>NC_133408.1:188062575-188365606 GCF_049350105.2 Macaca mulatta
GCTATATCAGCTGTGAAATGAGAATTTCTCCTCCTATTCACTGATGTTTATAAAAATTTTATGAATTTATTGATAGAAAATCTGTTTGCTCAGTTTCTTTTTAAACATCTTATGCTTTAAATAATATTCAGTGTTTTTCCAGTAGGTGGAGTATTAGTCTAGAGAAAGTAGATCACTGTGTGAAAGCTAATTTTTTCTTCCTACTATTTTGAAAAATTTTTGATATAAAACATAAATCACCTAATAGGTTCACTAATTATTTTAATTGCATCAATATGGTATGATTTCAATTACTCTAGACCTTAAGAGGCAGATATATTTTACTGATTACATTACCATAATAACAATGGCATAATGACAATAGCAATAAGTACTTATTATACCTCTCATTTTAAAATTGCTTATCAAGCCATTAGTGAAACCTCCTGACATCTCTGAAACAGAAATTACACAACAAAGAAAGATCTGTCTCTTAAATCCTTTCTCTCTCAAGCCTTAAGCGTTTCTGGGAAACAGTGTTCCTTGTGAGTTGAATATTGTTTCAAGGCTGATGCTACCACTTCCAGTCCAAGAATCTGAGACCATCACTACCTCTCCCTGGGATTCTGCTTCCCCTTCTACGTTTGTGAAAAGACGGTGATAAACTACCTCTCTGAGGCCCCTCCCTACCTGAAAATTCCCAACTGAACCTGAAATTGACAATCTTATGGCTGAATGTCGGCAGCCAAGTCTGCAGAGATATTTCGGTACATATGGCAAAGATGGCCCTTGTTACAAGGTCTGGATCTCAAAATTGAAAGTCATAGAATGATGCCTTTCCAGGGCAGGTGGACACTTCCTCCCACCCTCCATCCATCACCAAAATTGGTCGAAGTTGAATAGTGCCCTGAAAACGCACCTTCAAATGGTACCCTTGAGTTGGATCTTAACAATGATTCTGCTCAATGCCCCAGAGACCTGGGAAAATACTATTCCTTAGGGCCATAGTAGCAGAACATCTTCAAAGAAACCTCACAGAGCTGGTTCAACCTCCTCTTTTACAAATGAGGAAACTGAAGTCCAAGAAGGCTTCCTAACTTGATAAACATCTATTTAACATGTGGCAGAGCCAGGACCCATCTCCTGGCCCCATTCTCATTCCCCCAGGCCTCCCCTCCTCTCTTACGCTGGAAGTCTAGAAGCTGGTTTGCAAAGGGTCCCTGAATGACCTTCCATAGAGGACAGTGCCTTACCGAGAAGAGGAAACACATACTGAAACCAGCCACTTTTCTCTATTTGCATTCTCACAGCCAGGTGATTCGGGTTTGGAGAGAGTCCCAGATCCCATGTGCAAGGTGTTTTCTGTACTAGAAAGACTTAGGCACAGTGGATTCACCTGGATCTCTTCTAACTTTGCGGCCAGTTTTCTTTCTTGCTCTTGGACTAGAGAGCCCCCAACGTAGGCTTAGGAAAAGGGGGCTCAGGAGACAAATCTGTGTGCTTTGGCCCTAGGCTAGGCCACCTCTGTCCTTGCCAACATTTAATTAATTAATGAATTATTCAGTCAAAGTCCTCCAACGTGCCTGAGCCCAGCTTGGGACTGGTAATAAAGTGAGTGGTTTACAGAATAATTCCCAGAAGAAGCACAAATTGATTATTGTATTTGGTGAAAGGACAGCAGAAGAGTATTCTGGGCAAAAGATATAGCTGGTCTAAAGCCCTGAGCACACCTGGGAGTGCACAGTGCTTCCCCAGCTGTGAGAGTCAGGTCAGAGCAGTGGGGCAAGGTCTAGGCAAGGGCACTGTGTTCTCGTCTCTCCACTCTACGAAGACGTCCCCTTCCCCTCTGATCTCCCCAGGGCCATTTAATCTCTCCCAAAGAGGCAAAGGCTCCCTGACTTATCCAACTGCAGTTACCTGCAGGATTCAGTTAACTTTCCCTTCATAAAGGCATCTGCCATGAAACACACCAGGCACCTCCAGGACCGGCATGCATCGCTAACCCAGTGACAAAAGCATGGCTGTTGCTCGTTTATTCCAGAGTTCTGTTAGGGGAGAGTGTTTCTTGGCCTCTTTCTTCTTCTTAAGTATCTCTATAAGTCAGCAGGATTTATGAATAGCTCAACCAGAAACAAATAAAGGTAGACAACGTGACCTCTACATGGGTCAGCCTCCCAAATGATGTCCTCTCATCTGCACCCATCGCTGTTCTTGGGATTGGAGGAATGGCCGCAGGGCTTGGCAATGTAGGCTGGGAGGGGGCTGACCCTCACCCTGCTGACCCTCACCCTGGTGGGTTTGTGGCTCTCAGCAATGTGGTCCCAAGAACAAGTTGCACTGAAATCAAGACTCTCAGAGCAGGGACAAGTGTCTCTTGCATAAAAATTCAGAGTCCCAGATTAACGATCAGTCTCCCCATCAATGCGGTCTGTGAGGATGGAGCCAAGCTCACTCACTCAAACCCGACGGCCATAAAACGCTATGAGGGCTTCAGTCCACTGAGTCATTCACAGAGATTCCTCCATCCACAAACAGAAGTTCTAATGGAAGTAAAAGCTAGGAATCCATACCTTAAACACATACACATACACATACACGGACGGATCTACGTACAGATACATACACCAACATGGCTCAGCCAGTGCTGACCCGCTTAACATATGTTAAATGAGCACCTTGCATATCACAGGCCCTTTTCATGTGAATCATAAATTAACTGGAAGTTTTATTAGATGACACTACAGAGAAAAATAGCTGAAAGCCCAGAGGTGAGGTGTTAGCCACAGGGCTCTGACAACCAGGTGTACTTCCACTCCACCTGCTGAGCCCCACTGATCAGTGTTTAACCAGCGTGTGTTACGCCAGGCTGTTGGGGCAGGAGTGGTAACTGAGGCAGCGTCCTAGAACCCACAGGATTACAGTCTCACCAAGGGAGGATCGGGAACAGAGCTGCAACCCTGGACTAATGGGAGAGCCACACCTAACCCTACTTCTTTCTCTCCCACACATTTACATTTGCTCCATGTCCTCTCCACTGTCAGGAAAAAAGTGATTCTAGGGTTAGGAAGAGGCAGAAAACATTTAGATGAACATATCCTTGATACTGGGCTCAAGGCCTGCTCTTTTGTATTTTCAATTGCAAATGACCCTAGGCTTGTGCATACCCTTCATAGAATGGAGATTCTGGTGGGGAAGAAGATATGGTTTCCACTCTTCAAACCCTCTCTTCTTTGAAGTCTGTGGGAATTTCTGGTTTAGAAGGACGGGTAGACACAGATAAGGGGTGCAAGTTGAGTTGATAATTGTTTCTCCTACCTAAAGTCTGTCTGCATCAGCCTCTTCTTATCTTCAGCCTTGGGCTTCAACTTGGAGTAAAGAAAACATTCATCAGATATGTTCTAGGCTGGGCGTGGTGGCCTACAATACCAGGATGTTGGGAGGTTGAGGGGGCAGGATCACTTGAGCCCAGGAATTTGAGACAAGCCTGGACAACATAGTGAGACCCCATCTCTACTAAAAGTAATTTTAAAAATTAGCCAGGCAGCCAGGTGCAGTGGCTCACACCTGTAATCCCAGCACTTTGGGAGGCTGAGGCAGGCAGATCACAAGCTCAGGAGTTCAAGACCAGCCTGGCCAACATGGTGAAACCCTATCTCTACGAAAAATACAAAAATTATCTGGGCATGGTGGCATGTGCCTATAATCCCAGCTACTTGGGAGACTGAGGCAGGAGAACTGCTTGAACCGGGACCTGGGAGGCAGAGGTTGCAGTGAGCTGAGATCGCACCATTGCACTCCAGCTTGAGCAACAAGAGCAAAACTCCGTCTCAAAAAAAACAACAAAAAAAAATCCAGGCATGGTGGTATGCACCTGTGGTCCCAGCTACTCAGGAGGCTAAGGTGGAAGGATCACTTGAACCTGAGACGTGGAGTCTGCAGTGAGTTGTGACCACGCCACTGCACTCTAGCCTGGCTGACAGAACGAGACCCTGTCTCAAAAAAAAAAAAGAAAGAAAGAAACTCCTTAGTCATACACCTAAAGCCCATCTCTCTATAATCACTTTATTGGTAACAAAATGATATTTTGAAGAAAAAAGATGATATATTCTAAATTCAATATCGCTGAGCTAATTCCAAGTATTCCCCAAAATTAAGGATTAGGAAAAACGCAAGAAATCCTCGGCCTTTGTCTGGGCCACGGAAAAAGCAGGGTCGGCCTTGAAATCGTGTCCTTCATCTCGGGAGGAGGCCCCACCCCTCCACTGGTCCAGGAAAACCCACGCGGTTTAGGTATTTCTTCTTTAGCTTTTCCACTGCATCCCCAAAGCGTAAGTGGCTGATTAAATCCCTTCAAACTCTGCCAATGCAAACTGTGGCTTAAAAATGGAAATGAATGGAAATTGCAAAATAATACCTGAATAGACATTAAAGCTTTCAGCTCCACGTGTAAGACACAAGGTCCTGCCTGAATCAGTATGCTTCTAATGGCTTAATGGTAAATGTTGAACAAATTAGTGTTCCCTCAAGGTTGTCCTGGGGCACATGGAGTCACAGTCTTTAATTTTAATGAGCCTCTATTACACAATCTCTTATCGCCTCTTAACTGCCAGTGAAATGACCACCAGCTAAATGTACAGCAAAATACAATTCTACAAAATAGCTCACTTGGACCCCAAAGAAATTACCTTGAAATTATTACACTTAACCGTGGCAAATGCACCAGGGTTCATTTGAAAAGAGGTGGCCACCTGGCAATACGAGTGAAATTATATAATATGTCATTTCCTTAGGCTTTTCAGGTTGAGCTTTTCTCGCTATATCTGATTTAATGCATTTTCTCTTTTAAATGTAAATACTTTAAATGTAGCTGATCCTCTCCCTCTCCTAATTGAGGTGACTGGGCTAGTACAGGAGGCTGTGGCCTGCAGCTCACCGTGTTGTCTCTGGAGTCACAGTGTCAGCCTCGGTACTTACTCTGTGACTGGACACTTTTTTTTCTTTTTTTTTTTTTTTTTTTTGAGATGGAGTCTCGCTCTGTCGCCCAAGCTGGATCTTGGCTCACTGCAAGCTCCTCCTCCTGGGTTCACGCCATTCTCCTGCCTCAGGCTCCCAAGTAGCTGGCATTACAGGCGCCTGCCACCACGCCCAGCTAATTTTTTGTATTTTTTAGTAGAGACAGGGTTTCACCATATAGCCAGGATGGTCTCGAACTCCTGACCTCATGATCCACCCACCTCGGCCTCCCAAAGTGCTGGGACTACAGGCGTGAGCCACCACGCCCGGCCATGACTGGACACTTCATAATATCAAAGATGCAAGATCATACCTATCTAATATCTATTCCATAAGATAATATATATTAAAAGCCCAGCACGAAGCCTTGTACACAGCAGTTGCTCAATACATATTTCCTCCTTTTTCCTGCTACTGAATCCCACCAGCCAAGACCAGAACTGTATCTGCAGTCGGACAAAGTTGGGTTTATCCCTTGTTGCAGCGAGGGCTTACCAGTCTGAGTCAAACAGGAGCTGGAAACCATAGTCGGTTAAAATGGGGCGATAAACAGAAGCATTAACTATGGCCAACAGCAACTCTAAGATGTAAGGAAACCCCTGTAGAGTTTCCTAGAGGCCCCCTGGGGCTGAGGGAGCCCGTTCAGGAAGGGACACCCTCAGTGGGTGTCTGACCGTAGTGGAGGCAGAGCTGCTCCTGTCGCCTCTGCCAGTCTCCAGCTGGGCCTGAGAGTTAAGTTCAGATAGGAGAGATTAACGGAGGAAACGCAAGCCGATGTTTACAGGCACGTGAGGGCCTTCGCAGGAACACCAAGATCCAAAAGCAGCCAGGCCTAAGGGCTTATGCAATGGTTGAACAAAAAGTACTAATTGTGAAAAAGTAACTAAATATATGGAGAGGCTAAAGACAACGGTTATTTTAACAAGAGCTTTTTAACTGTCAAAACACTTTTTGTTTGTACCGATTTCTCTTGGCCTCAACTCCCCGCCTCCGGAGAGAAGAATGTTCTGTTCTTCCTCGTAGAGGGAGGGCATCTTTCATAGGAAAGTTCCATCTCCTGCTTTCAGGAAGAAAAGGCGAGGTCGGAGTGTCCTTTGTGCATCTGTTGTTTTTCTTTCTTTCTTTCTTTCTTTCTTTGTTTTTGTTTTTTTGAGACGGGGTCTCACTCTCTCACCCAGGCAGGAATGCAGTGGCGCCATCTCGGCTCACTGCAAGCTCTGCCTCCCGGGTTGAAGCCATTCTCCTGCCTCAGCCCCCCAAGTAGCTGGGACCACAGGTGTGTGCCACCATACCCGGCTAATTTTTGTATTTTAGTAGAGATGGGGTTTCACCATGTTGGCCAAGCTGGTCTCAAACTCCTGACCTCAGGTGATCCACCCACTTTGGCCTCCCAAAGTGCTGGGATTATAGGCGTAAACCACTGTACCTGGCCGCATCTGTTGTTTTTTTAAGTGCATTTAGCTCAAAATTGTCCCTATCCCAAGCCAGCATATCTGGAGATGGCACGTTCTGAAGCCCTTCAGGACCTTGCTGGAGAAGGTGTTTCTGCCTGGCAGAGAGCAGAGGCTCCTCCTGCTTGGCCAAGCTGGAGCTGGTCTGGATTGGCTGGGGGAGCAACAGGCTGGCTGCCCTCTGGAGTGCAGGTGGGGGAGCAGGCAATGGCAACGGCGGTGGGGGTGTGAGTGAGGGGCTACCAGGGCGGCTCAGACACACGTCCAGAGGTCTGTGGACAGGTTGCCACGGCTGAGACGAGAGGGTCACAGAGGGATCTCTTGCAGGCCTGTGACTCGGACGGGCTTCACCTCATGTCCTCGCACCCTGGGCAGAGCCTCTGCTCTTCCCCTCCTCGAGCCTGTGCTGGAAATTGCAGTAAGCCCCTTCCTCTTGCAGTGTCCCTCCAGAGCACGCTACTGAGAAAGCTTGACGTTGTGCTCACTTTAACAGCAAAAGGCTTTAAGGAATTCCATTGTTTATCATAGAGCTTATATTGAAGCGTGCATTGGGAGCCAGGAAGCAACAAGTTGGTAATTGACGCAAAGAGACCCGTATACCTTAGAGAATGACGGGGTGGCTCTAAGAGTCAGGAAGGGTTTATTTTAGGAATCAGGCTTATGGTGAGGAGGGTTCAAGGAAGCAGGTGTCTCTTATCAATTGGGTGCGCTCAGAAAAGCAGGGCTAATTCAGTTATTGGGCCCCTTAATGCATTTCATCTGGGAGGCAGGAAGAACGGAGAACGCTAACGCTGTTACTGAAGAAATTGCAGGGAGAAACAGATGTTTTGGTTTGGGGTTGTACAAGGTCTTTTTTTTTTTTTTCCATAAATTTCTTGTATTAGTTTCCCAGTGTTGCTGTAACAAATCGCCACAAACTTAAGGACTTAAAGCAACATGCATTTACTATCTCACAGTTCCAGAGGCCAGAAGGGCAGGCAGCGCAAACAGCTGAAGTCAATGAGAAAGGCTGGTGCCTTCTGCAGGCTCTGAGAGGAGCATCTGTTTCCTTGCCTTTTTCAGCTTCTAAGAGTCTCCTGCGTTCCTCGGCCCCTTCCTCACATCACGCCAACTTCTGCTTCCGTTGTCACATCTTCTCTCCACTGTGACCCTCTTGCCTCCCTCCTATAAAGACCCTTGTGGGACCTGACCATGTGGCACAAGAGCATTCTGCAATTTTGTCTGAATGTGGAGATATGGTGGGCGGAATAATGCCTCCAAAAGATAACGTCCTAATTCTCAGGACCTGAGAGCGCGTCACTTTCCCTGGCAAGAGGGGCTTTGCAGATGTGATCAATATAACAGGGGAATTCTGGATTCCCTGGGCGGGTCTCAGGTCCTGGAGAGCCCTGATCCGATGTGGCTGTTCTGAATTATATTCGGCTGGGGGACAGCACCACCTGGTGGTAACACTCGGCAAAGCAGCCGCCGTCAGCGGCAGAGCCGCTTTTCCTTTAGGGTCCTCTTCACTTTACCCACCTACCCCACCGTCCCACCCATCCCTTCCGGCCACACCCCGCCGTCTTAGGCACGAGGCAGGCAGGAGCAGGCGAGAGAAGACGTAAGGACGCCTCGCTCGTGGTAAGATCGGAGGCTGATCGGAGAATGCTTTCCTCCATCCCTCCTTTATTAGAGAATTTCCTCAGGCACTGCAGCTTCATCTTTGTGAATGTTCAAGGCTTTCCGGATATCCTCGTCACTTCTCATATTTTCCTAACTGAGCAGGTAATTTGGATTAGAACTGTACATCATGACCCATTTAGGTTCCTGTTCACTGTTTTGAAATTAATGACTTCATCAATGAGTTAAGGCTAGGAGTGTTCATTATGTTTTTTAGAAAAGTCAAAACCAAGCGGGATCACACATACGCAAGATGACAGAATCAACAATCAAAAACCTCTAAGTAGGCTATTGTTGTGTTACAAAACAAAAGCTATAAAAGTGGCCGGGCGTGGTGGCTCACACCTGTAATCCCAACACTTTGGGAGTCCGAGGCGGGCGGAACACGAGGTCAGGAGTTCGAGACCATCCTGGCTAACATTGTGAAACCCCGTCTCTACTAAAAATACAAAAATTAGCCAGGCGTAGTGGCGGCGCCTGTAGTCCCAGCTGCTCGGGAGGCTGAGGTAGGAGAACGGCGGGAACCCGGGAGGCGGAGCTTGCAGTGAGCTGAGATCCGGCCACTGCACTCCAGCCCGGGCACCAGAGCGAGAATCCGTCTCAAAAAAATAAAAAATAAAATAAAACGAAAGAAAGGTTTACATAAATAAATGTAAAATTTAGCATTTTGGTTCAAGCCATCAACCACGCAGACATAGGAAGAGAATACACTTATAGAGATCAACCAGGAATTTTATTTTACTATAGCTCAGCAAAGATAATATACAATGGCTGCCAAAAAGCCAAGTCCGTCTGGTCTGGACCCGCAGAAACAATTCAGGGAAAGGAAGGTACCTCCACTGTGTGGGTCACACCACACCTGAGGACGGATTTCCCTTTGGTGCTCACGACTTTAAGAGCTGCATTAACAACTGTTAATGCCAATTATCGAGATCCCACCATGTATCCAGCACTGTATTGGGCCTGAGGACACAGAAATATAAAAACCCAAACATGGAAATTTAACAGATCTTTTAAACTGTGTATCCATAGAATGAAATACTAGTCATCCATGACAAATGATTTTTGTTGTATATTTATTGAGACAGAAGACATTCATAATAGATCGTCAAGTTAAAAAATATACAAAACATAATATGTGTTAGTTGGGTTCCATCCTTTTTTTACTTAAAAAGTTGAAAGAATATACATTAAAAGTTAACATTGATTATCAGTTGGCAGTTTTTTTCTTCAAATCTGTATTATTTTTTCTATAATGAACATATATTACTTGTATCCATTTTTAAAGTTAAGAAAATAGAATTTTGTTGTATATTTATTGACACAGAAAGACATTCATAATATATCGTCAAGTTAAAAAATATACAAAACAATGTGTTACTTGGGTTCTATCCCCTTTTTATGTGAAAAGTTGAAAGAAAATACATTAGAAATTAACATTTATTATCAGCAGTCAGTTTTTTCCGCAAATCTATATTTTTTGTAATGAACATATATTATTTGTATCCATTTTTAAAGTTCTTTAAGAAAATAGAACTTTGTTACAAATTTAGTGTTTTTTTGTTTGTTTGTTTGTTTGTTTTGTTTTTGAGACGGAGTCTCGCTCTGTCTCCAGGCTGGAGTGCAGTGGTACAATCTCGGCTCACTGGAACCTCCACCTCCTGGGTTCAAGCCATTCTCATGCCGCAGTCTCCTGAGTAGATGGAACTATAGGACAGCGCCACCACACCCAGCTAATTTTTGTATTTTTAGTAGAGACGGGGTTTCACCATATTGGCCAGGATGGTCTCGATCTCTTGACCTCATGATCCACCCACCTCAGCCTCCCAAAGTGCTGGGATTACAGGCGTGAGCCACTGCCCAGATCACAAATTTAGTTTTTAAATTGTTAGAAGTATTAGGGGGAGATCACCACCCCCTAAGGCATTGCCAGGTAGGCTATTAACAATGGCATTTTGCATTTAACCGCTTAAAAGAAAGTGAATAGAAGCGCGGTGGCAGTTACCCATGTGGGCCATCAGATGGCACCAAAGCAGCTAGCTAATATTTAAGAGCAGAAACTGAAGAGCTTTTGCTCCAAAGAAACAACTATATGAGATTTTAAATATTTCAGATTATCTGGACGGAATAAGTGTTTTTGTTTGCTTTGAGACAGGGTCTCACTCTGTCACGTAGGCTGGAGCACAGTGGCATGACCACAGCTCACTGCAGCCTTCACCTCCTGGCCTCAAGCTATATCCTCCCACCTCTGCCTCTCGAGTAGCTGGGACTACCGGTGCACACCACCACACCCGGCTACTTCTTAAAATTGTTGGTAGAGATGAGGGTCTCACTATATTGTCCAGGCTGATCTTGTACCCCTGGACTCGAGAGATCCACCTGCTTCAGCCTCCCAAAGTGCTGGGATTACAAGCATGAGCCACCACACCTGGTTTGTTTCATTAATGATGCATTTGATGTTATAGAAAACTTTTCAAAATGATAGCCAAGCATGCAAATGTTTGCTTTAATAGTTTTTGGGGGTGGGGGTGACTTGGATTTTTGTGGCAATACTACTCATGCACAAAAACCTACTGTACCAGTTCTGTGGGCCAAAAAATCTAAAATATTCTTGAGATGTGATGACCCTTTGACTCTTAACCCTGACTGTGCAATGATCTCTAAGTTTCTAGGAAGCAGTTTCAAGATTCTGCTTCAGACAGTCAATAATGAATGATTATTCATTGTAGTAGCTGGTTCTCAATGTGGTGATGAGATTGGATCACTTGCCTGCCCTCTTTCTTCCCTGCCGCTGTCTCCTTCCTCCCAAGAGCACGGCTAGCTTCCAGCGTCTTTGCTCATCTGAAGGACAGTTTTTTGCCTAATCAGGCTGAGTTTGAGCAAGGACTCAGGAGCGTATCTGCTTCTGAGTCTGTGCTGCTGCCTTCAACAAGTTACTGCTTGTTCTGTCTCCTTCCTCTACACAATTGACGTGGTCCCCTTGGGAATGCCCATGTCGGAGAGCAATGCTGTGTTTTCTTATAAGCCACAGCTCTTGTCACGCTGACCTCAGCACGTATTAATCTCACTTCAGAAAAAGGAATTCTTACAAAAGAAAGTTTTCCACAGGTGGGCACAAAAAAGGCCCAGAAGGCTCTAAGAGCTTACGGTTGGAGAAACACACCTAGGCCATATGGGTGGTAAAAAGACAGCTGAAAATATGAGGCAGGAAAAGTCACTTGGGACACAAAGGACAAGGCCAACGATTCTGACACCACCATTGGCACTTTGTCCACGGGCAGCAGAATCAGAAATGTGCGTCGCTCCCATGGTCACTGTCTGTGCACTGTTCCCAACAGCTGCATTTCTCTCTCTCTGCTGCCAACTCACCCAACCACCCCTGCCTGTGGCAGGAGAAATCATTCTCATTGGGATAAGTGAGAAAACCATGACTGTTTACCCTACTTGACCCTCAGCATTTGAGTGTGTGTGTGTGTGTGTGTGTGTGTGTGTGTGATTATATCACAAAATAAAATGCTTCAGCAAAACTTCATTGCTGTAGTTGTGGCATATTCTATATCAGAGACACTGGAGATTGGGTCAAGCAGACTTTACTCCATTAAAATGAGCCTGGATCTTAATCCTGTAGGTAAATCATCCACAGAAAATGTACATCACCTGGAAAGCTGTTCATAAGGATCTTCACTTACCATGCTCGGATTTTTTCAAAGAACCCCAGCAAAGGAAGAGATGGGTTTCCCTTTTCTCGGGCTGGTGTTTTAGAGTCAGGGCTGATGAAATAAGATATCAGAAAACCAGGGTTCAAAGAGTGACGTCATCCCCACAGGGAAGATTTGGTTCCACACAGGGTAGTGACGTCCTTCTAAAAGTGTCTCTTGTTTTCTTCCTGCAGCTCGATCATTATCCGTCTGTGAGTTACCATCTGCCAAGTTCATCCGACACCCTCTTCAATTCTCCCAAGTCGCTCTTTCTGGGAAAAGTTATAGGTAAGAATGTGGTTCATTCGGTATAAATGTGTGTGAAGAATACATTTGTTTGGGTAACATGAATTTGGATTTTAAAACTATCAGGTAAATTTCTCTCACTGGGGCCAGTCGTGAATATCTTCTCTGTACAGGAAAGTTACATGGTTGTTCTCGGTGTTGCACAAGAGAAGCGTCAGCAAATCATCTTTGGGGGAAATTGCTCATGTAACTCATTCTAAAGTTAATTCGCCTTTGAAATGCGTTGTGGTTAGGCTGGGCATGGTGGGTCACGCCTGTAATCCCAGCACTTTGGGAGGGTAAGGCGGGTGGATCACTTGAGGTCAGGAGTTCGAGACCAGCCTGGCCAACATGGCAAAACCCTATCTCTACTGAAAATACAAAACTTAGCCGTGCATGGTGGCGGGCACTTGTAATCCCAGCTACTTAGGAGACTGAGGCAGGAGAATTGCTTGAACCGCGGAGGTGGAGGTTGTAGTGAGTCAAGATCACGCTACTGAACTCTAGCCTGGGCAACAGAGCAAGACTCCATCTCAAAAAAAAATTAAAAACTTGGCCGGGCACGGTGGCTCAAGCCTGTAATCCCAGCACTTTGGGAGGCCGAGACGGGCGGATCACGAGGTCAGGAGATCGAGACCATCCTGGCTAACACGGTGAAACCCCGTCTCTACTAAAAAAAGTACAAAAAACTAGCCAGGCGAGGTGGTGGGCGCCTGTAGTCCCAGCTACTCAGGAGGCTGAGGCAGGAGAATGGTGTGAACCCGGGAGGCGGAGCTTGCAGTGAGCTGAGATCCGGCCACTGCACTCCAGCCTGGGCGACAGAGCGAGACTCCGTCTCAAAAAAAAATAAAATAAAATAATAAAAAACTTGTGATTGGTCATGGGGGCTTCTAAATCAACAATGGTAATGGAACCAGTGTTGTTTGGCACGTGGCATAAACTACAACCCAAGCAAAGGCAAGTCTGCTCCAGGCTTCTGTATGTAGAATTTGGTTTATTACAAACCTCTACCTACTAGCAATATGTAACTTAACGCTTCTTTTTTCAAAGCATATCAACATGATTCTATCTTCCTCTCGTAAGAAAGTGCCTTGATATTATATGCAGATGAGAAGGCCAATAAGGAACGTAACAGTGTGACAGAACACCATTCCCCCCGTGCGATTGTGAATTCCAGAGTCTCCTTGTCCTTCTCTTCACTAGAGGAGATTAGCACTGTGCAAAGCTAAAAGTGTACCATGAGCCACAGATACGTGAAGGTTACACCCTAAATTTTTAAACTATCGATATGATTGGTGACGTATTTTTATATATTTAATGTGAAGTCAATGCATTTTGTTAATATGAGGCTGTGTACTGTGAACTGCAATGAAAACAGTAAGATGGTGGTGATGTACAGGTGGGAGGGAGGTCACTCGGCAGCCAGTGTGTAGAAGTGATCAGAATAGCATTAATGGTAAAAATGCTCACTTAAAAACATGGGGCAGGGGTCACAAAATGAGGAGTGAGCAGGAGACTGAACCTGTAATAAAAATAATAGACTGGGCGTGGTGGCTCACGCCTGTAATCCCAGCACTTTGGGAGGTGGAGGCGGGCGCATCACAAGGTCAGGAGATCGAGACCATCCTGGCTAACGTGGTGAAACCCCATCTCTACTAAAAATACAAAAAATTAGCCAGGCGTGGGGGCGGGCACCTGTAGTCCCAGCTACTTGGGAGGCTGAGGCAGGAAAATGGCTTGAACTCAGGAGGCAGAGGTTGCAATGAGCCGAGATCATGCCACTGCACCCCAGCCTGGGTGACAGAGCGAGACTCTGTCTCAATAATAATAATAATAATAATAATAATAATGTTGTGCACTTATATGAGATTTACTGTAGGCCAGGCTCCATTTTAAGCACTTTATAGATATTAGCCCATTCAATCTTCATCACAATTGTATGAGGTAGTTGAGATTATGATCTCCACTTGTTAGATGAGAAAACAGAACCATGAAGAGATTAAACAACCTGGCCACCTGGCTAATCAGTGGCAGAATGAAAATTTGAACTCTGGCAATCAGATACCAAGGGAGCTCTTCCCTGTGCTGTGATCCCTGTGGCAGTTAATCTAGAATGCAAAGAGAAAGACAGAGAGGACTACTTGGGCAGGTGGTAAGTGCTGAGGTTGACCAGTTGAGGGATAAAGTCTATATCTTGTGCCAGAAAGTGGTCAAGAGCAAAAAGGATTCCTGGGTTTAGAATCAGAAACACGCCAGTCCGGTTGGTGACAGAGGCTTCCAGAAGACGGGGAAAGCAGGCGTGTGCATGAAGCCCAAGACCACACACTCGGTGAACAAGACAGTGGGGAGTGGCGAGTGATAAATCAAAGGGTGGAAGTGGAAAACAAATGAAGGCTAAGATATATTGATCATTGGACCTTAGATATTGTACAATATGAAAGATAATTAAACAGCTTCTGCTTAATCCTTTGCATCCTGAAAACAGCACTCAGGCACAGTCAGCTTTGGATTACCTTACCCTGATGTCTTTATCCAAATTTTCTCCAACGTTTTCTGTAGTTGCTGGATTTTTACAGATCTTATCACCACTTTTATTGTCTGTGAACCAGAAGAGACTTTGTGACATTACATGTTACATGTGTAAACATAAGAAACTAATGTCACAACAATCGAATGAAATGAGATCCCTCATTATGAACCTCATTTTGTGGATGAGAAAACTGAAGCAGAAGAAGGTCAGTTTGACAAAAGTTAATCAACTAATATTGGCAAAGTAGAGTTTGGAAGTGAGGTCTCTCTGAAGAGAGTCCAGACTCTTAAGTACATCAGACAAACAAAATTCATGGTCCAGCTCCAGCAGAGGGATGTATTTGAAAGTTGAGTGATGCCATCAGTTAGCAACGAAAAGTGGCTGTTTAGTGGAGTAGGGCCTTGGTATTCATAAGTCATGCATCTGAGATTTTGGTGAGTACCTGCTTTCCACCAGAGGTGCTCCCACGGTTCAGTCAAGAATGCTTTAAAATGTGAAGTGCTCCTTCAGAACCATATGATTCCATCAAAACAAACTCTACGCTATGATACAGTGATGTTCCTAAAGATACTGCACTGTGATATTCCTAAAGTAACATCAGCTATAAACATACCTGGAAAAAAATAGACTTTTTATTACTTTGTGGAACCTACAAAGTCAAATTTTGATGGGAATGTTGGATGATTTCGAGGTTCTGTCACTGAGTAATAGTCTCTGGTTCGTCTGTTTTTCAGGTCGTGTAACTAGATTCACATTTCAGCACAATTCCAATATACTGTATGAGGCATGGACCTTCAGGGTCATGAACAAATAACATCATAAAGACCACATTTTCTACAGCTAAGAATGTACTGTGACATCAATCTGTGCAAAGCTAAAAGTGTACCATGAGCCTCAGGTACATGAAGGTTACACCGGGAATCTTTTGTACGCGCAAGGAAAATGTTGCTGCATACACAAACTAGGTAACTGTGCATGTGGCAGCGAGTTACAGAAAGTACACATAAACACCGGTAAGGAGGTCCACAATTCCAAGATGGAAATGGTGTCAGGCATGTGAGTAGTTAGGGCTCCAGTCATGGGTCCTTGGTCTCATCCCTATAAGCCATGACCTCCTTGCAGACCAAGATAGCATCTCCAATTCCACTGTATACTAACAAGGAGCAAGTGCTCAGTAAATATTTGTTGAATTAATAAAGAGTAAAAGGGGAACAAAACAGAAAGAATATCATTGTAGGCCGGGCGCGGTGACTCACGCCTGTAATCCCAGCACTTTGGGAGGCTGAGGCAGGCGGATCACGAGGTCAGGAGATCGAGACCATCCTGGCTAACATGGTGAAACCCCGTCTCTACTAAAAATACAAAAAAATTAACTGGGCGTGGTGGCGGGCACCTGTAGTCCCAGCTACTCAGGAGACTGAGGCAGGAGAATGGCATGAACCCGGAGGCAGAGCTTGCAGTGAGCCGAGACTGCACCACTGCACTCCAGCCTAGGCAACAGAGCGAGATTCCGTCTCAAAAAAATGAAATGAAATGAAATATAAAAAAAGAATATCAGAATATCATTGTAGACATATACTGCAGGGTGAAAGGATATGGATGATCATCCTAACAGAATCGGTAAGATTAGCACAGAGGTGAGAGCTACAATCCTCACATGTCTCATAGGCTAAAAGTAGGCACCTGACAATCATGGAGTAGAAAGAATGTGGACTATAGAATCAGGTAGAGCTGGTTAGACTGAAATCCAGTTCTACCTCTGTTAGCATTGAAATCTTGACCATGTTGCTTTCTTAGTTGAACCTCTCAGAGCCTGGGTTCTCCCAGTGGCAAGACGGGGAACACAAATGCCTACTTGCAGGTTGTTAGCTCCCTGAGGGCAGAGATTGTTGGGCAAAGACTGTTTTTTTTTTTTTTTGAAACTAATCTATTTGCAGCAAACTGATCAGTGGCTAGTATACAGAAAGGGCTCAAAAAATACTTGTGGAGTAATTGGACTACTCTTTTAATATTAAGCTGATAACGTCTTAAGACGTATACAACACAATGCCTAATACATAAACAATTACCATTTTTTATGCTGGCTACATGCCAGTTATTATGTTATATGCTGTAAGTACAGTACTGTGTGCGTTTCTCACACCACCACAGATCATTGTTACCCTCGTTGTATAGAAGAAGGAACTAAAGCTCAAAATGATTAAGTTTTTTTCTTAAAGTAGGGTTTCCCAACAACAGAACTATTGATATTTTGGGTCAGAAAATTCTTTATTATGGGGCTGTCTTATGCATTTTAGAATGTTTAGCATCTTCCCTGACCTTTACCCACTAGATAGAATTAGTACCCCAAGTTGTGACTACCAAAAATGTCTTCCAACATTGCTACATGTCCCCCAGGAGGAAAAAATTACCACGCAGTTGAAAACCACTGGCTTCAAGCCACTCAGCTGGTCAGTGCTGACGCTGAGATTTGAAAAGCGTGATTTGTGAACCCAAGACCTATGCTTTGCTTCCTGATAACACCTGCATCTTCCAAAATGGTGAGGAAGAAGGACAAGGTCCTTGCTACTCTGAAACTAAAATTCTGTTAATAAAATTGAAGGAGTCACCGTGAAGACCCCAAAAAGACATGTAGGTGCTTGAGAAACTAATCATTGGCCACCCCTTCAAGCCAACATTCCTTTGATATTTGATCATTTCATAGGGGCAGGACTGAGGAGGAAGGTGCTTAAATGTCTCTTTGAAAACAACATATACTGCAGCGAAGGACAACCCATTTGTATTCCCCAGCTGTGTAAAAATCCATCTATGCAGACATACAGTATTGAACTTGCAACTGATACGTACTCCGGCCAGGTTTTGAAACCCCCTGGAGTTTCATGCTCCAAAGTTGTTGCTTTACTTTTCTAGGATCAGTTTCTGCTACTCAGAAACTGCTACTCTGAAACTGACTATATAAAAGAAGGAGAAGATGGCTCTAAATACCTAAGATGACTTCACACTGAGCTCTTTGATGAGCACTGCTCAAAAAGGGACACATAAAAAGGATGAAAGAAAGGCTACCTAATCAAGGACAAGAGTGATCTTTATAAAGGGGATGGAGGATATGTATTCAAGAAATAGTAGTGTGATCACTGCCAACCAACAGCAAACTTTTAGAATGGATTCTTACATAATTCTGAATGCTTCTAGAAGGAATTCAGAATCATTAGCAATCAGCAAAGGTTCACAAAGGAGAAATCTCACTAGGCCTAGTTATGTCCATCTTTTATCCCTCATATCCATCCAACTTTTACCGGCCGAGTGATGTCATAGACTTTATCTTTCAGCAACACATTTAATAATCTCTCAAGAAATCTTCAAGAAAGAAACTGAAAGTGGGGTGTTCTGTTTGCTCATGTTGTTTTCAACATCTCTTTTAATGCCTTGGAAAAAGACACAAATAGCATGTTTAATAAGTTTGCAAATGTCACGAAGCTGAGAGGGATGGTTTAATATGATGGATTATAAAAAGCATTTCAAAGCCATCTTGACAGGCTAGAAAGATGGGATAAAAATAATAAGATGAAATGTAATAGAAATAAACTTAATTGCTGCACTTAGATCAAAAAATATATACAATCACTTAAGTTGAAGTTGGGAGACCCCCGGCATCATGAAAAAACTTAGGAAATTGGTTTGATGGAAAGTCTGGTACAAGCAATGTTCGTTCCATGGTGATGGATTCTTAAATGAACATGATTCTGAACCACACTAGTATGAGAATCATGTCCAGAGCAAGGATATTAGTCAACTGAGGAGAAAACCAGATAGACACAAGACCCGTAAAGGAAATGTCAGAAGACCTGGGAATGTCTGGTCAGAAAAATATGTGATTTGAGAGACGGGAGAATCAGTTTTCCGTCTTTGGTAACTGCCACATGCAGGGTGGATTAGACTTAGTTGAGGCTTACTCAGCAAGACTGAGTAAGCAGAAGATATGAAGCAAAAGCAGAAGATATGGACCAAAAGCAGAAGATATGAAGAGGAAAATCTCAGCTCCATATAAGAAAGAATTTCCTAACAATTAGAGCTTTTCAAAAGTGAGTGGCCTCTACTTTGAGGTATTGAACTCTCTATTACTGAATATTCAACAAAGGCTAAACAGAAATGTGCCCTCTACATTAAGGAGTTATCTGGATTGAGTAAAACCAGATTAGATATAGCCTAAATCACCTTTGAAACTTTAAGATTTGTGGTAGGACTAATTTTCTTAATTAAAAAGGCGGAAATGCAATATCATAGTAGAACAGGGTCTCCTGTTCCATTAGCAACTAGGAGGATAACATTTAGGCTTCCTTGATATAAAACACTGTCATGATGCATGACGATAGATACGAATTTAGAAGAATATCAATGTACAGTGATCACCACATCACTGTGAATTTTGTAATTATATAGACAACCTCTGTTTCCAAGATGGCAATATGCATTTTAATTTTATTTCTGAGCCCTCTTTAATTAATTGTTTTTCAAATTAACTATTTCTGCCATTTTTTAAATCAGTAATATAAAACCATAATGAAGTAGATATATTCTGTAATAAAAAGACAGTAGCTTCTCTGTGTAAACTTGAGAAGCTGCGCTTAGAAAGAAACTGAATACTAATGCAGTGTCATTGTTGCTTTGCTGACCATTGCTGGTTGTCAGTGGCGATGTCTTGGGTGGTTAAAAATAAAGTGAACTTCTATCCATTTGAACTGACTAGAGTTTGTAAGTCATATTGGTCTCAGATCCTCATATTTCCCAAACTATCATTATCCAAAGCAACTCCAATAGAAGATGAGCCTCCTAGTAGCCACTATATTATTTCCATTATAATCTAAATTGTGAATATCATGATCCTACATGACTTTTTAGTGATTAAAAAATTCTTTTTCTAGGGCTTTCTAAAACTTTCTGGAACTTTGGCAAAGCCTCTTGACACAGAAGGAAATAACATACTTAGATCTTCATTTGTTGGTGAAATAGTATACTGTGATAAGCATGCTGCTCACGGACTATTTCTGGCCAGAGTTATGAATGGAAAAGATCTGTGTGATTTCCAGGCTAGAACATTTAAGCACTCAGGCAAAACCCTCTAGAGTCCTTTTATCCCTTTGGCACGGTGACTGACAAGCCTAAGACAGTGATTTTTTCCGTAAGCCTGGGTCCCTCTGTGACTACAGTGAACAGAAAACTCTTGACTTGTGATGAGCATATAGCAAGAGATAAAAAATAAAAAAAAAAACTCTTTGCTTTGTTAAGCCAAGACTATAGGGTTGTTTGTTACTGTGCCAGAGCCTCACCTGTCCTGACTGATGCATAAGGACTGACTTAACGGCAGACTTTGCTCTCTCACCCTTGGGTTTGATCTCTGATATAGTTTGGATGTTTGTCCCCACCGAAATCTTATGTTGAAATGTAATCTCCAGTGTTGGAGGTGGGGCCTGGTGGGAGGTGTTTGGATCATGGGGGTGGATCCCTCATGAATGGCTTGGGCCATCTCCTTGGTGATAAGTGAGCTCTCACTCTGAGTTCACACAAGACCTGGGTGTTTAAGTGTGTAGCACCTCCCCCACCCAACACTCTTTCTCTGGATCCTGCTTTTGCCATGTACCCTGCCTGCTCCACCTTCACCTTCTGCCATGATTGTAAGCTTTCTGAGGCCTCCCCAGAAGCAGATGGCAACACTATGCCTCCTATAAAGCCTTCAGAACTGTGAACCAATTACACCTCTTTCCTTATAAATTACCCAGTCCCAGGTATTTCTTTATAGCAGTGCAAGAACAACCTAATACAATCTCTTACTCTACTATTTGCCAATTGTATGACTTTGTCAGGTTACTTAACTTTGTGTGTATTTGTTTTCTCACGTTTAAAATAGGAATAGTAATGGTCTGTATGTCACAGGATTCAGCAAAATAATACATATTTAGCAAGTAGCACAGTCTCTGCCACAAAGTATGTGTGTAATACTAGTTTTTTTACTTCGGCGTAATCAGCAAATGTACACTCATCATATGTCAGATGCCAGGCATTGTATAAGTCCCTGGAACATCATTAGGGTCCAAGACAGGCACATTTTCTGCCTTTGGAAACTTTCTATATTCAAATCCAGTTCTCAGAGGTTTCTCTTGGGAGAACCCAAAACAAGATAGGTGATCGTACAATGTATCAATATGCACTGGGTCATATTTTTAGAGCTTAAGTTTCTGGAAAAGAAGGTAATGGAAAGGCAATTAGAAGTAAAAAGACAAGAGGGTGGGATACATGGAAAGAAGTATAGGATTCTTTGGGAGCAAGTAGGGAGGGCACTTGAGCTAGTCCAGGAGTGGGGGAAGGCATACTAGAGGAGGTAACACAGAAGCTGGGTCCCTAATGATGAGTTAGAATGATCTGGGTAAACCAATGGACTGAAGTAGAAGCCATAAGGGCGGGGGAGGTCAGTTCTCCACTCTACACAGCAGTCCACCCAAAACTGTGTGGCTCAAAACAGTAGTTCATTATTTCTGGCAATTCTGTGAATTGGCAGGGTGGTTGTTCTACTTCATGACTCCGGGCGAGGTGTGAGAATGACTGGATAGCCCAAAATAACCTCACTCACGTGGCTGGCCACAAGTGCTGGCTGCACAGGAGATCTCTGGGGCCACAAGCCAGGGGCTCAGTTCTCCCGCAAGGGTTCCAGATCATGGCTGCTTGGGCTACCTCGCGGCATGGCGGCTGGGCTCCAGAAAGGAGCTTTCCAAACAGCAAACATAGAAAGTGGAGGTCTCTAAGAGCCACCTTTCTTGCCACGTGCTATTGACCAAAATCTGGGTTCCAGCCCATGTTCCAAGAGAGAGGAAGCAGACCCTACCTCTTGGTGGCATCGTGGCCAGGTCACATTGCAAAGAAACGTGCCATGGGAGTTACAGTTGTGACATCTTTGGAAACGCAATGTGCTATGAGGGAAATTTGAGGAACCACAGCAAGTTGCACTCAGAATAGTGGAAAGTAGGATGTGAAGGTGCGTGTGATAAAAATGCCGCAGCGTAAGCAGGATTCAAATCAAAGGGGGCTTTACCAGCAGGGCTACATGTCCTGCTTTGCCCGGAACAGACCCAAGCTACTCCTGCCAGGACAAGTGTACATTACTTGCAGTGCCCACTTTTACTCTAAAAATAGGACTGTGCAGGTTGATAAATTGTACGATCACGATCTTGTTGCGTTCTCCCAAGAGAAACCCTGGAGAATTCGATTTGAATATAAGAAGTTTACCTGGGAGACAATCCCATAAAACAAGCAGGAAAGCAGAGATATGAAACAGGGAAAGGGGTGGAGCATTGTCAAGCCACTCACCACTGTGGACACCTGGAACATAATCCCACCAGGTCACTCTGGAAGACAGTGCGAGACCTGCCTCCGAGTGTCCCAACTGAGGCAGGAGGAAGCCAGGGTATCTCGCCACCTCCTCCCATCCTGCAGAGATGAGGGCTGCTTCCTGCGGTACTAACTCCCCAGCACTTCGGGCTTGTCCCGTGTTTACACCCAACACGCTGCTGAGGCCAGAGGAAAGTGCAGATGACAGGGAATCTCGCAGTCGGTGGTTCCTGGAGCAGGACTGAGGTGAATGCCGAGCACTGACAGCATCTGCCATATTACGGGTTTATTTGTAAGCCATGTTAAGGTTTTAATGTTATCTTAGGGGTGAAAGGAAGCCAAGGAAGGATGTTTTTTAATCCGGAGAATAATGTGATCAGATTGACACTTTAGCCAGATAGCACCATCTGCAGAGTGCAAAATGCATAACAGGAAGTGAGAAACTGCAGGGAGACCAAATTGGAGGTTGCCATGGTTATCACAAAATTGCACATCGTAATGCACAACACAGCTCAGATATGCAGAGAAAATGCAATGTCTTTTTCTGTGTCTGATGATCTCGTATTCCTTCTGGGTGGCAAAGGCAAATAAGCTAAACGTCCAGGCCGGTTTGAAGCTGATTCTGACTTAATCATTTCAACATTCCTTCCTGGTTGTGCTCTGTCCCTCATGAATAAAAATGTTCAGTCTCTTAAAGAGCCTTTCCCGTCCTCTGCTTCTTTCTAGAAGGTGCTGACCAGGTGTACAGAGTACAGAAGGGGACAGGCAGCAACATGTGTAGCTTTAGCATTCTAATGATACCATGGGCAGGGAGAGACCTGGATGCATGCTGGTCCTTGAGTTTGCATGGCCAGGCATCTGCTGGCCTCCGGCCCAGTGTTCTGTGTCCCTGAGTGCTCTTCTGGCCTTGGAGCTTAAATCTGTGGTTGATGAACTTTGAGTCCCTTTCTTTGACTCAGGCAGTGTTCCCAGGGAACACCTGCCATCACTCCCTTTGCTTCTTTGCTGTGCCCTCAGCTCCCACTTGAGAGACCCCTAAGCCTAAGTCTCTGTGGCGTCCTCCGTCTCCCCATGGCAGGTTGTCGTCAGCTATCAAGAAGTCAGGGCTTTCATCTCGGGCTTCATGCTGCACGAGAATGAGATGAAGCACGTGAGGACCAGAGACCCTGTCTGCTTACTCTTCTTCCCTCTCTACATGAGGCTGGGCTGTCCCATGTTAGGACAGTACCTCCCCACCCTCTACACAGCAACCTCTTCCCAGAGCCCCAGACTGGGAAGCAAGGCAAGAGCCCTAAACCCTCAGTCCCATCCGTCATTCTTTAGAAATCCACTTCTGCTCTCTGGGCCAAAGCTCAGCTCTCATCTCTCCTGCTGTGTCTCCTCCTTTTCTCATAGTCTTCTAGGGCATTAAGAAAGAAAAAAAAAAAAAGTTTTGCTTTTACTTCCTACAAAAAAAAAAAGTGCCATCTAACAAATAGCTCCAAAACTCAATTGCTCAAAACAATTCTATTTTTATCATTGATCTGCAGGTCACCTAAGGGCCAATCGTTCTGTTGTACACTTCTCATCTTCCTCCTGGGACCAGGGAGTTAGCATGGGCATGTTTTTCTCTGGCAGAGACACAAGAGAACAAGCCACTCACACAAGCACTTTCCAGGCCTTTGGTCTTGCCACATCCACTAACATCTGATTATCTAAAGTAAGTCATGTGGCCAAATCCAGAGTCAAGGAGAAGAGAAACTCCCTTTCCCTTCAGTGAAGAAAACAGCAAAGTCACATGGCAAAGGCCACCAATACAGGAAGGGTAAAGAATTAGGGGCCGCCAATGCCATCTTCCATACTTAGGAGGTGGATGCAGGAGAACTCTCTGACCTCCTTGGTGTACTAAAAAGCCTGAGTAAAGGAATTTGGGGAAATCATTTATTCACTCAAAAGTATGTTCAGTGCTCACAGATACCAGGTGCTAGGCACAGAACAATGGATAAAACAGAAATCTCTTATCTTTATGAACCATGTACTCTCATGGGCATAGACAGAATGAGAAAAGAGTTGTGTAATATAAATGTTAGCAATAAGCGCTATGAAGAAAAGTAAAAGAGGCTTAGCGGGAAAGCATGTTACAATGGCCAGGAAAGTCCTCTTTGAGGAGGCAATATTTAAGCAGTGGCCTTAACAAAGTGAGAAAGCCAGCTGTGTGGACATCTGCTGGAAAAGCATTCCAGGAAGAGAGAATGGCAATCCAAAGGCTGTGAGGTAGGGACACGCCTGGCTTGTTCAAGGACAGCAAGAAAACCAACATGGCTGGAATACAGCCATCAAGGGACAGAGTGGCAGGAGACAGATGAAGTCAGAGGGTTAGCCAGGAGCTGATTGCACAGATGGAGACCATCATGGAGAGTCTGCACTTTATTCTAAGCGAGATGAGAAACAGTAGAAGGTTTTGAGCACATAAGTAACGCAATCCGATTTACATATTAGAAAGATCATTCCAGCTGTGGGATGCTGTATTAACTACAGAAGGGATGGGCCAATAGAGGGACAGGATGGACACTAAGAGACCCGTTCAACTACAGTTGTGGAGTCCTTGTGAGAGTTAGAGGCACATGCATCAATGCAATAGCAGTGATGGTGATGGAGAAATCTTTGGACTAGGAACACATTGAAGTCAGAGCCCATAATATTTGGTGATCAACCAGATGTGGTGGGTGAGAGAAAGAGATGTCAAAGAGCGTTTCCCAAGGTATCGGTCTGAATAGCTGACCCAGTGGTGGGACTGCCTACTACAGTGAGGAACCCTGCGAGAGAAGTAGTTTAGGAACTGTGGAATAAAAATTGAGACTTCCATTCTAGACACATTCAAGGCTATTCCATGGATGCATAGCACTGAGGTGCATGTCAGAAACCGAACACCACCTGTAACAACACGGCCTTCTCCTGTCTTTATCTCCCATCTCCTCCTCGGGCAGATAGATGTCTTGGCTTGACTAGGATGTTGATAGTTACTGGGAAAGGCAAAAAAGAAAAAAGCCTATTGATAAACGTCAGAATATATCTCCATTATAAAGTCATTCAAGTGTTCCACGTGAACTCAATGATAAAGAACAAATTATTGATACACAAAACAGCTTGAATGAATCTCTAGAGAATTGTGCCAATGGAAAAAAAAGCCAATCCCAAAAGGTTACATACCTGGTGATCCCATTTATGCAACATTTTTGAAATGACAAAATTTTAGAATTAAGGACAAATTAGTGGGTGCAAAGGGTTAGTGACTAGGACAGGAGGGAAGGGGAAGGAAGAGAGGTGTCGCTAGAAAAGGAAAACAAGGGGGCCGGGCATGGTGGCTCACTCCTGTAATCTCAGCACTTTGGGAGGCCGAGGCAGGCAGATCACTTGAGGTCAGGAGTTCAAGACCAGCCTGGTCAACATGGTGAAATCTGTCTCTACTAAAAATACAAAAATTAGCTGGGCATGGTGGCCCATGCCTGTAGTCCCAGCTACTCAGGAGGCTAAGGCAGGAGAATTGCTTGAGCCCGGGAGGCAGAGAAGTTGCAGAGTGACCCAAGATCATGCCATTGCACTGCATCCTGGGTGACAGAGCTAGACTCCATCTCAAAATTTAAAAAAAAAAAAAAAAAAAAAAGGAGGGGGGAAATGAGAGATTCTTCTGCTGTGGGAATTATTCATTATCCTGACTATGGTGGTGGATGCACAGACCTACACAGATGATAAAATTGTGCAGAATCACATTTGCACACATACAAGAGTACAAAATCTGAAAAAGATCATTGGATTGTATCAGTGTGAATATCCTGATGGTGACACTGTACTCCAGATTTGCAAAATATCTCCAATGGAGAAACTGGGCAAAATACACAGGGGGTCTCTCTGTACAATTTCTTACAACTACATGTGATTCTACAATGGACTCAGTTAAAATTTCTATTAGAAAAAGCAATAAAAAGCCGGGTGCGGTGGCTCATGCTTGTAATCCCAGCACTTTGGGAGACTGAGGCAGGTGGATCACCTCAAGTCAGCAGTTTGAGACCTGCCTAGTGAAGATGGCAAAACCCTGTCTCTACTAAAAATACAAAAATTATCCAGGCAATGGCTGTAATCTCAGCTACTTGGGAGGCTGAGGCAGGAGAATTGCTTGAACCTAGGAGATGGAGGTTGCTGTGAGCCGAAATCATACCACTGGACTCCAGCCTGGGCAAGAGAGGGAGACTCCATCTCAAAAAAAAAAAGAAAGAAAGAAAAAGAAAAGAAAAAGCAATAAAAGTAAAAAAGACCAAGTCCACATTCTTCTGTGGAGCCATTTATTCATGGGATATTTAGTCAGTGTCTCCTAGGGGCTAGTGCCCTCCACTCTGGGGCAGCGTGATGGACAGAAGAGGGGCCTGCAGTGATTAAGCCACCAGCTCTACCCATTCCCTCTTCACTTTCTTGTGCTAGCTGGTAGATATTAGGAAATATGTGGGAATTATTATTTATTTACAGCTTAGATTTTTATTGTTCTTTTAGAGTCATTATCGAAGAGAATGATTAATATAATACGTTTCTTTAAAAAGGAGCTAGGGAAAATGAGGTAGATTAAACTGCCTGCAACTTCTCTCAAGGAGAGTTCCCGATGGCAGCTATCACCTTGTGATTTATCTCTACCTCCTAAGAGTAGAATGCAGCAAAATTGATAAATGAACAAATGGCAAATAGTTAATTGAAATTTCTAGTCAGTTGCCTTTGCGTTTTACTGTAAGGACAGAAGCAGCAGGAAAGCACTGATGAGAAAACTTATTTAAGTGATAGGTGAGAAATAACATTTCAACTGAAGAGAAGAAATTATATCCCGTTTTTCATATCCTAAAGAACATATAGCATAGTCTTAATGTCCAAAATATTCTCAAGGCTGAAGGAAATCTATTTTAAAGGAATTCACCCAGGGAGTTGTAATTCAAGGTTGGCTTCTCATTCTTTTTTAATTGCATTAACTTTCATTCTTAGAAATTTATTGGGCTTTATTATTATTATGCCTTACAGAATCATAGGAAGCTATAGAGAAATAATTTATTGAAACTTTGTCACATTACAGCTGAGGAAAACGAGGCCCAGAAAGGTGAAATGAGGCCAAGGTCACATAGCTGGTACTTCAACAATGTTTTTTTTTTTGAGACAGAGTCTCACTCTGTCACCAGGATGGAGTGTAATGGCGTGATCTCAGCTCACTGCAACCCCCACCTCCTGGGTTCAAGCAATTCTCCTGCCTCAGCCTCCTGAGTAGCTGGAGCTACAGGTACACACCACCACACCCAGCTTATTTTTGTATTTTTAGTAGAGACGGGGTTTCACCACGTGGGCCATGGTCTGTCTGCCTTGGCCTCCCAAAGTGCTGGGATTATGATGTTTTCAATACAATATACTGTCAATATCAGGATATCTTTTCTTGTCACCCAAATGTGTCTTTAACAAGGACAATTTATAATTATTAATTAATAATACATCATAACCTGGAAACATACTCTCAATATCTAGACAAACAGCTGCAAAGGCAAATATTTTCATAAGTGTAGGCTGGAAGAGGATATTTTGAACATCAAGGGTTAGGCTCAGTACAGGCTCTGTGTCAGAACACCTGCAATTCTGGCCGCCCCATCTGCTCAAGGAGCTTGAACAGGTTTCTTAAAATCTCAGCTTCAGTTTTCTTAACCATGAAATGAGAATGATAGTAGTGCCAATATCATAAGCTTTGTTATGAAGATGAAAGATGCTATCATAAATATAAAGGGCTTATCACAAAGCCTGGCACACAGTGAGTGTCCAGTATGTCTTGGGCAGTATCATTACATCTAATCTTTGACTTTTAGTTTATACAAATAAAGAATGGTTGACTCCAATCCTGGGTCACTCATAAAAAGAACACTAAAACAATGAAAAATTGAAAAACCTTTTCATTGAAAACCAATTGGTATCATCATCTTTCCATGGTTTTCCAAAATTAAATTATTTTTAATTAACAAAAGCAACCCCCGCCAAAAAAAAAATCATTTATTGTTAAAATGTGGTGAGAGATCAGAAGTTCTGTTTTAATAACATATTTAGTATTTGGTTAAAGAAGATTGTCAAAAGCACTTCTGTCCCAAATCTTCAGCTCACCTGTCTTTGACACACAACATACTTTTGCATACCCAATTGTTTTGAAATAAACATTTGAAAGTCAAAATTCTGGGCTGGGCTCAGTGGCTTACACCTGTAATCCCAGCACTTTGGGAGGCCAAGGTGGGTAGATCACCTGAGGTTAGGAGTTCTAGACCAGCCTGGCCAACATGGCGAAAGCCCATCTCTACTAAAAAAAAAAATACAAAAAAAAAAAACAAAAAATTAGCCAGGTATGGTGGCGGGCACCTGTAAGCTCAGCTACTTGGGAGGCTGAGGCAGGAGAATCGCTTTAACCCAAGAGGCAGAGGTTGCAATGAGCCACCGAGATCATGCCACTGCACTCCAGCCTGGGCAACAAAAGCAAAACTCTGTCTAAAAAAAAAAAGAATGTCAAAATTCTTCTTCTTATGACATTCCGAAATATTCCAGAAGGCATGGAAAATTTTTGAATTTCTTATGTACATACAGTTGATCATTATTACTATATATTTCATATTTACAATTTCACCTACTCACTAAAAGTTATCTAGAACCTCAAAAGTATTCATGGTGATTTTGTGGTTATTTGCAGACATATGCTATGCAGCAAAAAAATTGTCATCAATGTGTACATTCTCATTTGAAGTCAAACAACGTGATGCCCTTGCCTTCTAGTTTCAGCTCTTATACCGTAAACAGGTATCATTTTTGCAGTCTATTCAGTGACATTTTTTTGCAGTCTTGTGTTTTTATTGGTGATTTCACTGTATAAAATGGCCCCTAAGTGGAGTGCTGAAATGCTGTCTATTGCTCCTAAGCATAAGATGCCGTGATGTGTCCTGTGGAGAAAATATATATGTTAGATGAGCTGTGTTTAGGCATGACTGATTGTGTTGGCAGCCGTGAGTTCAATGTTAATAAATCAACAATGTATATTTCAAAACTGAATATTAAATAAGATACACACATAAGCAAGGTAATGTATTGGTTGGTTAATAAAACGTTATGACCAGAGGCTTGCAGGAACCTAACCCTGTATTTACTTTAGGAACAATGTTGTAGTATTCAGTAGTTGAGTGTTAGCAGCAACTGTGTGAAACATAACTACTGCAAATAGTGACAATTGACTGAATTATTTTTAACCTACATCACATGAATATGATGATACATTACGTTTGTATATTATTTTGCAGTTTAAACAGCAGTTCCACAGCTGTTATCACACATGATGTTCATGGAGTGTTACAGTTTTGGCTGTGTCCCCACCCAAATCTCATCTTGAATTGTAGCTCCCATAATTCCCACTTGTTGTGGGAGGGACCCAATGGGAGATAATTGAATCATGGGAGTGGTTTCCCCCATACTGTTCTTGTGGATGTGAATAAGTCCATGAGATCTGATGGTTTTAGAAGGGGTTTCCCTTTCAGTTGGCTCTCATTTTCTCTTGCCTGCTGCCATGTTAGATGTGCCTTTCACCTTCTGCCATGATTGTGAGGCATCCCCAGCCATGTGGAACTGTGAGTCCATTAAACCTCTTTTTCTCTGAAAATTACCCAGTCTCAGGTACATCTTTATCAGCAAAGTGAAAACAGACTAATAAAAGGAGAGTGGTTACTGCTCGGCACACTAGAGTAACAAGTCCAACTAAAGCTACCCAGGTAGAGCCTGGTGTTCTCCTTCTGGTTTGTGAAATCTCGTGGTGCTTCCTATAGCATAAAGACTGGCTGCCACTCAACACCACTGCATCTTAGGGTCCAAGGAAGGGGAACATAACATGTTTTGAAGAAAAAAGTCTGGGCTACAAAGGCCCTTTATGTAATCTTGCTAATGACCTGGAATTTAAACTTTGGAGAGCTTGAAGGTTAACAAATTGTAGTAAAAAGAAATCAAGTCACTCCTTATTTGAATACTCTGAAGAACAAAACAGAAAAATACAATGAAAGGGTAACAGAAGAAGCAGATTTGGCCCAATAAGTTTGTGCTTTGAATGTTCCTCCAGTACTAACATGGCCACATTTGGGAACACTGGCCTCCCCACAGACTTCTCTATAGCGCTTTGAAGGAAGAATAGAGCAGCCATAGAAAAATAAATGTGGGCCTGAAGGAATTATTCATCTCTTAAAAATCTATAGAGTGTGAATAATCCTGCTATAAAAAGCATTAAATGTTTACAACAGATATTTCATGGGACTGCTATGTTTTTTGGCAGCAAGCGTGGCTAGATTTTGAATGTGACAGCTCTGTGCTCTCGTGATAAGATAGACTCTGTGGTCTAAGTAAGAATTATTTTCCTGCTTTTAAATGTAGCTGTTCAAAAACAATAAAGTGTATTTACCTAAGGAAGATAATCTTCTAAAAGAAATGTTTAATAATTTTTAATTCACAATTTACTACTTCTCCAAGGTAAATTCATTTTCCAACTGTTACTCTATCTTTATTGACTGGGAGGAATTAGCATTCAAAGTACAAACTCGGAGGTTAAAGCAAAGCCATATACAGAAGTGAGCCTTATTCCATTGTCCTGTATCACGGGTGCCAGATTTATTTCACAGACTGTCTTTCAGTCTCACCTACAGCAACTAGACAGGTGATCTGGAGGACAGTGTACACTGAATGCCTTCCGAGTGTGAAGCACCTTCCTGGCACTACATTGTCACTAATTCTAACCTTGCAAGTAAGTGCCCACTGAAATCTCCACTTGACATATGAGGAAAGAGCCTCTGAAGTTTTAAAGTGACATGTGCCAAGTCAATAGCTAGTAAGTGGTAGAACCAGGATTCCAGGGTGGGTCTTTCTGTGCTTGTTGGTTTATGTATTGTCTGTGTTTGTTTTATGAAAGAGAAAAGAGCCTGAGAGATAGGCACAGTACAGGTGACCCTTGAACAACGTGAGAGTTAGGGGTGCTGACCCCCTATGCAGTCAAAATTTTGCATATAACTTTTGGCTTTTCAGAAACTTACTACCAATAGCTTACTGTTGACCAGAAGCCTTACTGATAACATAAACAGTTGATAAAGACATATTTTATATATATATTATATACTGTATTCTTTAAATAAAGTAAGCTAGAGAAAAGACAACATTATTAGGAAAATCACAGGAAAGAGAAAAAACATTTATTATTCCTTAAATGGAAGTGGAACATTATAAAGGTCTTCATCCTCATCTTCTTCACATTGAGTAGGCTGAGGAGGAGCAGGAGGAGGAAGAGGGGTCGGTCTTACTATCTCAGGGTTGGCAGAGGCAGGAGAAAATCCATATATAAGTAGACTCATGCAGTTTAAAACCATATTGTTCAAGGGTCAACTGTATATTTGATACTTCAGAAAGGGGACCATGTCAATTCCTGATAAGGTTCTCTCCTCTTTCCTTTTCCTCCATCTCTCTGTGTCAATCCTAGTGCTCTCATCAGCTTTTAACCAGTAGAGGTCTCTAAGCTGTCTAAAACCCTAGCATGGTAGCAGCCTGGGCTCCCTATACACAGAAAAGGACCTGGCTTCAAAATCCTAGTTAATATGGGAAGTGCATTAGGAAGTAGAAAGGAAAGAAAAGTCAAACAATAAGGAAAGGATTAATACAAATCATAAATTAATTTTGTGGGCCTAATTACTATTTTTTTAAAACACTGTAAGTTTTAGTAGATTTTCTTACTCTTAGTTATATAAGTCAAACACTAAAACATGTTTAAAAACACCTTTTTATTATTTCTTAACTATTAAGGTTATTTAATCAAAATTAATTAATATCAAATTAATGGTAATACAAATGAAGTCACATTATTAATTTAAAACGAAGTGACTTAGCCTTGCAAATAATACACTATCGTGTGGATTCATAGTTTGAAGGTTTAACTTTACAGCCTTTTAAATTGACTTAATATTTTAGAGCATTTTTAGGTTTACCAAAAAATGGAGCAAAAAGTACAGAGAGTTTCCATATACTTCCTCACCCCTCCCCACATATATACATAGTTTCTCTTTTTATTAACATCTTTCTGTATCATATTTTTGGTGTTACATACCACACATAGTACATATGTTGTAATCTCTTGTGCCACCCATTCTCTGGGTTTGGACAAAGGTGTAATGACAGGGATCCACCGTTACAGTATCATAGAGAGTAGTTCCCCTGCCCTAAAAATCCTCTGTGCTCCACCTATTCATCCCTCCCTTCCCTCTGCTCCTTGCCCAGTGGCCAGCCAACTACTGATCCTTTTCTGCCTCTAGAGCTTTGCCTTTTCCAGAATGTCATATAGTTGGAATCATACAATATGTGTACCCTTTTCAGATTAGCTGCTTTCACTTTGTAAAATACATCTAAGTTTCCTTCATGTCATGGCTTGATAGATCATTTCTTTTGATTGATAAATAATATTTCAGCCTTAATTTTTTTTTTTTTTTTTTTTTTTTTGAGACGGAAGTCTCTCTCTGTCGCCCAGGCTGGAGTGCAGTGGCGCTATCTCGGCTCACTGCAAGCTCCGCCTCCCGGGTTTACGCCATTCTCCTGCCTCAGCCTCCCGAGTAGCTGGGACTACAGGCGCCCGCCACCGCGCCCGGCTAATTTTTTTGTATTTTTAGTAGAGACGGGGTTTCATTGTGTTAGCCAGGATGGTCTCGATCTCCTGACCTCGTGATCCGCCCGTCTCGGCCTCCCAAAGTGCTGGGATTACAGGCTTGAGCCACCGCGCCCGGCCTTCAGCCTTATTTTTATAAGGAAAAAATCAAATCAAGAAACTAAAGTTTTGGCCAGGCACGGTGGCTCAAGCCTGTAATCCCAGCACTTTGGGAGGCCAAGACGGGTGTATCACGAGGTCAGGAGATCGAGACCATCCTGGCTAACACGGTGAAACCCCGTCTCTACTAAAAAATACAAAAAACTAGCCGGGCGAGGTGGCGGGCACCTGTAGTCCCAGCTACTCGGGAGGCTGAGGCAGGAGAATGGCGTAAACCCGGGAGGCGGAGCTGGCAGTGAGCTGAGATCTGGCCACTGCACTCCAGCCTGGGCCACAGAGCGAGACTCCGTCTCAAAAAAAAAAAAAAAAGAAAGAAACTACAGTTTGAACAGCCATTATAGAAAAAAAGGTTAAAGTCAATAAACAAAAACAACTGTTCAACTTCACTCATAATTGTATGCACCTCCCAGCTCTTAGACTAGGTAATATCAGTGGCCAGCTGGATGCCACCGATTGAGTGATTGTTTTTATTTCATGACACGTGCTCTATTGGCCCTCCTTTTCCTGACACATTTATAATCACCTTAATCCCAAAGCAACTGTTTTTGACAAATATGCATATATCCTCTGATTTAGTCCATTTTCTCTTGCTATAACAGAATACCCGAGAATGGGTAATTTATAAAGAAAATGGCTTTATTTCATTCACGCTTCTGGAAGCTGGGAAGTCCAAGGGCCACTTCTGGTGACAACTTTCTTGCTGTGTCAAGGCATGGTGGAGGGCATCACATGGTGAGAAAGCAAGACCATGTCAGGCTCAGGTCTCTCTTCCTCTTTCTTTATTTCTTTCTTTCTTTTTTTTTGGAGATGGAGTTTCGCTTTTCTTGTTGACCAGGCTAGAGTGCAATGGCACGATCTTGGCTCACTGCAACCTCCAATTCCCAGGTTCAATTGATTATCCTACCTTAGCCTCCCGAGTAGCTGGGATTACAGGTATGTGCCACCATGCCCAGCTAATTTTTGTATTTTTAGTAGAGATGGGGTTTCACCATGTTGGCTGGGATGGTCTCAATCTCTTGACATTGTGATCTGCCCGCTTCGGCCCCGCAAAGTGCTGGGATTACAGGCGTAAGCCACCATGCCTGGCCTTTATTTATTTATTTATTTATTTATTTATTTATTTTATTTTATTTTTTTGAGACAGTCTCGCACTGTTGCCCAGGCTGGAGTGTAATGGCGCAATCTCGGCTCACTGCAAGCTCCACCTCCCGGCTTCAAGCAATTCTCCTGCCTCAGCCTCCCAAGTAACTGGGATTACAGGCGCCTGCCACCATGCCCAGCTAATTTTTTTGTATTTTTAGTAGACGTGGGTTTTCACTATGTTGACCAAGCTGGTCTCAAACTCCTGACCTCGTGATCTGGCCACCTCAGCCTCCCGAAGTGCTGGGATTACAGGTGTGAGCCACCGCACCTGGCTTCTCTTCCTCTTTCTTTAAAGCCACCAGCCCCAGCATAGTGGCCCACCATGACGACCTTATCTAATTCTAATTACCTCCCAAAGGCCCCACCTCCAAATACCATCAACCTCAACTCATGAAATTTGGGGGACATTCAAACCATAGCATCTTCTTCAAGATAATGTAAAACTATTAAATAATAGAGTAGAAATCACACTAATAATTTGTGGGTCTATTCAGATTATGTACTACCTGATAATTTTTACCTATTTTTTGAAAATTGTTCCAATCATTCCCCCGGCTTCCTTTTCAAAAGAGTCAAACATAGCCAGTTCATTTAAGGAATCTGCAAAACCTTTCCACCAAGACTTTTATGGTACAGAGAAGTGACTCACAAGCCACAATTCAATTAAATTTAGCAAATATTTCTTGGACAACAACTACATGCTTGAGGTTGGCCTGCAGACCTGTTTTTAAACTTCCTGTTCATTCTACTTTGACTTTTTAATTAGAACACATTAAAATATCTTATTCAGCAAAAAAAAAAAAAGAAGAAGAAGAAGAAGAAAGAAAAACCCACTTTGTGTATTGCATTTTTGAATACACAAGAGAAGAGAAGTGCAACTCAGGGTGGTGGGATTCCTCCCTAGCAGGCCTGTCTCCCTTTGATTACCCCGATATTCTGAAGGTGCTGGTTTTGTACACCAGGCACTCTAATAGGACCCTATCAGCTCAGTGTTCTCAGAAATTTCAGTTTTGTCCCAGCCCCTAGAAAGTCACAATACCTCCAGAGCTGTGCTTAACGGGCCATAGTGGGAGGATTTGGAAAGGAGAAGATGAATCTTTTATGTGAAAAGCAGGTGGAGGAAACTGAAGAGTGGGGAGAAGAGAGGTGGATGCTGACCTGAATTGTGCTTTCAGGAGCAGAACGAGTTTGCTCTCTGCATAAGAGATGACCTGAATGGCAGGAGTACGTGTCACTCTGATTGTACACAGATACTGTCTTGGTGGGAGTTTTTCTAACAGATTTGTCCTCCCAGGGTGAAATAGCAGAGAGATTTGAGGCAGCCCTCAACTAGAGTACGACCAATAAATACCAACTTACTGGGGTTTTATTCATTCCTTTTTCCCTGTGTCCAAGAAGCAAAATGATGCTGTAAATGAACACACACACACACACACACACACACACACCATGTTGGGGAGGAGGGTAAAGGAACAGAATTGCTCTCAGCAAACACTGGTAGCATCAAAATAGCCAATCATGCTGATGGCTACCACATGGCTCATGGGACGCCTTCCACAGGCCAGCTGTCTTGCTCTTGGCTGGCTGGACTTCCCAGCTCAGTCCCTCACCTCTTTACAGGACAAGGCACACTAGAAACCAAGGCTGTTGGGGGAGGCAGCAACAGAGACCAGACATTCCCTCTGCACACACATGATGTCATCAATAGAAACTCTGCTGATGATGAACCCACTTTCATATAAACCCTTTAAAGCCTGAGTTATTTTTTGCAATGACAAAAATAACAAACCACATTTTTTTTAAATAACCTCCTTAATAATAATGGAAATTCAGGTGACATTAATGAAAATTGTAACACATGTTCAAATCAGAATCTATGTTCAGTGTTATATGCAGAATATAAAGGGATTTATTTTCTCAATCGATAGAAAAGGCAAGTCGTATTTAAGTAGTCACGGTATCCTGGATTTTTAATATAACAACATAATTGAATAATATAATATTTTGATGTATCTGGTTTTAGTATTTAAGGTGATAAAATATTAAATTTAAGCTTAAAATTAAAAATGGAGGAAAAAGAAAAACAAATTAAACTGAAGTGAAAATGTTTCTTGTTTTTTAAAAAATCATGGTACATACCAGTTTTCACCTTCACTTTTAGAAATTACAGCGCAACCCTCTATCACGTGGTAGAGAGAGTCAGCCATATGGAAAACTGAGCTGATTGTTCTATTCCTGTGCAAATTCTAACCCTAAAATATTTCCTTATAATGCTTTAAGAAAGAAAGTAACTCTGCAAAACATTTTTTATCATTTTGAAAGCTCCCTTTGTCTTGATTCTCATTGTGAAGCTCCGGGATAGGAAAATTTCCAGGGATGAGAATTTATCTTCACTTTCTCTATGCTATCATTTCAGAATGAATAGTGATCAGGTTTTAAATAATGCATTCCACAGGTGTGAGCAACCGCCCTGTCACTTTCTATCTTCATGTGGCTGGTGCCTACAACACTAAATTTCTGCTGCAGATTCATTAAGGTAGTTGTTCATTCCCTGTCGTAATTAGACCTCCCATTTCAGCCTTTTATGTCAAACCCATCACTCACCCTGACACTCAAGCTCACCTCTTTGCAAAGCCCTTCCCTGGTGCTATCCTGGCTCTAAACGCAGGTGATAAATGTGTCAGCATGGGGGACTTTCCTGTCCCTGAGGACCATCAATTGTTAAGTAGAGAGAGCTTTTTCCAGCAGCCTCCTAAGGTTTATACCCATGAGGATATTATTTTTGTGGCTGCATAAAGGAGAATTATTACTTGAAATGAGTTTTGTGAAAGGATGGTTTTGGTGTTGCTTTGGCATCATTTTAAGCTTCTTTTCATAAAATTGACCAGCACAAGTCAGAATTTATACTTCTATGAATGTAGATTTTCACCATCTGATGGTGCTGAGTCCCACAGAGAAGAGGATTTGAGAATTTCCAGTATTCAGAGATCTCTACGATGTGCAAGAATCTAGATATTAAGAGGCCATACTGACTTCAATCCCATGCTAAATTAATATAGGAGAGTTCACAGTAATAAAAGAAGTATGTAAGTGATCAGCATGTGTTTCAGTCAGGGTTCTCTAGAGGGACAGAACTAATGGAAAAAATAAAAATAAATATATATATATATATGGAGTTTATTATTGAGTAATAACTCACACTATCACAAGGTCCCACAATAGACCATCTGCAGGCTGAGGAGCAAGGAGAGACAGTCCGAGTTCCAAAACTGAAGAACTTGGAGTCCGATGTTCCAGGGCAGGAAGCATCCAGCACAAGAGAAAGATGTAGGCTGGGAGGCTAGGCCAGTCTCGTCACACTTTTTGCCTGCTATATTCTAGCCATGCTGGCAGCTGATTAGATTTCCCCCACCCAGATTGAGAGTGGGTCTGCCTTTCCCAGCCCACTGACTCAAATGTTCATCTCCTTTGGCAACACCGTCACAGACACACCCAGGACCAATACTTTGTATCTTTCAGTCCAATCAAGTTGACATTTAGTATTAACTATCACAGCATGGGAGGTAATGCATATGTTAAATAGTTTCATTTAGCCATTTCACAAGGTATACAGATTCCAAAACATCATGTTGTCTACCACAAATACATGAAATTTCTACTTGTCAACTTTAAAAAAATGTTGAAAAGAAGTGTGTGAATAACTTTTTACTTTAGATATAAAATCTTAAGGGCCAGGAAAAGGGCATAAAAATCCAGCCTTTGACATCTCAGAAGAAGCGGTGATTAATTTCATTTCATTCTATTGGTTTCCATGGGGTGGTGCTGGGTGGTGAGGCAAACACGGCAGCATGAATGTTAACATTTCATATATTAGCCCTAGAAGTAAAGAAAAAAACATATCCCAGATCAGCACTAGCTAGAACCAGGAAACCCCAAAAGCAAAGTCTTTTTTTATTTATTTTTTTAAAGATAGGTTTTCACAAAAGGAAGTTTTCCAAATTCTATATATAAGAGAGTTGAGAAGGAAGATTTGTCTCTCTTCTTGCCCAGGAGGACAAAGGGAAGAGTATCACATTAAGCCATTCGGGTAAAGCGGAGCTTATTGAATGCTGTGGATTAGGATAACACTAATAGAGTTTTCATTTTTAAGCCAATTCAGATATTCAGATTAATTATGGACACAATGTAGAAAATACCAATTTCTACAAGTTCTACATTTCATTTGAAATCCCAAAGAGGTTAAAGCCGATGGGTTTTAACTGATGAAAACATGTGCCTCTGATTTAAAAGGTTTGCAGTGATGAAAACAAAGCAATGCTGGAGTTACAGAGTGTAGCATGTTGAAGCCACCAGCAGAGCTTAGGGGACCAAAACAACTGTTTCCTAAGAGAAAAAGAGGCTGAGTATCTTAAGCCTGGGGAAGGGAGAAGACAGTAGTTACCAAGCTCAGGTTAGCCACTGGTATTACTCTACCTTTCATGAGACTTCACTGGGGAGGTTGGGGAGATTCGGCCTCACCTAAGGGAGAGATGGCTCGTGAACCCAAGGATGCTGCAGGGACCCTGGCCACCACCTGCAGGCCAAACACCAGAATGAGGACCGTAGAACACAGTCTAACTGCTTCCCATCCATCCCCTCCAACCCAACATCTGGTCTCAGCAACTTCCTCTGCCCTACACTGGGATGCCCTCCGTAGTGGATCTGAACCATACAGCAGATGAAACATGTTGGCCTGACAAGTAGCAGATGGCTATAATTGCCTGAGCCATCTACACTGGCAAATGTTTCTTCTTTATTTGCATATGAGTAAAATTTTTCCCAGTGTTAAATTATGGTGTGAGTAGAGATTTTTTGAGGGCGCAGAGCATAGTTGTATAACCATTGTGATTGATGAAAAAAAAATTTTTTTTAAACAACCAAATTCTGCTAACTGAATTTGAATAAAATTGTTCTAATGCTTTCTTTTTCTTTGTAACTCTTCAGCACCATCTCAATACACGCATTCCTGGACATACTCGTATACACTCACACAAACACATGCATGGTATTTTTTGTGTGTGAGATACTGAAGGTAGCATGAAATAGCAACCAAAAAATTTGCAGTATTAAAGTTAGATATAGGCCAAGCGCAGTGGCTCACACCTGTAATCCCAGCTCTTTGGGAGGCCAAGGCTGGCAGATCACGAGGTCAAGAGATCAAGACCATCCTGGCCAACCAACATGGTGAAACCCCATCTCTACTAAAAATCCAAAAATTAGCTGGGCGTGGTGGCAGGTGCCTGTAGTCCTAGCTACTCGGGAGGCTGAGGCAGGAAAATCACTTGAACCCAGGAGGCGGAGGTTGCAGTGAGCAGAGATTGCACCACTACACTCCGGCCCAGGCGACAGAGCAAGACTGTCTCAAAAAAAAAAGTTAGATATAACTTGGCTTGACTTGCAGATCAACTGCCTAACCAGTAAGACGGCTCCTGGTATGTGGCTATGTCTCTGAGTTTTACAGGCTTGTTTTCAGATTGATGGTAATAGATGTAAAGAATTGGGCATAGTAAGTCAATAGTAAAAGCTATTCAACAAATTGAGGACAAACAAGGAAATGGGTTAGGAATTGGTCTGTAGCCAGTCTCAGAAATGTTGTGTTAACCTTTGGGATATAATTGCCCAAAATTAAAGTATAGTGATTCATCCAAAAGTACAAAGTATTACTAGCAAGATGGATGAGGATTTCCATCTAACATTTTTCATCTTCTTATTCCTGAGACACGTTATAAAAACACTTAGATTTTGGTAAAAGAGGAGAAGTCATGACTTGGACAGGATTGAAGTTTGTGTCAACATTCCCTGTGATTTCAAGTTTCAGCATTAGAATCCAAACCCACCAGGCACAGTGGCTCACACCTGTAATCCCAGCACTTTGGGAGGCCGAGGCAGGCAGGTCACTTGAGGTCAGGAGGTCAAAACAAGCCTGGCCAACATGGTGAAACCTCATTTCTACTAAAAATACAGAAATTAGCCAGTCATGGTATCGTGTTCCTGTAATCGCAGCTACTGAGGAGGCTGAGGCAGGAGAACCACTTGAACCCGGGAGGCAGAGGCTGCAATAAGCCAAGATCGCGCCACTGCACTCCAGCCTGGGCAACAGAGCAAGGCTCCATCTCAAAAAAAAAAAAAAGAAAAGAAAAAGAATCTAAACCCTTTGGTTCACAGATGGAAGGAAAAAGTAGACAGTGTTTCCTATTTTACATGTATGCCATGCCTCGAAGTGCCCTGAACAGGCTACTCATCTGTGGCCAATATTATATTATAACCTCTCCATTCTCAGAAGGCACGCTGGCACCCATCTCTGCAAGAAAGGGATCAAATTGTCTGTAAGTCACAGAAATGTTATTGTATTGTCCTTTATTCATTCATCCAGAATATACTCTCTAAGCATCTATGTAATTAAACATTACTAAGCTTACATATAATTAACCTCGAAATAATAACTAAACATTGTTAGTTTTATGTACAGCTAACTCAATAAATAAACTCACTTTCTAGTTATCGGTTTTGGAAAACAAAAGAGCTCTATAACAATTTTGAATTAATCAAAGATTGGAGAATTCTATGCAAACCTATAATCCTTCCCTGTTTAGGGTGAAGAAGCAAAGCTTTGTGTTACTTAAAGACACACTTTGCCATTTTGATTAACTATAATAACTTTTAAAATAAAAAATCAGTCTACTTTCTTGTGTATTTGTTTATAGATCACTATAATTATTGTACTTAGTATGATCAACTTTGTATATTACCATATTTCATTAAAGTGGCTAACTTCTCTTGTCCGGACATAAGAGAACACTAGAAGACAAAAAACAAAAACTTTTATGCATCTTTTTTCCTTATGAACACTAATTTTATACCATTTTAACATATTTGAGGTGGCAAAAACAAACATATAAATATTGTATCATCCAAAAGTATTTGCATATTTTGTTAACCTATTGCCATTCTAAGAATTCAGGGTAAGTTAAAATTGTGTTAGCAACCAGCATTTATTTTGCATCTATTTCACTCTTGAAATTGTCTAGCTATCAAAGATTATTAACTAATTAACTTCACCATTTGTCTAAGGTCTTAAAGTTAGTTAAGAGTCAAGAAATCACAATTTTTGCAAACATAATGAATCCTGACACCCAGCACTTAAAAATTTTACAAAACTTAATTCTTTTAAAAATCATTACCTTTTCATTTAATTGACTATAATTATACATATGTATGTGTATACATTTTAAACAAGTTATAAAATTAGTGATGATCCACTTATAAAAACAAAGTAGGAAATTTAGGAACTTAAATCATAAGAAATGTATCATTGGTCTCGTACATACCAAAGTATTATTCTGGTATTATTTTTATATGATAAATGAAATTGTAAAGACTCTAAGTCATGCTCAAGGCTCTTCTTCTATTTTGAACTAAGGCTTTCTTCTTGTAACTATAGTTACAAGGGCTACTAAAGAAACACAGCTTAATATTTTTCCTTTTAGACATTTTTGACTACTAATATGGTACAAATATTCCTAATGCGCACTCATAATGATAGAATGAATATTGTAATCTTTTTTTTTTTTTTTTTTTTTTTTGAGATGGAGTCTTGCTCTGTCACCCAGGCTGGAGTACAGTGGCGCCATCTCGGCTCACTGCAAACTCCGCCTCCTGGGTTCACCCCATTCTCCTGCCTCAGCCTCCCGAATAGCTGGGACTACAGTACAGGCACCTGCCACCACGCCCGGCTAATTTTTTGTATTTTTAGTAGAGACGAGGTTTCACCATGTTAGCTAGGATGGTCTTGATCTCCTGACCTCGTGATCCGCCCGCCTCGGCCTCCCAAAGTGCTGGGATTCCAGGCGTGAGCCACCGCACCTGGCCTCAATTAATTTTTAAAGATTCCCAAGAGAAGATAAAAGAGGAGGAAAGGAATAGAAGAAAGCAGTGAGAGGGAGCCAGCTTCAGACACTTAATAGATTATCAGTGTAAAAAGCAAGTGTATTCCCTTTGCAAGAAGAGGCACTAAACGTTTAGATTCAGGAAAACCCACTGTATGAGATAACTTTTACAGCTGGTCTAAAAAATTATTTGGGCCTTGAAATTTTTATCAGGTAACATGTTTTAAAGCCAAACTTTATTAATCCTCAAAGAACAGAAATGTGGAAAACAGCGTTTACAATGAGCCAAACACTCTCTCTTTTTAGATTGCAAGACAGATCCTCTCTTCATGAATCTTTCTCCAATTTTCATTCTCAGGCACCACTCAAATGAACAATCTTGTTCATGTCAAAAAGGTCTCCAAAATAGCCACTGCAGTTCAAAATTATCCTGTGAAATTGGCCAGGCATGATGGCGCACCTCCGTAATCTTAGCACTTTGGGAGACTGAAGTGGGCAGATTGCCTGAGGTCAGGAGTTTGAGACAAACCTGGGTAACATGGTGAAACCCCATCTCTACTAAAATACAAAAAATTAGCCAGGCATGGTGGCACACGCCTGTAGTCCCAGCTACTCAGGAGGCTGAGGCACAAGAATTGCTTGAACCCAGGGGGCGGAGGTTGCAGTGAGCCAAGATCACACTACTGCACTTCAGCCAGGAAAACAGAGCAAGACTCTGTTTCAAAAAAAAAAATATCCCGTGAAATTGTGTCAGTTAGAAACATAAGCACGTCAGTTAAGGTGATGTGAGAGGTATTTGTTTCATAGGAAATGCCCAGTTTTAGGATGGATCAGACCCTATGAGCGCTGCAATAGATCCTCCCAAACGATGATGCCTGTGCAGCCTACTTTTGTCAGAACTTGGCCAAAGCCCAATCCAGGGTCAGACAATCCCTTCTGATTTCAGGAAGGCTAATCTAAACAAAGTAGTTCTCAGGAATAAAACAAGACCAACGAAAAAGTTCTTCTAAGGGTTTGAAATCATGACCCAAGTCAAAGTTTATTCAAAGAATGTTGATTGTAGGAGATTCTGAACTCCTGGGCCCCTGAGCCAGCTCAAGAACTGACTTACCTGGCTTACGCTCATTGTCTCCCTAGAGAGCTTTTCTTTTAGAGATAAAGAACACTCGAGACGCTACACAAGCAGACAATCCACAAGAACAGATATCTGTAGACCGGTAAACATTATCACCAAAGAACAATACAAATCAGATCAGATAACCAAAAAGTCACTGGTAACCTTATTCCTAGGGGAAGAAAAAAAAAAAAATGGAAGGGAGGGAGGGAAGGAGGGAGGGAGGGAGGGAGGGAAGGAGGGAGGGAGGGAGGGAGGGAGGGAAAGAAGGAAGGAAGGAAGGAAGGAAGGAAGGAAGGAAGGAAGGAAGGAAGGAAGGAAGGAAGGAAGGAAGGACCTCAGCAAAATATTGAAGCTCAGTTCAGCATGAACTTTTCATAACACAGGCAGTGTGGTTACATCAGACAGCTAGAGACACAAAGGGTCTCAAATAAGCACACTAAAATTGTTGAGTGGAGGGTTCCCATCCAAGACTGTAGGACTCACAGATGAATATTGATGGAACTGAAAATGCAGAGATTCATTACAGCCACTGACCACTAGGAGCCCACCTGTAGTAGAACAAACGTGGGATTCTTCACTCATTGCATCCTGGGAGATTGCACATTATGGAGAACCATAGGGGCATCTCAGTAAGAAGATGCTGAAAAGATGATGCTAGAAAGTCCTATTTGGTTTTCAGCAGGTGATTTGGGGGAGAGTTAAAAAAAGTAGGGGTTTGTTCTAGACTGGATAATGTCAGGAAGCAAGTAATTCTGTGATTGAATATCTTAATTTTTTTTATCTTGAAGGCAGTAGGAGAAAACAGCTGTAGTTGATAAAGAAGTAGAAATCATGAATATTAGGCTGAGAAGGGGTATCTTGGATCATTTTCGTGTTCTGTGTTCTGGCCAATTTCTTTTTTCAGTGCTGAGACATGACATGTCTCATGGAGTGACCTCATCTTTGCCTTTCCCCATGAAGGTCACAGAATGACCTTGTCTGATGTTGAGTTCTGCGATATGATTTGCCCCAAACACAAGCACACATGGCCTGGCTGTGAGTTCCCAAACAGCTCCCCGCTCTCAAGCGCTGCTTTTCTTTCTCATTCTCGATTAAGGATTGAAGGAGAACACACAAACATGATCTCCAAAGGAAAATGAAACAAATTTAAAATAAATAAAACTCCAGCGAAAAGAGAAACTACAGGAAAAGAAAAGTAACTGTAGGAAACAAGAATGACTTAGCTCTAAATGGCATTTGCGTGGTCTTGGTCCTATATGATCTTAATCCTATAAAAACGAAATCGTGATCTAACTCCAAGTCCAACCTGCCTATTTGAGAAGGGTAGGTGGATGGTGCTTGTGGATGGCGGAGAGGAGAGTGGAAGCTAACTCATCATCATTCGTATTGGTAACTCAATAGATAACGCCTAAAAACATGTCATGAAATTGCAATGTCTCCACATCGTTTGGAGATACGTTTGTAAATCAGCCTAAAGGGTTGAAAATGATTCTAGGCTGGGGAAATGGGAGGGCAGAGCATAGAAGATGGTAACGATTCCTGACCATCCTTCAAGAACTGTCTTTCTAATTTTTTCCACCTTCTCCTGCCTGCTTTATTCTAGCCGTGCTGGCAGCTGCTTAGATGGTGCCCACCCAGATTGAGGGTGGGTCTGCCTTCCCCAGCCCACTGACTCAAATGTTCATCTCCTTTGGCAACACCGTCACAGACACGCCCAGGAACAATGCTTTGCATCCAATTTCCAAGGATTGGAACAATACAATCAAGTTGACACTGAATATTAACCATCACATGCAGACATATATATATATATATATATATACACACACACTTTTTTTTTTTTGAGACAGGGTCTCACTGTCACCCAGGCTGGAGTGGAGTGGTGCAATCATAGCTCACTGCAGCCTCAAGCCTCAACCTCCCCAGCTCAGGTGACCCTCCCACCTCAGTCTCCCAAGTAACTGGGACTGTAGGCACACGCCACTACACCTGGCTAATTTTTATATTTTTTGTAAAGATGGGGTCTTGCTAAGTTGTCCATGTCTGGTCTCGAACTCCTGGGCTCAAGCAATCCACCCACCATGGCCTCCTAAAGTGAGCCACGGCACCTGGCCACCTTTTTTTTTTCTTTTTTTTTTTTTGAGACGGAGTTTCGCTCTGTCGCCCAGGCTGGAGTGCAGTGGCGCAATCTTGGCTCACCACAATCTCTGCCTCCCGGGTTCACGCCTTTCTCCCACCTCAGCCTCCCAAGTAGCTGAGACTACAGGCGCCCACTACCACGCCCGGCTATTGTTTTGTATTTTTAGTAGAGACGGGGTTTCACCGTGTTAGCCAGGACGGTCTCGATCTCCTGACCTCGTGATCCGCCCACCTCGGTCTCCCAAAGTGCTGGGATTATAGGCGTGAGCCACCGCGCCCGGCCCCAATTTTTAAAAAATATTTTTTAAGGAAAGAGTAGAAGTATCCAGGTGAAGAAAAGAAAAGGAAACAGAGCTGGGGAAAGGTGTGCTGCATCAGACACTAGAGGAGGGCATTTCGCCTGGACCAGAGAAAGGTCTGATGAGCCAGGAAGGCTGAGCAGAGCCAGCTCAGGCCAGGCAGGCGACATTCTGCACAGGACAGGATGCCCCTCTGATGACCACGTGTTTCTAGGTTGTTTCCAAGGGCACACGGATAACAGTCAACGATTATTTTCCTGACTGGCCACTGTAGTGATCACTGCTGTGTGACCCTCCACACTTTGCTTCCCTCGGGCCTCAGCTTCTGCCTCATACCACTGGCCTAATAATTAACTCAGCCTTATTTTCCCAACCTAATTGTTTCACAGACCGAAAGAAATAGTGGATGTAAGGTACAATTGGAAAAGTTTAATGTGCTCTGGAAATGCATAAAATGATTGTTAGTCTTTGCCCAGTCAGTTGTTTAGCTTAACAAGCTCCTGATAATACAGAAATCACCGCGAGCAACTGGCAGAGGAAGATTTTTCCATTTCTCTGAACTAAGAAAAGAGATTTAAAGTCACTTTAGAGAGCTAACACTAAATAATAATCACTACCAAAGGAATTGACTTGATGCTGAATGTAGGCTTGTGTAAGGAGGTAAAAAACTGTCCACTCAACTTAATGCTCATAGTAAGAGGCCTGTGTCCTTGAATTCACCTTGAGAGAGTTGAACAGGGATAACGGATTTCCAAGGACACACATCTACAGAGAAAGGGTGTATGGAAATGGAAAAGGGAAAGCTGCTCATAGTGTTTTTGCTGAATCTAACCCAGCAGGAGAGATGCTAAAGGAGACTTTGTCAAAGAAAATCCTTGACATTGTATTATTAAAAGCCTTATGGTTTCATGATCTGGCCCTGTACCAAGGATTCTTAAGGGACAGCCTTACATTAGAGAGAAATGAAGTTCTGAATCATATTTCCTCCTCTCTGGAATATACATAGAAATACAAGTGAGAAGATAAATACATGTGTAAAAAGAAAATTCATGCTTTCATGCTCATTATCTGTTATGATTAAATATTGATTGCATTTGGAGAGCATCAGCATATGACCTATATTACAGAAAGGATAGTCTTTTGTTTCATGGGCTTAAATCTTCTTTTCTCAATAAGATTAAGGGGCTAGCTAAGATTATAATCTTATCAATTTTTTACTGAATTTCCACACTGTGAAGGACACTATGCTAAGCAGGAAAAAACAATCACTAAAAGACCCTAGGCTATTTGTACACCAGTGTTCATAGCAGCATTATTCACAAGAGCCAAAAGGTGGAAAGAACCCAAGTGTCCATCAATGGACAGATAAGCAAAATTGGTCTGTACGTACAACATGGGTGATCCTTAACATTATGTTAAGTGAAATAAGCCAGTTACAAAAGGACAAATACTGTATGATTCCATTTATAAGAGATACTTAGAATAGTCAAAATCATAGGCACAGAGAGTCAGATGGTGACTGCCAGGAACTGGGAAGAGGGACAATGGGGAGTTATTATGTAATGGGTATAGAGTTTCAATTTTGCAAGATGAAAAAGTTCCAGAGATGGATGGTGGTGATGGTGCACAACAGTGTAAATACACTTAATGCCACTGACTTGTGCATTTAAAAATAGGTTAAAATGGGCTGGCATGGTGGCTCACGCCTATAATCCCAGCACTTTGGGAGGCCTAAGTGGGCGGATCACGAGGCCAGGAGTTAGAGACCAGCCTGACCAACATGGTGAAACCCTGTCTTTACTACAAAAATTAGCTAGGCATGGTGGCACACGCCTGTAATCCCAGCTACTCGGGAGACTGAGGCAGGATAATCACTTGAACCCAGGAGGCGGAGGTTGCAGTGAACTGAGATTGTGCCATTGCACTCCAGCCTGAGCAACAAGAGTGAAACTCTGTCTCCAGAAAAAAAAAAAAAAACAACAAAAAGTAGCTTGAACATGGGTCTGTGCCAGTGGGATGGCCTTAGCAAAGGTGAGCAGGCTTCATCACACCTGGGAGGACCATGGAACAGCAAGAAGATGAGCCTGTTGGTGGTAGAAAGGCTTCTGGTCAGAGTGAAGCATTGAGGAGGACCCATGGGTGACTTTGAGGGACTCTGAATGGAAGAGAGTAGATGGATAAGAGACCTGGCCCATCCACAAACTGGCTCTGTGGCCTTGGATAATCACTAGGACCCTAGTTCCTGCTGTATGACACCAAGGCTAGCTCCTTTACAAGACAGAAGTACAGCCTAGCTGATCTTGCTCTTCCTGCTGGAAAATCCCATGATTCTCTTTGCCTTCCAGGCAGCTCTACATGGGATTCCTGCTGCCAGGCCAGTGCTGGATGCTGGACTCCAGCAGTGACAGGCCCCAAACCTGCCCTTGTGAAGGCCACTTTCTTAGTGGTGGTGGCTCATCTAGCAGGCTGAGGAATGTGCAAAGGACGTTTGAGAAAATCTACCTAGCAGTAGGGTATATAATGAGTTAAAGAACTGAGCTTCTACTGGCAATGAGACCAGCCAGGGGAATGTTGCAAAAGTTTACATGTAGATTAAGACCCAGAAGGGCTGATCTTGGTCAGGGGAGAAGAAAATGAAATGGAAAGTCTAATGCATGAACCCTAGAACTACATTAATATTAAAGCTCACACCGAAATACTCTGTGCCTCCTTCTCCCTTGCCCTGACCTTTTTCAGCCTCCCAAAGCTGCATGCATTCCTCCTGTGTACCCAGTATCCCCTACGCTGTGTGATATGGTTTGACTCTGTGTCTCTACCCAAATCTCATCTCGAACTATAATCCCCATGTGTCAAGGGGGGACCTGGTGGGAGGTGGTTGGATCATGAGGGTGGTTTCCCCCATGCTGTTCTCAGGATAGTGAGTGAGTTCTCACAAGATCTGATGGTTTTATAAGGGGCGCTTCCCCCTTAGCTTTCGCTTCTGTCACCTGCCGCCATGTAAGATGTGCCTACTTCCCCTTCCCCATGATTGTAAGTTTCATGAGACCTCCCCAGCCATGTGGAACTGAATCAATTAAACCTCTTTCCTTTATAAATTACTCAGTCTCGGTTATTCTTTTTTTTTGAGATTGAGTCTCACTCTGTCACCCAGGTTGGAGTGCAGTGGCAGGAGCTCGGCTCACTGCAACCTCTGCCTCCCAGGTTCAAGTGATTCTCCTGCTTCAGCTTCCCGAGTAGCTCGGATTACAGGCGCCTACCACTGTGCCTGGCTAATTTTTGTGTTTTTAGTAGAGACAGCATTTCACCATGTTGGTCATAGTTGGTCCTGATCTCTCAGGTGATCCTCCCACCTCCACCTCCCTGAGTGCTGGGATTACAGGCATGAGCCACCACACCCAGCCTTGGGTATATCTTTATAGCAGTGTGAAAATGGTCTAATACACCATGGTAACTGGGTCCCATACATCCTGAAAATACTAATAGAACAAATATTCCCACTCCTGAAATTTAAGTTGATCCTGAAGACAAAGGATTTCCTTGAGCTCATAAATGGAAGTGGTTCATCTTTCAGGTAGAGAATACAAGGTAGATTGTTTTTTTTCACAGGGGTTCATGCAGAGCTAAGCACATAGAAGGTGCTCAGTAAACACCTGCTGAACATACTGAAGTGACATAGCCAGGCAGAGAAGGGTAGGTGGACAGCCAACACACCCTGAGAGCTGGAAGGGCGCATCCTCTTTTCGAAGCTTGGGCCCTGGCCAGCTGACTCAGTGTCAAGCTCTGCTAGTGCATGAGTCCCTTGGGGCCTATAAGCTTGGCAGTGTTGCATCTGAAATTTCTGCTGAGTAAAGTCATACATATTAACCTGAGAATGCAGTAGTGAGAATGGCTCCTTCTTTTTCACATCCCAGACCCCAGAATAGAAATATTTACCATCACGTCTGGATAATAGTATCAATAAATTATCAGACATTGCACATATTAAGAAAAGCTCATTTTCTGGAAATTGTCCTTATTGTTTATCTTGAAGGAGTGGATAGAAAATGACCTTTCAGATTGCTGGGACAAAGCCCAAGTCCAAATTGGAAACCTGTTTAATGGTAAGACAGCCCACTTCCAGATTAATTATGGATGCTTTTCCATTTCAAGATTGCATTAGGAAGGAAAGCTGTCACTGGGTGGAATATGAGTCTCCACTGCATCCTTTTAAGATAAATAAGTTGAAGTTTGAAGAAAATTTGATATTACTTTTGGTTAAGTGAATAAAATCTGTTTAGTTAATTCTTTGGAGTTGTGGATTGCCTGGGAATCTACAAATCTGCGACTCCCTCCCCAGGATACTTTCAGAGGGTAGAAGAGAAGTCATTTGAAACCTTATGCTTGACTTCTTGCTTCCTGCCTTGGTTTTTAACCAAAACTAAAAATATAAAAGGCAAAAGAGAGGAAACTTGATTGGCTCGACGCAGGAAATTAGATTGTAAGCAAAGAAATTGTTCAAAAATCGAAAGAGGGAACACATCAAAGAAGGGAGGTGCTTTGTGTTTATATTTTGTTATCGTCCTGGAAAAAAATGTCTGCTGCCTCTGATTTTCATATTAACACTTTTTTTTAATTAGCTTTTATTTTTATCAAAGTAATAAAATCACCTCGTTTAAAGTGTTGAATAGTTCTATATGGTTTACTAGGAAAAACAACCACCTAATTTTCAAGATTTTTTTTTCCTTTGGCATTTGTCTTTAATTCTCTAAAGATATTCACCTGCCACTTGAGGGGGTCAGCAGACTTTTCCTGTAAAGAGCAAAACAATGAATATTTTAGGCTTTAAGAGCCATAGAGTCTCTGTTGCAATTACTCACCTCTGCTGTTGTAGCACAAAAGCAGCTGAGGACAATATGTAAATGAGTGGGTGTAGCTGTGTGCTAATAAAACTATGTACAAACACAGGTGGTTGCACGGTGGGCTGTACTTTACCATCTCCTAGGCTACTCCTTGAGTTTCTGTTTTAGTCAGTCACTGTTAGGTGACTCCTGACTGTGGAAGATGAGGATTAGGATTAGGCTCTTTCACAGTCAGCAACTCTCCTCCTTGGCCTCCTCCCCTCCATGTGTTTCCTTTACCTTCACCCTTCAAATAGGACGGTTTACTGGCTTTGGATAGATCCATATGCAGTGTTTACATCATGCTTTTCATAACTGAACCATACAATAGAACTGTGTTTCCAGCCAGGCATGGTGGTTCATTCCTACAATCCCAGTGCTTTGGGAGGCACAGGTGAGGGATTGCTTGAGGCCAGGAGTTCAAGACCAACCTGGGCAACATAGTGTGAGATCCTGTCTGTACAAAAAAAAAAAAAATTAACTTGGTATTGTGGTGCGCACCTGTTGTTCCAGCTACTTGGGAGGCTGAGGTGGGAGGATCACTTGAGCCCAGGAATTGGAGGCTGCAGCGAGCTATGATAGCACCACTGCCCTCCAGCCTAGGTGACAGATAAGGCCCTGTCTCAAAAAAAAAAGTTTCCTTTCCTACACACTATTTTGTTTTCCTTAGTCATTATATTGTTTTCTTCATTTGCTTAATTTTTTGTGAACTAATTATGAATTGAAACTCAAGCTCTCTCTCAATTTTTAAAATCTTCCCTCAACGTGTTGCAGCCAATAGAAGAGGAACTCACCATTTCATTTTCTTGGAAACTTCTACCCCAGAGCATTCTGGCTGGATAGGCCTTGGGCATCTGTATTAGTCTGTCTTCACTCTGCTGTAAAGAGCTACATGAGACTGGGTAATTTATGAAGAAAAGAGGTTTAATTGACTCACAGTTCTGCAGGGTTAACAAGAAGTCTGGCTGAGAGGCCTCCGGAAACTTATAATCACGGCAGAAGGTGAAGGGGAAGTAAGCACGTCTTACCTCTACCAAGCAGGAGAAAGCGAGTGAGCTGAGATCTGCTGTGCACTTTTAAACCATCAGATCTCTTGGGAACCCACTCACACTATCATGAGAACAGCAAGGGAGAAATCCGCCCCCATGATCCAATCGGCTCCCACCAGGACCCTCCCCTGACGCATGGGATTTCAATTCAAGGTGAGATTTGCCAGGGGGACACAGAGCCAAGCCATATCACCAACCTTGCATCTCTCTTCTCCATCATCATAGATAACCTGGATCTCTGGATGGCATGAGATCCCCCTCCTACCTGGCTTCCATGACTTTTTCTCGATTGCTCCACTCCCTTTTTTAAAAATGGAGCCATCCTTCTGTAGCTTCCTGAGAAAGAATGAATGGGAATCACATTTTCTGAAACATTATAAGTCTGAAAATGTCTTTATTCTCCCTCATGCTTAATTGAAATCAGATTGAATACAGAATTCTCATTTAGAAATTATTTCCCTTCACAATTTTGAAGGAATTTGTCCATTGTCAATAGTGTTGCTCTCAAGAAATTCAATGCTATTTTTGTTTTCAATTCTTTATTTGAACTCAGTGTTTTTCTCTCTGGAAGCTTTTAGGTTCTTGTTCTTTGTCTTCAGAAATCTCATGAATATTATTTGATGTAGGTCTATTTTGACTCTATTGAAATACTCATGGGGCCTTTTAATCTGGAAAGCCGTTCTTGAACTCTAGGAATAGATTTTGGGGGACAATTTCCTCTCTTTCATTTCCTGTTCTCTCTTCCCAGAATTTATGTTATTCAGCTATCAGACCCCGTGGACTGATCCCGTTATTTTCTTATATTTTCTTTCATTTGTTCAATTTCTTTGGCTGTTGTTTCCCCTATTCTCTGAACAATATTCTCAAATTTACATTTCATAAACTCTCATTGAGTTTTTCACTTCTTTTTCTATGTTCTGAATTTCCAAGAGCTCTATTTTTTTGTTCTTTGAACATTCCTTTTTTTTAAAAATCATCTGTTCTCGTTGCATGAAAGCAATATGTTATCTCTCAGAAGGTATTAATGACAGTTTTCTCCCAAGTGTTTCTTTTCCTACTAAGCCTCCTTTTCCTTCAAGTAGCTTCCTTTGGTTGGTTGGTTGGAGGGTGTGTGTGTGTGTGTGTGTGTGTGTGTGTGTTTATGTGTATTTTTGTTTGTTTTTCTTTTTTCTTCTCCTGTGTTTGAGACATGTCCTCAAATGCCCGGTTCCCCTTTAGCTGACACCCACATTTAAGATTGAGGCACTAAAAATATGACTGAAAGTTCTGTGCACACAAATGGGGCCTGTCACCCGTGGGCTTCAGTGGCTGAGCTGTTTCATCGGGAAGCCCCTGATGTTGCATCACTGAGATTTTTCTCTGGGGTTGATTGAAAGCTCCAGAGAAGAATTTTCTGCCCTGTTGCCTGGAGGGTAGACACCTGGCTGTCATTGTTCTCACAGCTAAGAAGGAAGAGGACTGTGGGGTTCAAGATTCAGTGTGTAAATGTTGACTGAAGATACCCGTTTTCAGTACAGAGCCCCTGCCATCCTATGCCTAGAGTCCTCCAACTGAGAGACTCTGTGTCCTTTCCAGAGAATACATCTTTCCTCTTCTGCCAGAGTGAGGGGAGGACAGATGCCTGGGGTAGGGATCTGGGGATATAAATGTTCTTCACAAGCTTCCAGTGAGTTCTTCTGTTTTTAGTTTCACATAAACACACATATCCAGTGGAAACTCTTACCATCAACTGCAGAAATATGTCGGGCTTTGCAGTGCAAACTGGGCTACTTCTCAGCGCTCTCCAGCTCGGCGCAAGCATCTGTCCTTGAATATGCTGCCACTTAAGATGGCTCTGCTGTTTTTCAGCTCTAAAAAGGTTGTTATCATCCCCTGCCTCATGATTTGTTCTTACACCTTCATATATCTTAACACTTCATTCCCCTTTACACGGGCTTTATGAAGAAGCAGTGGCAAATGTAGGTGTTCAATCCACCATCTTTAATGGGAATCCTTCAGCACTTCCCTTTTAGAAAAAATGTGAAGAATATACATAGAGGCTGGGCATGGTGGTGCATGCCGGTAATCCTAGCACTTTGGGAGGCGGAGGTGGGCAGATCACCTGAGTTCAGGAGTTTGAGAACAGCCTGGGCAACATGGTAAAACCCACCCGTCTCTACAAAAAAACACAAAAATTACCCAAGCCTTGCAGCACACACCTGGAGTCCCAGCTAATGGTGGTGCTGAGGCAGGAGAATTGCTTGAGCCTGGGAGATGGAGGTTGCAGTGAGCCAAGATCACACCGCTGCACTCTAAACTGTGTGACAGAGTGAGACCCTGTCTCAAAAAAAAAAAGAGTACATACTAAACACTCATTTCAGAATATTCTGACTTATTAAAGCTGGAGCCATGGCATAATTTCCAATTTGCTTTTCAAAATAATTGGTTGGCTAAGAAATTTACAAGTAATTTTTTTCCAACAGTGAGGTCCCTTACTATTAAAATGAATTTCGTGTTTTAATATCTCCCTCACAGTGAATTTTCTTCTTGCTCTAAGAAGTTATGCTCTGGAGAGAACATAAAATTATATATAGTTGTGTATAAATTACATGTCATAGGATTACATATAATTATATGTAATCATATATGTATTATGTATGTAATTATATATGTATATTATACATGTAATTATTATATATGTAATTATAACATTAATACATGTTCACTGCAGAAAACTTGGAAAAAAAACAAAAAGTTTAAGAGAAACTTCAAAATCAACTGTATTCTCAACAACTACAGAAAGCTTAACCGATGATTTGGCCATATCCTTGGCTAAGAACGAATGTACCTACACATCTGTACCATTTTTAAATTGACATTTTTTTAAAAGTGGATCCAATTTTAGAAGTTTGAAATCTAGTTTAAAGCCTAGATTTTCTTTTTTTCCCATTTTAACCTATTTATTTATTATACTTTAAGTTCTGGGATACATGTGCAGAACATGCAGGTTTGTTACATAGGTATACACGTGCCATGGTGGTTTGCTATACCCATTAACCTGTCATCTACGTTAGGTATTTCTCCTAATGCTATCCTTCCCCTAGCCACCCCCCATCCCCCAGTAGGCCCCAGTGTGTGATGTTCCCTTCCCTATGTCCATGTGTTCTCATTGTTCAACTCCCACCTATGAGTGAGAACATGTGGTGTTTGGTTTTCTGTTCCTGTGTTAGTTTGCTGAGAATGATCATTTCCAGCTTCATCCATGTCCCTGCAAAGGACATGAACTCATCCTTTTATGGCTGCATAGTATTCCATGGTGTATATGTGCCACATTTTCTTTATCCAGGCTATCACTGATGGGCATTTGGGTTGGTTCCAAGTCTTTGTTATTGTGAATAGTGCTGCAATAAACATGTGTATGCATGTGTCTTTAGAGTAGAATGACTTATAATCCTTTGGGTATATCCCCAGTAATCGGATTGCTGGGTCAAATGGTATTTCTGGTTCTAGATTCTTGAGGAATCGCCACAAAACCTAGATTTTCTAGAGGAATTCTTCTCTATACAGGGAAACATTGCAGTAATGAGTTTAAGTTTATTGATTCTTTAAGCATATTTGTTTGTTGAATGATAAGACTATTGTATGTAGTTCACATCCAGCCCCCTACACAACTGTCACACACAATGACCTTCACAGTGATTCATGCCTGAACAGCATTGCTGCTTTTGCCTTTAGGCTTGCGATTGGGAACTCATTTCATTTGAACCAAAGCCTTTAGTCGAGATGAAAATGTTATTAATTGCTCTGGTTATAGACAGAATAGCAGGAATAATCAGAAATATTTATGGATTATATCTTTGTAGATATTTTAAACCTGTCTGTTACCTTTCTAGCCTAATGAGAATGCCTAGATAAAGCCCCATTCTTGGAAATTTTGGTTTTTATAAATGTGCTTGGGATTTATAAGTCCTGCTTTACCTACCACCTGACCAAATTCCATACAGACTTTTACGTATAAACACCTATGGTTAAGACAAAATGTATTCTTTCAACAATGTACAGCTTCTAAAAGTAATGTCTAGGCTGGAGTATATTCATATTTATTATTTATGCTTTCATTTAACAAGCACGTGCTGAGATCCTACTTTTTGCCAGACTTAGTACTGATTGCTCTCTCCTGAGCATCCTTCTTAAGTCAAAGAGAACATTCATTGTTAGGGAAGGAAAGAAAGGTAGAGGGAAAAAAAGTAGATGGCAAGAACATGGCAGGAACCCAGTCCCAAACCCCCAGGAGTTTTCAGAATAAGGGAGAGGTTAACAATCTACATAGAGAAACTGGGATTAGAAGTAGGAAGCTGGCTGCCAAGACTGCAGGAAGACTGTGTCAGATTCAGAGCATGACCATCAGCAAGGTAAATCCCTACTGCCCATGGTCATAACTGGCACCAGACTCTAGGAAGGATTTTACATTTACATGGTGCTTAATGGGGGAAGTGAGGGTCTCAGAGGTAGAAAACTAGGTAGGCACAAATAATACCCACACAGGCCTTATTTACACCTATTTAATGCAGAGTTCTAATAGAAAGCATTAACTGGTCTCCTAGCCCTTGCAAGATCCAACACAAATCAGTAGAATGTTCTAGAAGGAATAGAAGTAAAACTAGCAATCACAGTAAGAACAGGCAGCTAGATGCATATTGGCAAGAGGGCAGGTAAATAGAAAGATGTGAGAAGTCAGAAATCCTATTACAATCTCATTTTGCAGCGAACCAAAGATCCAAAATAGCTCTCCCTGGATGGCACCAGTGTATATATTATTAAAGACTCAGCAAGAAAAGACGGTTCACTGTAAGACAGCAAAAAAACAAATAAACAATGTGGGGCTGCCATTCCCAATCCATTTATCTGGAATAGTTCAGCCCCATTTGGCAACCTGTATTTTTTCTGAAGCCCCATGGGGACATTAAAAAGCTCCATAGACGGCCGGGCGCGGTGGCTCAAGCCTGTAATCCCAGCACTTTGGGAGGCCGAGGCGGGCGGATCACAAGGTCAGGAGATCGAGACCACAGTGAAACCCCGTCTCTACTAAAAATACAAAAAATTAGCCGGGCGCGGTGGCGGGCGCCTGTAGTCCCAGCTACTCAGGAGGCTGAGGCAGGAGAATGGCGGGAACCCGGGAGGCGGAGCTTGCAGTGAGCCGAGATCGCGCCACTGCACTCCAGCCTGGGCAACAGCGTGAGACTCCGTCTCAAAAAAAAAAAAAAAAAAAAAAAAAAGCTCCATAGGTCCCAAATGTATTTGCATAATGATAGATGCCATCTCTCTGCCGGACAGTAAAGAAGCAGCAATTTAAAAAGTATGATGTCGGCCAGGCACAGTGGCTCTCGCCTGTAATCCCAGTACTTTGAGAGGCCGAGATGGGCGGATCACCTGAGGTCAGAAGTTTGAGACCATCCTGACCAACGTGGTGAAACTCTGTCTCTACTAAAAATACAAAATTAGCCGGGCGTGGTGGCACATGCCTGTAATCCCAGCTACTTGGGAGGCTGAGGCAGGAGAACCCAGGAGGCAGAGTTTGCAATGAGCCGAGATCACGCCATTGCACTTCAGCCTGGGCAACAAGAACGAAACCCCGTCTCAAAAAAAAAAAGAATCATGGTATTATTCTTTTGAGGAAGCGTACTAGAAATCAAGAATCAGGCCAAGTGCTGTGGCACATGCCTGTAATCCTAATGCTTTGAAAGACTGAGATGGGAGGGCTACTTGAGGCCAGGAGTTCAAGATCAGGCTGGGCAACACAGCAAGATTCCAGTCTCTAAAAAAATATTTTTCAATTAAAAAAGGACTGGTCTTATTAAGGTAAACTGCAGTCCTGTTACTGATCTTAGTATCAAAGCAATGTTAGAGCCCATGTGGGATTCACGCCTCCTAGAGTTCACAGCACAAGTTTGCTGTAACAGTAAATAAAGTCATGGTTGCCCTGAGCTCATTTCTAAATCCATCTTCCTCCAAGGTGGTGGCAAGCATGCTTCTTTATCCAGGAGGGATGGCCCTTTCATCAAAGTCTCATTCAGACCCTTCTCCTTTTTGGATGCTTTTCTTGGGAGGATGGCTGGGATGGCTACTACTCTGAGGATCTGCCTCTGGTAAAGCCTAGATCTTAGAATCAGGAGAGTTTCTTGCAGGCCCATCAGTTACTGTGAAAGATACCTGAGCTGCTTGGCTCACATTCCACATCCATCAAACCGCCCGCTGCAGAGGAGTCACTGCTGTCACCTGCTTAGCTTGCCCTGCCTCTTGCCATTCTCATTTCATTAGCAATGTGAATGTTCACACCCTTCAATGTGCATATGATGGGTGTTAATGAGCATAACCCATCTGTGAAGCATGTGTGTGATTTTTTTGCCTAATAAATAGGCAGTAAACAAGAGGAACGAACTACTATCTGGGGGTATCTGAGAAAACAAAAAGCAAGCAAGGTATGAGTCAGATTGATTGTTCAGTGAATCCCAAAGGACCAGAAACTTCCTAAACTGGTTTTGGTGTTTCTCACTAGGTGTTTGGACAGTTAGGACCCTGGATAGTCCCACCTACCCAAAAGCATTCAAATTAGGCATGCTTTTAACAAAGCAGGTGGCATGGCGTGTAAATTGTAGGAACACTGTTAACCTTTGCAAATGAGTTTCGTGGTCCGAATGGGTAATTACATATTTCCCTCCATTAGGAGCTACAAACTCATCAGGATTCTACATCCGGCTCTTGAGTTTCAATCTCCATGTGACAAGAGGGATTTATTATGAGAGGGCAGAGAGAAAAGAGGAACACGGCTGTCTTTCTCTGCAACAGAATGATGGTCAGAAAAGGACAGACCAAAGGAATAAACCTGCTCTCCTGTTAACTTACCTTAACCGATTCTGGCCTACATTTTCAAAGTTATCAGTAATCAAAACATTGGAAAAGGAATTACAACCTCTTCTCCTGAAAGTTTAACAACTTCCCCATAAAGCACTGCTTTTGATTGCATTACAAGCTATTCCTGAAGAATTTATGACCTAAGATACTCTTTGTCAATGTAGGCCATTTGTCCATGAGTGGAGTGACTGATAAATTAGCTATTAACATAAATAAGAAAGCATATTGATTGAGCTGACTTTGTATTTAATAATATGCTAGACAGCAATGATGCCTGGAAAATATACTCTGTAATTAAGAACTACTTTTCCCTTTATATTTCATGAAGACTCTTATCTATTTTATTCTGGCAAAATAGATTGTGGCTAAAATCCTATAGAAAAGATCATCATATTGTGATCCTAAATCTTTATCATAAAAGTGAATTCGAGGGACATTTTTATAATTTTTCAATATACAAATTATTAAGATAGCAAAACCCTTTGTTTTTTCACTATCTGAAAGGTTTATTTCATCATCTTAAAAACCTTGTGAATTGAATCAGTCTGCTAGGTCAGGGGTCCCCAACCTAGGGCCATGGACACCTACCATGGCCTGTTAGGAACCAGGCCGCACAGCAGGAGGTGAGCAGCAGGCAAGCAAATGAAATGTCATCTGTGTTTACAACTGCTCCCCATGGCTGGCGTTACCACCTGAGCTCCACCTTCTGTCAGATCGACAGCAGCACCAGATTCTCATAGGAGCGCAAACCCTACTGTGAACGGTGCATGCGAGGGATCTAGGTTGCACACTCCTTATGCGAATCGAATGCCTGATGACCTGTCAGTATCTCCCATCTCCCCCCAGATGGGACCATCTAGTTGCAGGGTAACAAGCTCAGGGCTTCCCCTGATGCTACATGATAGTGAGTTGTATAGTTATTTCATTATATACTACAATGCAATAATAATAATAGAAATAAAGTGCACTAAATGTAGTGTGCTTGAATCATCCCGAAACCATCCCCAACTCCCCTTGTCCATGGAAAAGCTGTCTTCCACAAGACTGGTCCCTGGTGCCAAAAAGATTGCAGACCCCTCTGCTAGGTAGAACCGCATTCTTGTGATTGTATGTTTCAATGAGTGCATTTCCTTTTCATCTGGAGAAGGGAACCGCATTGCCTTAATTCCCCAACTTCTGCCCCAAAGCTTTCTTGTCCTATATGGCTGCATTCGAGTTGCTGATGGCTGTGCTACCCTCCCAGGGCTGATATACAGTTTCCTGCCTGGGTCATGTCACCAATCACTAGGGTTTAGGAGGCTACAGTCAGACCTTGCAGAATAGGTCAGTCTCATTCTCAGTAGAATTTTTTGTTTGCCCGCTTTTTTCTTCTCTTTGGCACTGGCCTAGGGGCCAGCAGCAGGTAGTGGTGGATCCAGGGTGGAGAGCTGAGACCTAACAAATAATTTTTTTTTTTTTTTTTTGAGATGGAGTCTCCGTCTGTCACCCAAGCTAGAGTGCAGTGGCTCGATCTCCACTCACAGCAACCTCTGCCTCCCGGGTTCAAGTGATTCTCCTGCCTCAGCCTCCCAAGTAGGTGGGATTATAGGCGCGCACCACCACACCTGGCTACTTTTTGTGTTTTTAGTAGAGACGGGGTTTCATCATTTTGGCCAGGCTGGTCTCAAACTCCTGACCTCAGGTGATCTACCTGCTCAGCCTCCCAAAGTGCTGGGATTACAGGCGTAAGCCACGACACCCGGCCAACAAAGAATTTTTAGGTTCCCACTATTCTACCGCACCTGTGCTAGACCCTGTGGTGACAACAAAGGTGAAACAGACATGCTGACTGTCATTAAACACTCACAATCTAGACTAAGAAAGATGAAAAAAATTAATTGAATACCCAGTGGAAAGTAAGAAGAAATAACTTCCTTAAAAGGTGCTGCTTTTGATTGCATTATAAACCATTCCTAAAGACTTAATGATCCAAGATACTACTTGTCAATGTAGGCTATTTGTCAATGAGTGCAGAGACTGGTAAATTGGCAGTTCATGTGATATATATGCTTTCAGAGTAAAGAGAGGTTTCTTCTGATAATGAGAGGAGCACCTGGCTAGAGAGACCCAGGAAACAGATGCACATACTAGAAATAGCCCAAGTAGCAAGTATGGCTATAGATGATACACATGAAGGAGAGTAGTGGGATTAGACCATGAAGCCACGAAGTACCAGGTTAAGGAATTTAGACTTTTATTTGGTAGGCAGTGGAGAGATGTTGAAATTTTTTTCAAACAGTGGAGTACAGTGAGGAAGGCAGGAGACTTAGCAGAGGGAAGGCAGGAATTCCACCCAATGTGTTTAGAGTGTAGGATTCTAAATCCAGAACAAAAGAACCTTCAAAGCAGCAGGGAAGGGATTTGGCTCTGATTCAGCCTCCGTGGTTATATTGTTGCCATAAGGGAGCTGGGCTTGGGGGTGGACAGAGGCTGGTGGCAGAGGGAGGGATGGAGGGACAGAGCTGAGTTTTTCCAAAGCAGAAAAAGAAGGGTTTGCACCCTAGCACACCATCTGGGTCAGATTTATCAAACAAGATTATTTGTAGACAGACCACGGTTATTTCCCATTTAAAGGAAGCAAAACATATATTGTATCCAAAATGGCTCCCCAAAGCAGCGTTGAGCTGATGCAAAAGATCGGTCCATTCTCCCAGCAAAAGAGCAGTCTCTTGACATCCCAGGTAGGAGGGATTCATGTATTTTACAAAATGTGTCCAGTGCAATCCTCAGGCAAATAATCTTTTAATGTTTTCTTGACATGCTGAGAATAAACTTGCCTCAATGCTGTGTCTCATTCTAGACACATTACTCTAGAGTAAAAGAAGAGAGGGAGAGGAAAGAGACAGAAGAAAGAAAAAATATGTAATCATATATGAACTGCAAAAGAATTCTAGCAGAGGTTCTTAGAACTATAAATTCTTTTTTTTTTTTTTTTTTTTTTCCCTGAGGCGGATTCTTGCTCTGTCACCCAGGCTGGAGTGTGGAGTGCAGTGGCATGATCTCAGCTCACTGCAACCTCCACCTGCCAGGTTCAAGAGATTCTCATGCCTCATCACCAGTCACCCTCCCTCACCCTGAGTAGCTGGGATTACAGGCACACACCACTGCGCCTGGCTAATTGTTTGTATTTTTAGTAGAAACGGGGTTTCACCTTGTTGGCCAGGCTGGTCTCAAACTCCTAACCTCAGGTGACCCGCCCACCTTGACTTCCCAAAGTGCTAGTATTACAGGCGTGAGCCACTGCACCCAGCCAAGAACTGTAAATTCTTAACATTTGGGGGGAACCATCAAAAAAGAAAGCCTAAGCCTTGTGACCATATGCCAACCTACATATCTATTCCCTCTGCCACGCTAGGCATTTCACACTCTCATACACTCTCAGGGAAACTCGAGAAACAAGTGTAATAAGAAATATTCCCACTAGAGCATGGCAGCCATTACCTACCAAATTTTTGCTATAAAATAGAGACATACTTCTAGATGTAAACATGTTTATGCTTATATCTAACCTCTCTAGGATAACTTTTGTAAGTGGATTTTAATGTAACTAAAACTGGATGCTAAAGAAATAGCCCTCTCTTGAAGTTGTACTTGGGCACGTCTAGGATCAAAAAGTTAATAGTTTTGTCTGTGATCAAGGAGTTAATTTTTCGCTGCAATATATTTACATCTAACATTCTTTTGAGCTATCCACAATCTGGTTTTACATCAGTTTATCCAACCTTGTTTCTCCTTTCCTACTTCAAAGACCTCCATTCAAGCTGTTCTGCAAGCTCTCGCCTAAATAAGTGTAGTTTATTCTTTCTTTGTCAATTTTTTTCCTTACTTCTAAGTTTTATTCAGGGACTACTACTCCTGCCCTCATCGTTCTCTTTTTCTAAAATCGATCCATCCTTCGAAGCCCAGGTTGAAATTTGTCCTCTTTCTGAAATCGCCCCAAAAAATGAGCCAAATCATTCAGATCTGTGCTATCTCTGAGTCTTATAAATCAAATTGCTAGTGGCATTCATTTGACTAAGAATAATACATACGTCACTATTGTTATAATCACCATAATAACTGGTGCTGTTGTTAGATGCTTTACCTATGTTACCTCTTCTCCAGGCAATCCTGTCCTATCACCCCCATTTTACATGAGAAGAAACCGAGGTTCATCAAGGTTAAACAACTAGTTCAAGTTCACATAGCTAGCAAGTGAGAGACATAATCATGTTCCAAACCCAGAACCGACTGGCTTAAAACTCCATGGTCCTTCTTCTGTGCCATATGGCTTCCCAATTATGGATTTCTTACATTATTTTTTAACAAACCTATTTTGTGCATGATTCTAAGAGGTAGTATACTTTTTTTTTAATTGTTTGCCTCATTATCCCACGGTGCCTACTTTTCACTTTGCTGAACCCATATAGAGTGTCTGGTTAATGTTAGAGAAATTGAATTGAATTCCTGCCATTTGAGCCCTTTTCTTGAGTTCCTCTTCTTTGTCCATAGATGAATCATCCCATTACATCTAACTCTGTTGGACAGCTTGCCTCTTCCTCAATTGTATGTGAATCGTTTTCAATCCACTTTACTAAAATCTAATAGTCACCATCTGTGTCTGCTGTATAACTGTGAACTCTTGAAAACGCTAACATTTGTGGGTCAGAAATTAGAGGACAGTAAAATAAATCACTGGAACTGTGAAGAGGGAGAAGGTGTGAAGAGACACTCCCCTCTCTGCTGTCCATGGGTCAGCCTTTTCAGCCTGCCTGTTTCTCAAACTGAGTGAGACTTGTCTCTGAAGCCCCCCCTTTTTTTGGTTTTGTTTTGTTTTGTTTTGTTTAGACAGAGTTTCACTCTTTTGCCCAGGCTGGAGTGCAGTGGTGCAATCTTGGCTCGCTGCATCCTCCACCTCCTGGGTTCAAGTGATTCTCCTGCGTCAGCCTCCCGAGTAGCTGGGATTATAGGTGCACCACCACCACACTCCACTAATTTTTCGTATTTTTAGTAAAGACGGGGTTTCACCATGTTGGCGAGGCTGGTCTCGAACTCCTGACCTCAGATGATCCACCCACCTCGGCCTCCCAAAGTGCTAGGATGACAGGTGTGAGCCACCACACCTGGCCTCTGAAGCCCCATTTAATCTTCCAGATGAAGGTGATGTGTCCCAGGCATCATACATAGGCAAGAACCCACAAAGTGGCAGGGGAGCAGGAGCAAAGGGGCCTGGGCATCCCCTGGAAAGTCATCATACCGCCTCACTCAGCTATCACCTTCTCCTGGCCTTCCTTGACCACTGTTTTTAATTGCAAATCCCATTGCATGATGCCCTATCCCTCTTCCCTGATTTATTTTTCTCCATAACTCATATTCTCAAAGCATTGTATGCATTTCACCAAATGGTTTGTGGCCCTTCTCCTCCCACAAGAATGTAATTTCAAGAGAGTAGGGATTTGAGGCTGGGCGCAGTGGCTCATGCCTGTAATCTCAACACTTTAGGAGGCCAAGGCGGGTGGATCATTTGGGGTCAGGAGTTCAAGACCAGCCTGGCCAACATGGCAAAACCCCATCTCTACTAAAAATACAAAACTTAGCTGGGCATGGTGGTGGGTGCCTGTAATCCCAGCTACCCAGGAGGCTGAGGCAGAAGAATCACTCGAACCTGGAAGGCAGAGGTTGCAGTGAGCCGAGATCGTGCCACTGCACTCCAGCTTGGGTGACAGAGTAAGACTCCGTCTCAAAAAAAAAAGGGATTTGCATCTGTTTTGTTCTATGCTAGATACCCAGCACCCATAACAGTGTCAGACACAGAGGACATGTGTTGAATGAATGAACTGATTTATAAGCAGAATATTTGTCTTGAGAAGCCATACCAATTCTAACCAGGCAGAGAAGAAGGTTAAAAGTCCACAACACTTACTTTTGAGTTGTGTTGAAACCATTGAAAATATCTGTGTCAAATTGATTAATTACCTCAGTTTTATAGAATCAGCTTTTAACATACATAGCAAATTCTATATGCTAACCAATGGCAAGCCAGATCTCAACCAAGGCCGTTCTTGTAAAATAAATGGACAGATTTTTGTCTTTTCTATTGTATAAGATTCTAGAGCTTTGAAAGCAGCAATATACGATCTCCTTAAATACAAATTTAAGCATCTTTTCACCTTTATGGCCTCAGTGCCTGTTTATAAAAGTAGATTTGTAAGAAAAACAGTGTAAGAAAAACATCTAAGAGTAGATGATAAAGAACTATCCTTGTGTGACCTTCAGAAGTAAAGGTATAGATTTAATCTGAGGTTCCAGAACCCACCTAGTTTTTAACTTCATTTGTTTGTCTAACTTAAGGATGTGAGTCACAACTAACAAAGACCATCTGGTGCCATTCTTCCCTCCTAGGAGAATATCTCCAGAAGTAAATAAAGGAGAACGTTGTCCATGCAAGCTACTCTCAGTTCCAACAGAAAACCATTTCAGCATCTAATTCAGAGAGTTGCACAGGAGATGGCCAAAGGCACTATTTGCCATGTGTCTGTCCGTCTCTCCAGCCCAACCATGACCCCAAACCAATAGATTTATTTTTAGGTGGCAACATATAGACATAGAACTTTTTAAACTAGCAAGTTGGGGAAACCTCATGATTAGTCAATCTGCTAGCACGTAGCAAAAGCTGGTGGGTGCCTTTCCCGCAGCCAGCTCCTCTTTCTCCTACCTCATAGCACCCCAGTTATTTTCAGGCATCTACCCTCCTCCACACACCAAGAATGCAGGGAGGCTATTTCTTTCCCCAGCCCTAAGGAGCACAGCATGGAAGGGGAAAGAGAGAGGTTCAAGGACAGCTCTACCAAGCAGCCACGCATCCGCTAGTAAACTTCTACTGACTGACTGAGCGTTCCCCAGGTGAAATGCCCTCCAGTACCTCCTTCTGTTTTTGGACTTACCTGTTGCCTTGCTCCACCCTGGAGACTCTCAGCCTTCGCTGCAAATTACTGCCACATGGGGAGCTTTGAAAAACCTGCAGACACCCAAGTGCACCCAAGAGAGCCTGTTTCAAAGGACCTATGCATACAGGTTTTTTTTGTTTTTTTGTTTGGTTTTGTTTTTTAAGTTCTCTGGGTGATTGTAATGCACAGCCAACAATGAGAAATGTTATACTAATTCCATTACTTTGGCCTTGTCTTTGAGATGCTTTGGGAGAGCTTGGCACTCAGGACCATCTTTGGGGATCTTTTCCACCATCCAGAGGGAAGCTGGATCTTAGAGTCTGGCCTCTCAGTTATGGGTCCTGATGTTTTTTCATTGTGTATGGTTTCCACGATCTGTCCTCTCCAATAAAACAGACATTGTTTTCTATATGTAATTCTCCTCATCCCTTTGGGGTCTCTCTTCATAACCATCTGCCCTTCCATCTTGCCATCTCACCCCTCACTCCCATGATTCTGGACCAAACTAACTGGCATTCCTAATCTACTCTCTTCTTGGAAGGATTTGAAATAGGGGGAAGCAGCTTTTCAGGAAAGAAAATAAACAGAGCAAATGGGATCAAGAACATCTGCACAACTGTGTTGATTTAGGGCAGATGTGGGCCACAATTGTGGTATTCACACCCAGGTAAACAAGGCAGCTTCCTTCCGCTCATACACGTGCTCCCCTCTGGAAGAGCCAGGTTTGCGATGGGATCACGGTAGCTTTCTCATCCTGGCAGAATCCAGCTTCTTGTGGATGCTGCTGCATCCCAACCATGTAGCAGATTACACGAAGGAATGAAATACCTACCACTGAAAAGAATGAACCCACGGAGAAGGGTGGCCTCACTGCTCCCAGGGGCAGCTGCAGTGGTCCTTAGGCAGCTAGACTGGCCTTCAGGTGACCGACCTTGGTGGACACCTGCGTGAATGTGCCCCCCTGATTTCCAAGGAGAATTATTTTAGCATTTCAAAATTCAGCTCAAGAGCTGGACAATTTCTTCCTGAGGTTTGCTGTTTGCCAGCAGCCTCCTCTTGGCATGCTCCCTTTCCAACACCCTCACTGAACTTGTTTCTATTACCACCATGTCGTTAGAGAACGCTACTATCAAGTGATACTGAACACACCTTGTTTTGTAAAACCGTGTTGTAAATTGCCTCCTTATTCCTCTGTTCCGTGGCCAGTCAAATCACACCCTCATATAAATAGTGACAAAGACATATCATCCAACCTCAAATTCCAGACACCTGAGTCACAAGTGTTACCACAACCCCAAACCCTAAAGTGGGAACATGTGTCTCCTAGAACTGGTATTATAATAGATACTCACTGTGTTTGCTTTTGTCTTGCAAATTGCTCCTAACTTGGATAGAATATTTTATATTCATTACTTTTGAAAGTCTATGGGTTTCCATTGCCTAGAAACTCAAGGATTACAGCAGAATTAGAGAGTCTGGTCTCTGGATCACAGATCGCCCCACTGCCCTGCCCCCGCTAGCCTCCTCCCTCCCCTTCTTGTGGAGACCTAATCATCTCCACACTGGGTCCACCCACATGGACCTTCTGACCTTGATCCAAAGTTTACAGGTAAAATGTCCATCTGAGGACACTAGTTTCTGTTTTGACAAAGGTAGTTAGGGCCTTGGAAAGTTGTGAAGGAATGGCATATCTCCCAGAACCCTGACTTCCATCAGCATCTTATTCCAGGGGCTCTGAGGAAACCTGTAAGGCACAAGTGTGGAAATAAAGACCACCCAGATGAGAACACGCAGAGGCTATTTATTCAGAGCTTGCTGTAGCAAGAGAGTCAGTCACCGACACTTGTGCCTGGCAGAGACTCTGAAGCAAGCAGGGAGAGGGAAAGCTTTCAGGTGGAGAAAGGGGAAGGCTGGGGTGTGCTGGGGTAGGAGCTTACTGGCTCAGGAAAACTGGAGGATGGCTGCCTGACACAGGAGGCGTCCTGTGTGATTGGTGAGGGGATTATATTTGGCTCCCTCTGCTTGGCCCAAAGTTGGCCGCAGGGACAAAATTAGGGAATCTGGCATTTATTGATTAAGTCCTGATCATCTGGGGCCAGCTTCCTGGGTTGTCTGCTGCAGGTTGTGGGTCAGTGTGCTGTTGTCGCATATGGCCAAGTTGTTGTCTGTTTGTAGATTCCATGTCTTGGTGTTCAATAAGCCTTGGGGCCGTGAACTTGTAGGGAGCGTTTTCTCAAGACCCAGGTTATGGAACCAGCATTGAGGTTCACAGAACTCACATCCACCCTCAATCGGGGCTGGGTCACAGAGAGTTTATTCAAGTGCTCCAGGAACCTGGCCCAGGGTCATTCTCCCTAGAAAGACCCAAACCATCCCAGGGAATTGAATTCAAGCCACTTCTCCCTCACAGTGTTCTCCATGCTACTTCCTGGGGCTGCTGGCCCCCTCCCTGTCTGCAACGGACTCTGACCCCTGGACCAGGACACTCAGCAGGCTCCCCAGGACCACAGATTCTGTCTGACCTTGGGGATTCTCTGGTGTTTCTGAAAATTGCTGACAGCTTCCAGTGGCCATTGCTATGTTATTTGCTAGCTTTCCCTGATGCACACCCGCTGGGCCAGGGTCTGCCCCAGAGCTCCCCACTGCCACCATCGCTTCCCCAGTGCAGGCCCCTACCCCCGCCTGGCCTGTTGGGCTTGTTGACTGAGGCCCCCACCCACCCCAGCCAGCAGCATGCCTACTCTACAAAGGTACCCAGCAAATACAGATTGAGACACAAATGGATGAAATAGATGGATGGAATGGAGGGATGGAGTGGACACATGGAGTGGGCAGATGGAATGGATGGATGGTTTGGATGGGTGGAGTGGACAGATAGAGTGGATGGATGGAGTGGAGGGATGGATGGAATGGAGGGATGGAGTGGACACATGGGGTGGACAGATGGAATGGATGGATGGAGTGGACAGATAGAGTGGACGGATGGAGTGGAGGGATGGATGGAATGGAGGGATGGAGTGGACAGATGGAATGGATGGATGGAGTGGACAGATAGAGTGGATGGATGGAGTTGGAGGGATAGATGGAATGGAGGGATGGAGTGGACACATGGAGTGGACAGATGGAATGGATGGATGGAGTGGACAGATAGAGTGGACGGATGGAGTGGAGGGATGGATGGAATGGAGGGATGGAGTGGACAGATGGAATGGATGGATGGAGTGGACAGATAGGGTGGACGGATGGAGTGGACAGATGGATGGAATGGATGGATGAAATGGATGAATAGAATGGATGGATGGAATGAATCGATGGAGTGGACAGATGGAGCAGACAGATGGAATGGATGGATAGATGGAGTGGATGGATGGAGTGGATGGATGGAGTGGACGGATGAAGTGGACGGATGGAATGGACGGATGGAATAGACGGATGAAATGGATGGATAGAATGGCCTCCTCTTTGTCTAAAACCCCCAGTAGCTACGAATTCCCCTACAACTACCACACACTGCCCTGCACATGATCACATTTGGTAAGTGGTGTGAGAGGGCAGGAGGGAGGAAATGGAGCTGCCTGCCTGCCTCACAAGCACCTTTCACCATTTTGATCACAATTCCAGATGCAGCACCACCCTCTGCTCATTCTTCTTTCCTCCCAGACCAAGGAAGCATTGGATGGTGGTTCATGAGGTGCTGGAGGGGCCAAAGAAATTCCTGTCATCGTTTTGTCAAATCCAGGGCCTTTATGTTTTAAAATATATGTGCAAAAAGATCACATTTTACCTGGTAAAATCATGACAAACTGAGAGGACAAAAAAACAAAAACAACAACAAAAAAACCCTATAAACATTTGACTCAACAGAGCAAAAATCATACTTACTATAATTATTTTTAAACTGTGCAACTATTGTAGAGCATTGTATAGATGTATATTAAAGCCATGTATGCTTTATTTGCTTATGACATGAAATTCTGGCTTCTGTGTGTTCCACCTTCCTATATTATTTTTAGGATAATAGGATATGATGTGATGCTTTACTCATAGTTAGTGGGAGGATTGACTGAACGAGCAGTTCAGAGAGAAAGGATCTTGGGCTTGGCAAGGGCAGGGGCCTCCAGCGTTTTGAGAAAAATGAATTGAGTCTCAGCTTATGTTATAAAAATCTTGACCCAGAGCATGGCCCTTCTGAATTCCCACCATGTTTATGTATGCTAATATATTAAAAATTGGACTTAGCTAGTAGCAAAATACAGTGCTGTGTTCTGGATACTAAAACTAATTCTCCCTGCTAAGTAAGAAAAATTTCACACATTATCATCAGTCAGACGTGGAAAGAGGTTCTGCAGGGGAAGAGAGAGAAGCAACATTATTCATGTCATTTAAAATTAAACCAGGTCATCCATTTATCTGCCTCTCAGGCTGTTTGTCCTTTTTTGAACGATGCTTCAGGGCTCCACGCTAGAAACAGGGGGAGGGTGGATGTAGAACAGCTTGTCAATGTAATTGTTTTACTATAAATCTGCAAAAAAAGAAACAGAGCCTAAATCAAGTATAAAATAGGAGCTTCCTATGAGCAACTTTGTAAAATTATCCTTGCTAGTGTGAGTACTACTATAATAAACATGATAGCATATCCTTTATCACTATGTTGCCCAAATATTTTTTTCAGATTTCAGTGGACTCCTCCCCTGCCACTCTTAACAGCCCTGCTCCTCCAAACATAGCTGTATGGAGACAGATGTCTATCCCAGTGATGTTTATACAAAAAACATCAAAACCCTCATTTTTTAAGGCTGAACACAGTGGCTCACGCCCATAATCCCAGCAATTTGGGAGGCTGAGGTAGGCGGATCACCTGAGGTCAGGAGTTCGAGACCAGCCTGGCCAACATGGCAAAACCCCGTCTCTACTAAAAATACAAAAATTAGCCAGGCCTAGTGGCACATGCCTGTAATCCCAGCTACTCGGGAGGCTGAGGTGGGAGAATCACTTGAACCTGGGAGGCGGAGGTTGCAGTGAGCCGAGATCTCGTCACTGCACTCCAGCCTGGATGACAGACCAGATTCTACCTCAGGAAAGGGGCCGGGGGGAACCTCATTTTTTAGGTGAAGTGAATTGACTGGGAGGACTTGATGGAACATTGGAACATTTTGGTGTCTTTTCCTGCTGCTGAAATTTGAATAGAAAGGCATGAGGTAACCTCATGCTGTCACTATGAAAGGCCACCAGCAATGACGGAAAACCTCACACAGTATCAGGTACATTGGTGGAGTCCACCTGAATCCCAGAAATTCAGTTCAACAACGTCACTGAATTCACCAGACGACTGGGAAAGGGATTCATATTGAGACAGTTATAAAAATATTGACCCTAACAGAGAAAGAGTCCCTGTAGTCAGAAGAGATGCCACGAAATCAGGTCTCAACTCCTGGAGAGGCTTATTCTGTGCTGTGCAAAAATGTATGTTGATCCGACTTCCCAGGCCTTGAAGTACAGCAAGGAACGCCGGTGGTGGATGTTCTGCAAATGAGGACACTGGGGCCTCAAGAAAGAATCCGACTTGCACAATTCCTGTCACTGGTTGGTGGCTAAGGACATCCTGATTTCCGCTCCGGAACTTTCCCCATGACATCAGTCTTCCCATCCTTGCAAATAGAGTTGTCAGTTATCCTTAGCATGACAAGTGAGTGCTAGAGTTTGCATAATTTTCATCATAATGGGACTAATGACCCACAACAGCAGTTCTAGTGGCTTCCAGAAGATGTTGTACATCCCCATCCTAATGAATGACAGCAGCATGACTGTGATCATCATTCTTATATCACAGAGAGTCTAGTTTGATCTGAGTTGTGTGTGACCTGGAATTCAGGCGTGTCTGGGGCTAGGAAGGTTTTGGGTTCGGGGAGGCTGTTTTCGTGAGGGATCCCAGGGTCTCTTGTGAAGGAATTCATTCCAGGGAGGACAGAGGCAAGAGAAGCACAGTGCACTCTCGGGGCTGAAGGCAGCATGGGTTTTAGGTGCAGCCTGGTGACAGTCAATCGGGTGGCCTACCATGTAGTGATTAAGTCTTTGGAAAATCAGACTATAAGCAAAAGTCTAAATTTGCTACACAATAATTTGGCAAGACAATGGAGCAGGGGCTGGCCCCGTGGACCTTGGTAAGAAACACCATAAAAGTTAGGAAAAGGGGTTTTTCCAGGTCATAGAGAACCAGTGCATGCTGGTGGACCCACAGTTCTGTAGCTACGAGAAATAACCTCGTCTGGTTCTGCAGGAACCACAGGTTGTACCAGCAGCTTTACCTGTGACCACAGAAAGCACCCTGCCCCAGCATGGAGCACCAGGACCTGCACACCTTTGCCAGGCCCCAGAAGCGCTGCCACTGCCATGATACCCAAGAAGAGAGAGATGAGCAAGTGCTTTGTACCAGGGGGGAGGGCTGCCCATGCAAGGACCTGCCTGGGGGAACCATAGCAGTCACTGGGGGAGGCTTTGGGAGAGTCGAAAGAAGGGACCTCCTGAAAAGACACAGCCAGGGGAAACCTACTTTCATGATATCAAGACTCTAATTTTAGAGGGCAGTGTTTGCAGATCCTACCAATGACTTTTTGTCCTTGCGTTTGTGTTTGAAGTGGAACCACTCAAAGACGGGGAAGATGAGGCACCTGGAGCTAGGCGCCTGGTCTTTGTGTCTGCACTTAGCCAAATTCCCTCTCAGCTGCATTGTGTCTAGAGGAAATAGAAGCATGACTAAGCTGATTTGTATTGTGCCAACCAAGGGAAAATATAATTAACACGGCAGCAAGACTCAGCAAACCCCATGGGAAAGTCCAAGAAGGAAAGAGCTCCCGTGGCTCAAGATGATGTCAGAGGCAAAGAGAGGCCATCCCGCTCTAATCCCACAGCGGGTCTCCTCTCTAATGCCTCAACTCATAAAGGGAAAAGACAATGAAACCGAGGCCTGCCATGCCTTTGAAAAGAACACACAGCCTCTAGGAGTGATTGCAGGGATCCAGCAGACTGTGATGGCAGTTTTCACATCATGAGAGTCTCCTGCTGCTGCTGAGTGCTGCCAATCACTGCCCACACCTCCAGCAGGGAGGCGACTTCCTCAGGATCTGCTACTCCGCGTCAGCTGATGAACACAGCTCCGATAGCACACCTAGCAGAGACGAGAGACTCCCAGACACTAGGCAGGAGTGAGACCAACTGCTGTATCAGATATACACCTAGCTTATAATTACGTGTCAAGAGAAGGAAGATTAGGCAGACATCAGCAACCGCAAGAACTGAAATGTGAAGGCTGGTATCCATCTTCAGCCTGCTCCCCAGCTAATCACCTCCTAAAAGAAATGCCAGAGAAAGCCGCCCCCTAATACATTTCATTGGCCCTTCATTTCCGTCTAGTGACTCACATTTGAATTTAGAGACAATTTGCTAAGCTTTCTAGATTTTTATTTACTTAACATTAGTCTTTTTGATACATTCAACTATAGTATTGTCAAGGTTTAAATATTTTACGGTGTTTTCATGACTTGAACAGATTAATGCTCAGTTCTCCTAGCTTGAAATTCCCTTATCTTTCATGAAGCCACTGAAACTAACAGGCTTAGGAGGAAGGTCACCTACCTCCCTCATTCTCCTTCCTTCCTTGCCCAGAGGAATTTATGTCTGTCTTCCTGCCCTAATATCTACATATCCAGCCATGACTACATTGTTTGGTTTAAATAACTGTCTCTCATTACAGAACTGGATTCATTTATTCTTTCATTCTACAAAAACTTGCAGAACATTAATACTGGATTTGAATCCAGTGTCAGAATTGTCTTTGACTGGTTCTTATTCCATAGATTTGGGGTTTAATTTAATGACTAAACTTATAATTTTATGCAAGATAGTACCTTAATTCTAGTCCTTATTTAATAATAATAGTGATATAATGAAATGATATAGTTTTATCTAATTTCATCTAGAGAAATATGGAAGGAGAAATAAAAATAGTTGAAAAAAGGAGGGAGGCTGCAACTATACAGAGGTTGATACGCTTCTCAGAGTCATCTTTTATTAATCACTAGCAGTGGTGATGGTCTTTTTTTAACAAACAAAAAAAAGTTTCATTTGCTTTTAAAAAGAGATTTCCAATGGGGAGCCTGTGAGTACTGACTGGCTCCTATCTAACCTACACTTCCTGTTTGGTTAATGAAAAAGGAAAAAAAAAAAGAGCCAAAACTAAAAGATACATTCCAGAACAAGTAGTCATTTTAACAACTGGTGGAGGCAGAAAAAAGCCATCTAGTTTCCCATTGTCCCCCAGTCTAGAACCATTATTAAAGAATTTAATGCCATAGGCTGGGCGCGGTGGCTCACGCCTGTAATCCCAGCACTTTGGGAGGCCAAGACCGGCGGATCACGAGGTCAGGAGATCGAGACCATCCTGGCTAACACGGTGAAACCCCATCTCTACTAAAAATACAAAAAATTAGCCGGGCGTGGTGGCGGGCGCCTGTGGTCCCAGATACTCGGGAGGCTGAGGCAAGAGAATGGCGTGAACTCGGGAGGCAGAGCTTTCAGTGAGCCGAGATCACGCGACTGCACTCCAGCCTGGGCGACAGAGCCAGAGCGAGACTCTGTCTCAAAAAAAAAAAAAAAAAAAAAATTTAATGCCATAGAACTATATCGAAAATAGACACATTCCTTAGGAAACATTTGAAACTTACTGGTTTTGACCTTAAAATTTAATCATTCATGAAGAAATAAATATTTCATATGTTTTCAGATATGAAACACTCAAGTTCATTGTCAGAACCCCAACAGTGTGGAAAGAAACCTACCAGGCCAGGCTTATCATTGCTCATCCTTTGCTAAAATATCCATTGCATTTGCTAACTGTGAAACGATGTGTAGGTTACTTCACTTCTCTGAGCATTGAAGATGCCCCAGCTACAAAGGATATAACAGTCTCTCTCCCAGGGGTAGCTGTAAGAGTAAAATTAGGCAACACGTAGGAAGGTGCTTAATGGAGTGGCAATCATTTATTCATTCATTCCAGAAATATTTATCGATTGGCCACAGTGGCCAGGCACAGCGCAAGGTGCTAGTGGTATCAACACGGGGACACTTCGCATTTCCCCTCATTCCTCCCTAATGGTGCAGCACAGACACCCCACTAAAGCTGGGGAGGCCCTTGCTGCTCCCTCTTCCTCTCTGCTCCCTGAGTCTGTGAGAGGCATCGCTCCAGCCCCCAAAGAAAGCCCTCCCCCTACACATGCAAGCAGCTCCGTCTTACCCTGATGCCCTGACCCGCCTGCCCACAAGGAGCCTCCTCCCTGAGCCAGTAGGACTTTCCTTCTCTCCTAGGACAGGCGCTGGCCCTGGGCAGCTGAAAACTATCACCCGGGAAGCTCCTTCACAGGCAGATGCCCTGACAGCCCTGGATCTGGTGGGAATCAGGTGATTTCGATGTGAAGCCAGGTTTGGGAACAACAGCTTTGAGTCATATTCTTTTTGTTGGATCTTCTCTGAATCAGCAGGCATTTCCCTCTGCTACTTTGTCCAAGATCTGACCTTTCTCATCTGCGTCTTGCCAGTCTCTCCGTTTTAAAGCTTTGCTACCAGCTCCTTCTAACCTCTTGCACAGAAATCTCTACTCACCGCTGTGGAGAGTGAAAAAGGAATGGGTTTTTATGTATTTCTAGCCAGCTCTTGGCCCTGCGCCATGCAGAGTATATGCTGTACATTGGACTTTCGGGACACTTCTCTGTTAAATTCTAAGCTTATGTCTGTGGTTTCTCCACAGTGAGTAAGCCCTTAATCACATTCCCTATTGTACCTTCTTAGATGAAGGAGCAATGGGTCGCAGGGACTTTTAAAATGTCCTTAAACTTGATTAGTTTAATCTTTATTATGGCTACAGAATGTTTCTTAAATTTACATACGGTAAAATCCACCTTTTTAAAGGTAGAGTTATATGAGTTTTGACAAATATATTCAGGTAGCCACCACCATAATCAACACAAAGCAATCCATCACCCCCAGATTTCCCTTATACCCTTTGTTGTCTCCCTCATCCTCTCCTCCCAGCCCCTGAGAGCCACTGATCTCTGTCCCTACAGTTTGTCTTTTCCACAATGTCGTATGTCATATAAATGGAGACATACAATATGCTGATCTGAGCATTTCGAAAGATCACGTATTTAAACAATTATTAGAGTGAGGGCTGGCTATGGTGACTTAATTTTTTGGTTTCTGACACCTATAATCTGATTTGAACTGTGTCATTCTGTGCATCATGATCCTTTTTGCAGAACCTGTGTCTATTAGAAAATCCAGATGAAGCAGGCCCTTCTTGTTGTCCTTCATTTGGAAAAGACAGAAGAACACAGCGCTCTATGGAAGTCAAATTACAGCTTCCTAATTTTCTCTCCCATGGACAAAACCGCCCCTCCCCCCACCCCCAATCCCTCTCCTCTTACCCACTATCCTTTGCAAATTCCTGTCTCTTATATTGCCCAGTAATTGGGGCGTGGGGCGGGGGTGGAGGTGAGTTACTGCTGATGGACCAGGAGGCAGAGCAAGGTTTATTTTGCTAAAGGCTTCAGCTGCTACCATTTGGACCTCAATAAACATTTTCTGCTCTTTCCTGTCACTACTATCTTCCCTTTGAGAAGCAACATAAAGATAAAAAGAAAAATACTTGATTTTATAGCATGCCAGAATATTAAGATGCTCCTGAAAAGTGTGGGATTTAAGGCTTCTCGAAAAAGAGCAGAGGAGGAAGTGAGAGAACAAGGAGAAGGAGAAGGGGAAGAGAAAGGGGAGGGGGAAGAAGAAAAAAAACCACCGTCAGAAATTGAGTATTAGACAGGAGGTAACCCGTGCTCTGAGAGTGAAGGAGGCCACCCAGCACTAGAAACCCCACAGGAAAATCAGAAAACATTATATTTTGTTTCCCAGATCCCAGAGTATCAGATGTCCCATTCAGAAATAATCCCTATTGACCCAGTCTCCGTGTCTCTTTCTCTGCCTATAGCATCAAGCACAGGAACGCTTTCCAGGCTAATCCCGTTATTAATGCCATCCACAACAAGCGTAGACACTGTCTTCATGGAAGTAAGACGCGAAGTGTAAAAAAACTTTCTTCCCCACAGTCCAGGCTCTCAGAGCCCTCCTTGTAGGTCAACAGTATCAGAGGGGCTTAACCCAGATACACCAGGAGGCTCAAAGCCCAAACACCGAAAAAACATAAAAACAAAAACAGACTCACTCCTGTGCTGTGTGTATTGCCCACGGGTGGGAGGATGCAAGTACAATTATGTTTTTTAAAACTCCAGTCCAGATATTGGCTTTTCCTTGGATACTTTCGTGTGGCTCTCCCAGTACAGTCAGATCCGCCGCCGCAGCCTAGCGCTCCACTCCGGGTTTTGCGTCCTCCCCTCACCTGCCTTTCAGTGGTGCGGGGTTTGATCCCGAGAGCAGTGGACTCAAAGCAGCCGACGGGGACTCGGGCTGCCGGCCGACAAAGGACGGTCCTCGGGGGTTCTGAAGTCTGACCCGGCCAGTGGGAAAGCTGCCTGCATCACAAAGCGAGGGGCACACCTGAACCGGGGCTGGCGGGAAGAGGCAAGTGTTGCGCGCGGGCTGGCTCCCACATGGAGCTGCCTCCCGGTGCAAGGGTTGCAAGGGTGCGCTGCTCCAGCCCGGGGAGCCCGCGGGGCGGCGGAGAGAGCGTCCGGGTGATGAGCGGGGCACTGTAACTGGATTTTAACACCTCTGCAAGCAGTGCTTTCGGTCAGAAAATTTCTGATTCTTGAGCTTGTCTCTGCAAGATCGGGGGTTCTTTGGGGAGCAGGATTACCCTGGGAGTAAATCACAGCGTTTGGGTTTGCATTCGAAGCACTATCAAGTCTACTCTACAGGGTCACTGCGCGGGGAGCAAGTAAAGGAAAACGAGGAGAATCTGATGGAGTGCTGCTTCGTGCAGTGTGTGTGTGTGGTGTGTAGGCAAAGCTGAGATTTACATGGTGTGAACTGTTAAATGTTAACAGTTAAATCCCGCACTTTTCAGGAGCATGTTAATATTCTCGCATGCTATAAAAATTTTGAGACTTGTTTAAAGAAGGAGACTTCCTTTTTAATGTAGAACAAATTAGTTGTTGTTATAATGATACTGATCAGTAACAATACTAGTAGGTAATGCTTTCCGTAAGTAGACACACACACCCCAAAAGTGTGTGAAAAGTGTCACCAAAACGGAGCGTGCTTTCACACTCCTGCAAAACAAATTAGCCCTTAAACAGAATAATTAACATCCTGAGGGAAGATAAAGCATATAGGTTCCTTGAATCATTATGTTAAAGTCGGTCCTGTTCAGTTTGCCTTTTTCCCCAAGGAGTAAAAATAGCATCAAATTGCTTGTTTGGTTTTCCCCTTTCGAAACTCGGCATAGTGTTTGGTTATCCATGAAGGTGTCTTTAATATTTCACCCTCACATTTGGCAGACAGTTCTAGACTTGCTCATCTCCCCGTAGGGACTGAGTCCCACTGGCAGTGTGTAGAGAATAGAATTGAGTCTCGCTTTTTCTTTGCAGAATACCTAATCACCACCATTAGCACTTAAGACGTTCACAGCGTTCTGAAGAGGTGTCATTTCTTCCCACATACTCTCTTGATTTGCATCGTTAACAATTGAAAGGAAGCTCTTGTTTTGATTCAGAAGCCAAACAATTAGGAAAGCAGCCTGGATTCTTTCGTAGTATTTATTGAGGGGTGTCTCTACCTGATCGAGGCTGTGTTTAATGGGATGGGAGAGACTAAGAGAGAACAGAAAGGGTAATTACTGCCTCTCCAGGCCCATCTTTACTTTTTCCAGAAACAGAGAATTATGAAATTATTTGAAACTACCACAGGCCTAACATGGAAAGGCTCATTCCTCATGTTCTTTCTGCTTCTACTGTAGTGGTACTGTGCCTCTTGCCAGCCCACACCTACTCATTTGAAATGTGCACTTTGGAAGCTCACTACATTTAATCGATTCAGAGGATTTCTTTTTTTTTTTTTTTTTTTTTAATCAGTAGCTGAACTATACTACTTAATTATAATCCATAATAGTGGGTTAAAAGACTTTCTTGTCAGTGTAGGTACTGGCTGTTAAAATCCCAAGGCTGCTGAAAGTTGGTAATAGAACCAATAATAGCAACCATGACTCAAAAGTCTATTGTTTGATATTAACCATACTAATTAACTATTAAGTATCCATATCGTCCCCGTCAATTTTCACTGCATTCTTAGGAGTTACCTATCATTATACCCATTTTACAGATCGGAAAACGGAGGCTTCAGAAAGATGAAGTTACTAGCCCAATATCACTCACCTTCTAAGGTGGGCAGCAGAAGCCACACTGGCCTGACCCCTAAGCTCATGGTCTTTCTATACTACCTTAGTAGGATAGAAATGTTCTAACTTTCACATTCCCAGATGCCTAAGTTCAAGATACATTTTAAATAAATTAGTGTGGCCTCGATGTTCTCTCACTAGTGAAAGGGTCTATAACCCTTTAGGCAAAATGCGTTGGAATTATGTTAAACCTTCATACACTCCCAATAAGCACTGACTCCCCAAAAACCATACTCTACATTTGACCCAATCTCTAATTTAGTGAGAAGGTGAGATGCACGGAAAGAAGGCAAAGGAGAGTGGCTCGTGACCCCCAGAAAAGGGAATCTCTTCCAGAGGTTTGTGTTGTGCCCTGTGGAGCTGAGAGGAGAGTAGAGAATTGATGGAACAGGGGGCTTAGCCAACGCATCTGAAACGGAAGAGTGTTTTATGTCTTTAATTTCTTCTTGTCAGAATCAACCAAGCCCAGAGCTATCTACGTGGCGAGAAGGGTCTCCCATGGAGAGGCCTTCCCAGTGGCCCTTCAGCTCTCTGCTGCAGTGGTTTAGCATGTCTTCAAAACACTCGCCACCAGGCTTCCAACAGGATGATACAAATGTGACATTTTTGTCCTCAATCAAAAGTCAGAAATGATGAGCATTCTGCCACTTTCATCATTTTAAAATCTATATTCCTGAAAACTGGCCTCGAATTTATTTCTGTAGAGTCCAAGATATCGATTGGAAAGGGAGAGGCTAGCGCGAAAGCCAACACTTCTCAACTTTTAAAAAAATGCCTTAATATTTAATATTTTCTTATTCTAATGTATCCTGTAAGTGTTCTGTCTGATTACTTCTTGTTAAGGCACGGCTGTGTAACTTCAGAGGGTTTTGGGAACAGCCTCCATTATCATCCACTTTTCGTTCTAAAATCTTCGTATATCTGTGCGTACATGCAAAGGCCTTCCAGGATTGCACCGCTTTTACAAATAATCATAGTCAAAATTTGTTTTTTAATATTGGTAGCTCAATATTTATCTCTTATTCCTTTGAAATTGATGATCATTTGGACAGGGACTACATTAAAGCTCACCACTGACCTTCATTGTGGCCACAGGAAGACAAGGTCTGCTAAATGAACAAATACTGTGATCAATATTGTGCAATGGCTTGAGGGAAAGGGGAGGTTTTAACCACTTAAAGTAAGCCCTTTTAGAAACAAAACCGATTTCAGGGAAAATGCTAATCCTAAACCTCTCCAAAGTAAATGTGCTTAGAGGACACCAGCCAGAGTTTCTTTACAATGGGAAATTACCTTCCAACAGGAAAGGCTTCTCAAACGGCAGAAGAAAACTTAGCCTGGAAACGGTGAGAAGCAGAGAGCCTCCAGGCTCCAGCCCCACCCACTCTCATCTTCAATTAATACTCCACAAAGGGAAAGCTCCCTTGCAGGCCACAGCACTCCCTGCTTGAGAACCTGTAGGGACCTAACCGCTGGGTTTATCCAGTGAAGTGTCTGAGGTCCCCGCTATTTAGCTTGGCCCTCCGCTCTCTGTCCCCAATTTCCTAACCACTACCTGAGCCAGTCTTCCAGCAGAGCACTTTTATCTTAAAGCCGTGGAGCATTTGTGACATGTCCCACAACACACCACAAACTCTGTCCTCCAATGCTCAGTGACCTTATTTTCCCAGGCAAAAGTGGCTCCTGTCCCAGTGCCCACTAAGCCTTGATACCAGCCCACACTACAGTGCTTCTCAGACTCTAGTTCATTTCAGCATTTGTCAATGTATTTCATTTATGTTTCGATGTCCAGTCTGTTCATCTTCAGTACAGGAGTGGGTCATATTCATCTTTCTGTCCTTTCCCTCATCCACCTTCCTTTCTTTGAACTATTTGAATATTTTCTGTAGTTGCTCCATTAATCAGTAATTAATTGCAGAAATGTATTGTCCAAGGTGCAGACAGGTCACACCTCAGAATGCTACAAGCATTTGTAGATGTGATTGACCAATAATTGTCAGGAGACTTGGTCAATCTGGAGAGGTGCTGAAAAATGGAGACAACGAAATGTCAACTTTCAAAAATACTCATTTTAAAAAGTAGTTTCGGCCGGGCATGGTGGCTCACGCCTGTAATCCCAGCACTTTGGGAGGCCGAAGCGGGCGGATCACGAGGTCAGGAGATCGAGACCATCCTGGCTAACACAGTGAAACCCCGTCTCTACTAAAAATAAAAAAATTTTAAAAAAATTAGCTGGGCGTGGTGGTGGGTGCCTGTAGTCCCAGCTACTCAGGAGGCTGAGTCAGGAGAATGGCGTGAACCCGGGAGGCGGAGCTCGCAGTGAGCTGAGATGGCGCCACTGCACTCCAGCCTGGGTAACAGCAAGACTCCGTCTCAAAAAAAAAAAAAAAAAAAGAGTAGTTTCCAAAAAAAGCATAGACTGGCAAAAGGATGACTGACAAAATTCTGGACTAGATTACTAAGTAGGTGATATGTGAGAATTTAGAGGAGAATCGTGTGATTTGCATAATCCAACATGAGTTCCCCAGAATCAAGCCATCCCACGTGAACCATATGTCTTTTTTATATGTAGGTTCTGAAACTAGTGAAATGGGAACGACTTGAGATTAGAGATTCGTAACTCAGTGTTGCGTTCTGATCAGCCTGGAATTGTAACTTATATGCCAGCAACTGCACATAGCCTGAGGGCTCCCATAACTGGGCTATAGCCAATTGATCACAATCTAATGATACCCCTAGGAGTGCCTTGGGTGAGAGCGTTGTCCAGGGCAAACATTAGGAAGCCTTGTCAGATGGTCTTCACACAGCATTTCTTGATTTTAGCAGAGCCTTTTGACTCAATCTGTCATAGCATATTTTTTCACTTTTTCCACAGATATTTATTTAGGTGTTTATTCAGCGTCAAGCATCGTATTAGGTGTTCAATCAGTGTTTGTGGCACAGAAGCAAATTCTGACTTAGTTGATAATCAGGAGAGCAAAACCAAGTCAAAAAATTGATTGCCTGAAATTATCTTTGGAACTGCAGGAAGTCAATCGATTGATGAATTCATGTGTGTCCGGTCTCTGGGGTATACTGCGTGCTCCCCCATTCACTCTAGTCCCTGCTCAGAGCCCTTCTCCAGTCACCCCCTCTATAAAAGCACCTTGCCCCATCATTTCCTATTCCCTCATGCTGTTTTATTTTTCTTCGTTGCACATTTTATTCTCTGCAAGGATCTTTTTCACACAGGCAGTCCTGTAGTTGCCTGCTCTCTGTCCCTTTGCTTGGAATGTGGTGTGAATCTAGGGAGGCAGTTCACAGGGCTGGGCCTTTGTTCCTTGCCGTTCATTCAATATGTCTATCAGTGACAATTGTTGTCATTCCTGCTCATCTAATTTGCCGATGATAGAAGGTGGGGAGGCATGGCCGGATGGTAAATAAGGGGATCAAAATGCATATTAGCAGTATATGTGAAAGCACTTTGACAATTGGAGAATTATAATTAAATGTAAGTTATCATTTTTTTAAGTGGCTATAAATCTAAGCCAAAACCAATAAAATGAAAGTATGAAGGTTAAATATAAGCTCATACATTTAGGTTCAAACAAATCAATTACACAAATTCAAAATAAAGGAGACCTAAAAGGGCAGCACAGTTCCATGCCGCGATTTAGCCATGAGCTGGGTGGCTTTAGGGCCACAGCACAGTCCCCAGGTGGTAGAGCCAAGGCTGGAAATTCTTCGAATGTTATCAGTTAGGAGGGCCACATGGTGAGGTGGACATTACCAAGCCAGAGTATGGCCCGTGGAGGGCCACTCAGAACAGCAGCAGGAATTGGGACCTTTGGCCTGAAGGAGAGGGGACTTAGGGAGGTGGGGACCCATCTTTAACTCTCTGTGGGGCTCACATGGAGGAGAAGGGCACGTGTGTGCTGAGTGCTAAGTTAGAACCGCTGGGTCCTGGGGGGCGGATTCCCATTCGAGGTAAGGAGAATGATGGGAGTCCAGGGCCAGAACCCTATAACTCACAGCATCTGGACAAATACGGAGTGCTGTCACTAGTTTGTTGTTGTTGTTTTGTTTTGTTTTTTTGAGACAGAGCCTTGCTGTGTCGCCCAGGCTGGAGTACAGTGGCACAATCTCAGCTCACTGCAACCTCTGCCTCCCAGGTTCAAGCAATTCTCCTGCCTCAGCCTCCTGAGTAGCTGGGACTACAGATGCCCACCACCATCCCCGGCTCATTTTTTGTGTTTTTAATAGAGATGGGGTTTCACTATGTTGGCCAGGCTGGTCTTGAACCCCTGACCTCATGATTTGCCCACCTCAGCCTCCCAGAGTGCTGGGATTACAGGTGTGAGCCACCATGCCCAACCGTCACTAGATATTTAAAGAGACACTGGACAACTGTGGGGCAGAGAGGGCAGCTCTAAGAGGGATCCTGGCTTTGGGTTGGATTGTTCTTTGTCTTTCCATTTCTAACTCATTCTCATCTGTTCTAAACTTCGGTATTTTTATTTGTTCTGACTGATTTTTTTTCTACTTGGTGTGACATTTGATGTAAGTAGTACTTAGCAGGCTTAGCAACCCCTATATGAAAGTGCTTTGACATCTGCTGGGCTTTGGAATCTCTGTTGTTCTTGCCCATTAAGTAATTCCCTCCCATCCCTCTTCAATGTTCCTCTTTCCCTATCAAGCAGCCCTTTCTGCAGGTTGGAGTTTGACAGCCTTGGCACTTGGCACACCCCCTGAGTGCCAGTGTCACCCTCTGCATTGTGAATTTATAGATGGAGACTCCTTCATCCTTTTCCAGTCGTGCTCTGACCCTGGGGTCCCTGAGGACCGGAGTAGAACCTGAACTCTGAGTATCAAGCGAGCGTATCTTATCTCGAAAAATAGGAAGAACAATTTAAAAATGCATCTTGGATATGTTTTTATAAGACATTCCCTCTTTCTGTTTTCTACACTTATTTAGCGTGTTAACATTTTCAGAATACAGGAAAATTAGATTTAGTTTCTTTTTTAAATGTGAAATATAAGAAAATTATGATTACCTGTATAACACATTTGTGATTAAAAGTACATTTTTTAGGAAAAAAAGTATTGTTCTCAGAGAACAAATTTCTGTTAGGTTGGTGCAAAAGTGATTGCGACTTTTGCCATTGAAAGTAATAGTTAGGCCAGGCATGGTGGCTCATGCCTGTAGTCCCAGCACTTTGGGAGGCCAAGGTGGGCAGATTACCTGAGTTCAGGAGTTCAAGACAAGCCCAGCCAACATGGTGAAACCCCCATCTCTACTAAAAATACAAAAATTAGCCAGGTGTGGCGGCGGGCACCTATAATCCCAGCTACTTGGGAGGCTGAGGCAGGAGAATCACTTGAACCCACGGAGCGGAGGTCACAGTAAACCAAGATGGCGCCATTGCACTTCAACCTGGGCAACAAGAGTGAAACTCCATCTAGAAGAAGAAGAAGAAAGAAGAAAGTAATGGATAAAACCACAATTACTTTTAGAAGAAGAGGAAGAGGAAGAGGAGGAAGAAGAGGAGGAAGAAGAAAAGAGGAAGGAGGAAATGGTTAAAACCACAATTACTTTTGCTCCAACCTAATACTTACTAAGATGCAATAATACCAGATGGTTACCTTTAACTTACAGGTTCCAGGTTTCATAGAAACGAAGGCAAACTCAACAGTGCTTCACTCAGTTTCCCTCCCAAAGGTAGCAAAGAGAGAAAACCAACTACCTGCCCGGGCGCGGTGGCTCACGCCTGTAATCCCAGCACTTTGGTAAGCTGTGGCGGGTGGATCACCTGAGGTCAGGAGTTCAAGGCCAGCCTGGCTAACATGGTGAAACCCATCTCTACTAAAAATACAAAAATTAGCCGGGCGTGGTGGCGGGCACCTGTAATCCCAGTTACTCAGGAGGCTGAAGCAGGAGAATCACCTGAACCCAGGAAGTGGAGATTGCAGTGAGCTGAGATCGCGCCCCTACACTTTAGCCTGGGTGACAGAGTGAGACTCCATCTCAAAAAAAAAAAGAAAAAGAAAACCAACTACCTAAGGCAGAATGGTAATAAACTGCCTAGTAATGCTTTCAGGGGGTAATTAAATGAGCAAGGAGGGCACAACTACAAATGGGCTAACCCGAGTTACTTGGAAAGCGGATGGAAGCACCCAAGACTAGACAACAAGAATGAAACCCCAGAACAGTAAACACATGGTTTTCGTACCATATATGCCGCCCATCTGTGTCACCTAAACTAACATCTATTTGACCTTTTTATTAACTCACGTGACCAGTTATTTTGTTGGTTGGTTGTCAAAGTCACACCAAGATAATAAATTAGATTGGCCGGGCACGGTGGCTCACGCCTGTAATCCCAGCACTTTGGGAGGCCGAGGCGGGTGGATCACGAGGTCAGGAGATCGAGACCATCCTGGCTAACACGGTGAAACCCCGTCTCTACTAAAAATACAAAAAATTAGCCGGGTGTGGTGGCGGTGCCTGTAGTCCCAGCTACTCGGGAAGCTGAGGCAGGAGAATGGCGTGAACCTGGGAGGCGGAGCTTGCAGTGAGCTGAGATGGCACCACTGCACTCCAGCCTGGGCGACTGAGCGAGACTCCGTCTCAAAAATAAATAAATAAATAAATAAATAAGGCCTTTCAGAGCCAAAATTATATTACCTAGGGTATTGCAGTGAATATAGAGTTAAATAATTTTAGTGTCCTAAAAACATTACAAAACATATATCAGAAATAAGCGCCACTCTATGTAGTGAATCGGGGGAGAAATGAGAGAAGCTCAGAGACCCACATAGAGAAAAGAAGGAGAAAGCAGAAAGCACTGGAAACAAACACATCTGCTTGTTGGTGGTGGGTGATAGATACATAATACCCAGCCAGAATCTCCCTGGAACAAGCCAGGCATGCTGGAGTTGCATTAAATCTTTTATAGCTCTAAGCTACTTGCTGCCAACATCCTGTAGGTCTCATCAATTCAAACTCATCCCCAACTTTCTTTTTTTTCTACCTTACTCAGTGTGTCTGTGCCTGGGTGAACTTCAGAAATCTCTCTCTTATATTTTCCTGCAAGATTCTTTGGCTAGTTTTATCTGAAAGTTTGTTTGTTTTTCCAGCTAGTAGTTCTTCCCCCTCTTCCCTCAGCTCTTGAAGTCCTAACACTGTTTCTCTGGTCAGAGGGATCAGACAAAGAGAAAACTCTGCTCCCGGCCACCTGTCCGTCTCATTGATTCAAGCCACTGGGTCTCAGTGGGCCCCAGCAGAGGGTGTGATGGGTTCCAGACAACCTGGACGTACTTTTAGAAAGCAGTCAAGAGTAAATCCATAAAGCCTTATCTTTATGTTGAAGGGGGACATGTTATTAGCAAATCATACATTTTCTTCCAGTACAAAGTAAGATAGTTTCCTGCATTATTAGTGGCTATTTTTGCAAGGACATATTTAAAAATATATATTGCACAAGAACCCATCATTCAGTTTAATTCCATATCCCTGCTGGGTGCCTTCTAGTCTACCTTGAGCAATTTAACATAAATATGGAAAATATAGTTTGTGTTTATGGAGCTCATCGCTCTATGAGAGAGGCCAGGCCCTCGCGGAGGACGAGGTGACAGTGTGGACATAGTGAGCATTTGAAGAATAGCATAGGTCGTGAATGCTCCAGAGATCCCAAGGCCAAAGTGGCTCAGGCACTCGTCATTCATTTGTTTGTAAGCACCCTCAAGGCAAAGAGACCAGGCATCTGTCTTTCATGTTCCAGCCACACCCCCTAAAGCAGAGCAGATAATCGTATGAGATAGCGAGTGATTTCATCTCAGTATGTATGAACAGCTGCAATCGCACAGATTTTGGGCAGATTCACTAATGGGATGCGAGATTTTTCATTTCTTCTGACCTATATTAGTGAACAGCAATATAATCTTTTCCAATTACACATAAAATGATTGATAAAATCCAACAATTGTATGACTCTCCACAAGCATGTTTTACATTCAAGCCTCATACTGACCCCTGGAAATAGATATTATTTTTAATCTTCATTCATTCATCCAGCAATTGTGCTGGGTGCTGGGGATAGATAGGCCAGTGAAGAAAGATTCAAAGCCCCTGCCTTTATGGAGCTGAAATTCTGGTGAGAAAAAAAAATAAAACGGCAAACAAGAACAAATACATCAATAATTTAAGTCACTGTTAAATAGGATGAAAAAAATGGTCGTATGATAGAGAGTGATCAAGGGAGGAAGTGAGATCTCTAGAGTGGATTCGAAGGAGCCAGATCCAAAGACAGGGTGTTCCAGTTAAAGGTGTAACAGGAGTGTCCAACCTTTTGGCTTTCCTGGGCCACATAGGAAGAATTGTTTTGGGCTACACATAAAATATACTAACACTAACAGTAGCTAATGAGCTTTTTAAAAATTGCAAAAAAATCTCGTAATTTTTACTTTTTTATTTTTTATTTTATTTTTTGAGATGGAGTCTTGCTCTGTCACCCAGGCTGCAGTGCAGTGGCGTGCTCTCAGCTCACTGCAAGCTCCGCCTCCCGGGTTCACGCCATTCTCCTTCCTCAGCCTCCCGAGTAGCTGGGACTACAGCGCCCGCCACCACACTCAGCTAATTTTTTGTATTTTTAGTAGAGACTGGGTTTCACTGCATTAGACAGGATGGTCTCCATCTCCTGACCTTGTGATCCACCCGCCTCGACCTCCCAAAGTGCTGGGATTACAGGTTTGAGCCACCGTGCCAGGCCAAAATCTCATAATGTTTTAAGAAAGTTTACAAATTTTGGTTTACAAAGCCATCCTGGACCACATGCAGCCTGCAGGCCATGGATTGAACAAGCGTGGTATAGCAGGACGAAAGACCCTGAGATCTGACAAGGTCGGCATTTACCTGAACAGAAGGAAATCTTGACAAATAGAATGAATGGGGAGGAGAAAAGTGGAAGCTGGAGTCAGAGAGGAGGCAGTGGCCAGTTTAGCGAGAGGGCCTCACAGGCCAAGGACAAGGGGTTTGAAGTTTATTATGAGTTGAATGGGAGGTCTTTGAATGGGAGGGCTTTGATGTATCATTTTGGCCTCCGTAGATGATGGATGGTGGGGAGACCATGAGTGGAGGCAGGGAGGCTAGCAGGGAGGCCACTGCTAGAGCTTAGTGGAGAGATATGGTGGCTTCAATGAGAAGATAATTGAATGTACAAAAATGGGCAGATTGAAGATGTATTTTGGAGGCACAGCTATGACTATCTGCTGATACACTCAGTGTGGGGAGTGTGGAAGAGAGAGGCACAAATTCCCAATTTATGGTTGAAACTGAGACTCAAAGGGATTAAGGAATTTCTGTCTACGGCCACAAATACAGGGCAGGCAAGGACTCCAATCTGGTTCTCTAATTCCCGAGTGACAGCTCTTCTCATTCTTGCATAAGGAGATGAGGTTTTGCAGAAAGAAGGGATTCATGAGTAGTAAGTCCTCTTATTTCTCCTAGTATGTATCTAATGATTTTTTTGAGTTCGTGGGTAGTAGACAATGTGTAATATCCATTCAAGTAGTCAGCTGATTTGTGGTTACTTGCAATAAGTCATTATTTTCAATGGGGTCAATAACACTGTCTCTGATACTAGGTGTTTGTAACCACAAAGTGCACTTCGGTTGAATTCGTTTCCGAGGTTGTTTTATTTTCAGAACCAACCTTTCCTAGTTATATCATTAATTATTAGAGGGATACCAGGCAACAGATCGAGTTTATTTGTTGTAAGGGTTCTTATTGCAGTAACATATTTCATGGTTTCATTAAATCGGCCTTGGTAGACAAGCTGTTCTTTCAAATCCCTCTGTGAACAGCAAATGTTATGGATTGAGATCTGTATTCTCCAGATGATTTGCTAGGTCATCTCAGAAGAGCCCTTTAACCTCTGAACTGTGAGGTGTCCCCAGCCCTTTTGTCCCAGATCCAAGAACTAAAAGCATAACTTGAAATGGGGATCCTGCTGATTGTGGCTGCACTTGTTCATTCGCTTCATAAATACTTACTGGGCCCTCCACTGCACGCCAGGCACTGTTCCAGGTGCTGGAGAGACGCAAGCGAGCGAGAGAGGTCAGGCTGCTGCCTTCAGGGGGCTTCTCATTCATGGGCAAAACAAGCATGACAAATGGGCAAATAAGATTATCACAGAGTTTAATATGTGATAAGTTGGTCAGGTAAGGCCTGATAAGGCAACTTACCATGTACTAAGGTTTTGGCCTCTGTGGATGATGGATGGTGGGAAGACCATGAGTGGAGGCAGGAAGGCTAGTGGGGAGGCCACTGCTAGAGATCAGTGGAGAGATATGACCAACTTGGTTAAGTTGGTCAGGTAAGGCCTCCTCAAGGACATGGAACTTAAGCAGGAGGCTGGAAGAATAACAAAGCAGCCATGAGAGGAACGAGGGAAATGCATCCCAGGGAGTGGAAACAACGAGGACAGAGCCCTAAGGAAAGTGCAATGCGTTGGTTCGGACCCTGTTGGCTGCTGTAATAGAGAAACCCAGGCCAGGTACAGTGGCTCACACCTGTAATCCTAGCACTTTGGGAGGCCGAGGCGGGTGGATCATGAGGTCAGGAGTTCAAGACCAGCCTGACCAACATGGTGAAACCCCATCTCTACTAAAAATACAAAAATTAGCCAGGCGTGGTGGTACGTGCCTGAAATCTCAGCTACTCAGGAGGCTGTGGCAGGAGAATCGCTTGAACCTGGGAGCCGGAGGTTGCAGTGAGTAGAGATCATGCCACTGCACTCCAGCCTGGGCAACAGTGTGAGACTCCATCTCAAAAGAAGGAGAGAGAGAGAGAAACCCAGACTTACAGGGGTTTCAGCAAGATGGATATTTATTTCTCTGTCACTTAACAGCATGGGTGGACAGTTCAGGACTGATAAGATAGCTCTGTAATACTTTGGGACCCAGACTGCTGTGCTACTCTCTGGCATTCTCAATATGTGATCCCTACCTCATGGTCCGAGAAGGCTTCTCCATTCCTGCCATCACACCTACTTCCCAGCCAGTCAGAAGGGAGAGAGGGGAAGAGACGGCCTCTTCGTTTTGTAGAGGCATGATATCCAGAAATTGCATATCTTCTCCAAAGGAGATCAAATCAGATAAGAGTGTGGTAGGCAGGTCATTTGGGGCCATGTAGATCATGATAAGATGTTGCATTTTATTCCAAGAGCAGTTGGATGCCGCTGAAGGGTTTTAAGTAGTGAAGTGACCTGGTCTGATTTATGTTTTTGCAAGAACACTGGCTGCTAAGTGGAGGATGGATGACAGAAGGGCAAAAGTGGAAACGGAAGATCATTTAGGAAGCTGTGATCTTAAGGAGCAAAGCAAGGTGGACTCAGACTCCGGGACATAGTTATATAATTGTAGCTTTAGGGTATTAACTGCTTAAAGAGACAATGGGTAAAGACTGAATGTTCATGCCGCTTTCTAAAATACAGGGACACCCTTTGCACGGACAACTTACTGGATGAACAGGTGTAAGGAATTGTATCCCATAGAAGACAGGCGTGAAACCAGCCAATGTGAATGTGCTGCCAGATTGGACCCGGTTATATTTGTGGGGACCCTTGACTTAGGAATATAGAAAGCACATAAAAGTGCCTGTCAAGTTAGGGCCCCAGGCAGGGGGTCAGTCTCCCAGGAGGTTCGAGCTGGAGGCCTTCTGAGCTCATGGATTCAACCCCATTGCGCTGCAGGTGGAGAAACTGGTGGTAGGAGTATGGGGGGCTGTGGCTTGCCCAAGGTCAACGTTGGGTAGTTGCAGAATCAAGACAGGAAGTCAGGACAGGAAGCCGCCACTCTCAGTGTGCACCATGAAGGGGTATCCTTGATGGGATGCTTTCTCCTGAATCACACGTTTAGCTTTTGGCCTCCTTTGCCATCACCTCCCTTAGAACAAGTTCCCTCCTTAACCTTTCCCCAAAGTCCCCTGGCCTGTATCTCAAGTGATTCCATCAGTTACCTTATCTTCGAAACAGGACTGGCCAGATGACAATGGTAAAGGGATTTTGAGAGATTATAACTCACGTTTGCTGAAATGTTTTGATGTTTGAAGACAGTAGCATGCACTGTGAATGCCAATGCTGCTGAAGATCCTAGAGACAGCCCTGGGCCTGGAGCCCCGGCAGCCTGCTCCAAGGCTCCCAGCGATTATTTGGGGACCATTTTCACATCCTGAAGGTCATTCGTGGTTCCTCTGAGAATGCCCACTGAAGTGCTCCCCCTCGGAATGCTGTGGGTGGGAGACAGGAGAAAACAAAAGAGGAGGAAGCAGTGAGGAATTTACTGGATACTACAGATGCACTTCCACATCGGCAGGGGCTCATACTGGATTATGCAAAAGTATGGATTCCGGAACGCTTCATTCCCCCAAAACCTGAACCTCCAGTGCAGCCTGCTGCTTCCTTGCCCATAAAACCCTCCCTTTTGTCTCTGCAAGGCTCTTAAAAAAACAAAAACAAGCCCTACGGTGGCAAAACCTCCTCTACAAAGTAACATTGTCTAATTGGATTTTAAGCACAATGCTATATTGGTCTACAAATTTTCTTATACAAGTGACAGTCATACTAAAAATCTCAGAATTATTATCAAGAGCCTTTTGGTAGGGTGAAAGTTTCTTTTAAGTATTTTCATTTTCAGGGATGAATTTCCACCCACACATACATACAAGTATCAGGAAACAAAAAGGAAATGTATACAAACTTCCAATTTAAATGTTCTACATCTTAGTTGAGATAGCTGTGATACAGATATATGTATTTGGCAAAACTCATCAAACTGGGCATTTAAAATAAGTACATTTTGGGGGTACAGATTATACCTCAATGAAGTTGATTCAAAAAGTCAAAAGTAAACCAAAAATTCGAATTTTATATTTCACTGATAAGTTTTTGGCATCTGCTTCTGGTTTTGTTATTACCAAGGGTTTTCATTTGAGTACACTCAGAATGGAACAGAACTGTTATCATCAAACGTTTCCTATACTGGGACTAAAGTCTGGCCAGGAAATTAACTTTTAACCCTAACTTTGTGCTATTTTAAGATAAATGCACACTTCAGAACAGCAAGGTGTTATAGCACATAACTGCCTGTACACTTTGAAAACTCTGATAAACCCAAAGCTTTGGTAGCGAGTCTTAGCAGGTGCTGAGAAATAGTCAAGGAAACAATTAATTTTTTTTTTTTTTTTTGTAAACCAGAAAAAAAGTCTGGTGTTAAGCCTGTTGTGCGAATACTAGCATTGACTATTTTGTCTCACATCTTAGTTCCAAGTATTTCTTTTCTGTCACATTTTTCTTGTTCCTCCTGATAACCAAGGCAATATTCTTTGAACTGTTTCCTTAGAAAAGTTGTTGGCATGACCGGATTGTCTAGTTCCACTGAGATTTCGACACATTTCTGAAATGGCCCAGGAAGTTATTCTGGGGAGCCCTTAGGCTGCTGGTCCAATCCAGGACATAGGTCCACTCGGACTCCAGGGACTGCCTGCCTCCTCCCTCCACACCCATCTCCTGTCTCCCCAGGACCTGTCTTCAGGAGTTCAAAAGAAGAAGGATCTTGGTCCTGAGAACATGAGGGGGCAACCGGGAGGAAGCACTTCCTCTGTCTTTCTTTTTTTTTTTTTTTTTTTTTTTGAGACGGAGTCTCGCTCTGTCGCCCAGGCTGGAGTGCAGTGGCCGGATCTCAGCTCACTGCAAGCTCCGCCTCCCGGGTTCACGCCATTCTCCTGCCTCAGCCTCCCGGGTAGCTGGGACTACAGGCGCCCACCACCACACCCAGCTAGTTTTTTGTATTTTTTTTTAGTAGAGACGGGGTTTCACCGTATTAGCCAGGATGGTCTCGATCTCCTGACCTCGTGATCCGCCCGTCTCAGCCTCCCAAAGTGCTGGGATTACAGGCTTGAGCCACCGCTCCCGGCCTTCCTCTGTCTTTCTTAAGACATCTCCCTTCCCTGGGACAACTTCCCTAAACAGCTGCTTTTTTTTTTTTAAACCACTTTTCCAAAGTCAGAAATGAATAAATTCTGCAAATAACCCAACTTTTTTCTTATGTTCCTTTCTTTTCACCCACATCTCAGGCCCCCAGAATGGCCAGCCCACCCGGCTAGTGAGAACTCACCTCCCTGGGCATGCCTTGGGATAGACCTTAGCATACCCCACCCTGGGCTCGCGCTGGGGCTCTGGCTCTGGCCAACATGGAGATCCCAGCCACACACTGATTTGGAGGCAGGAGTGTCAATGACAAAAGCAGTCCAAACCCAAAACTCTCAAAATTGATTAAACAATTGAAGGCTTGGCTTTACATGAGATGTGTGTAAAGCATTCTGTATCCAGGTACTCACTGGAAGGTGGAAATGTAGCAGATGTTGCTATTATTATCCTTAGGGTTAATCATAGTGATTCCTGACTTACAGAATCCAAATAAAGGAAATCCACTTCGTGCATCAGCCCCCAGTTGCTTTTTTTATTTTTTTATTTTTTATTTTTGAGACGGAGTCTCGCTGTGTCACCCAGGCTGGAGTGCGGTGCCGCGATCTCGGCTCACTACAAGCTCCACCTCCCGGGTTCATGCCATTCTCCTGCCTCAGCCTCTGGAGCAAGCCCCCAGCTGCTCTTTGTGGACACTCATTGCCCAGGCCCCCACTATGGTCGATCAGTATTAATTGCATTAACAGATTTAATTATAAAATTATTCCAATTGCCTGTTTTTTCTGTCTTCCATTCTGTGTTATTATAATAGTTTGCCAAGTTAACTCGATGCACTTAATGTCTGTTACTCAATATAATCCCACCCAGTATGTCGCCTTTACTGGGAAAGAGGCTTGTTAATCTCCGTTTACCAGTCAGCAACTAGTTATTCAACGACTCTCTGAACCTAAGAGGTATAATATGACCCAAGTCAGAATGGCGTTCCCATGGGTGAGCACCAGCGGTACACACTGGCTGAGACGTGCGAATCCATCTCTTGGCATTCCTTTGAACTGTTGTTGATTCCCTTGAAGCAACATCAATGTAGCCATAGTCATATCTCTCACCTTTTGTCAGAAAAGTTTAACTTTGAAAACAAAGTAACATACTGTATAGTTAAAGGACAGCAGAATTCCGCGAAGGACTATCTGTATCACAAAGAAAAGCCACATCATGTGCTTTATTCCCGTCATCAGTCAACATCTATTTTTTGTAGCTCTGAGAACCTAGGTGTCTGAGAGCCAACGCTGGGTACTGCTGGCGCTGGTTCTGCCATCTCTAAGTCCCGTGACATGTTTCCTAACGGAACTAAGGCTTGGCTTCCTCATCTATAATAAAATAAGTACCTTCCAGTATTCTTTGATTGTGAAAAGACAATTCTGTGCATACATGGTCACACACACACACACACACACAGACACACAGACACACACACACACATACACACACACAGACACACATACACACACACACACAGACACACACACACACACACACAGACACACACATACACACACACATACACACAGACACACACATACACACACATACACACACAGACACACAGACACATACACACACACATACACACACACAGACACACACACATACACGCGCACACACACACGCACACACACAGATACACACACACACAGACACACACACATACACACACACAGACACACACACAGACACACACACAGACACACACACACACACACACACAGACTACAGTGACACATTGTATTGGTATTCACCACTTTAAACATTTTTCCTATTTAAGACACAGCTTAAAATTAAATTAAAAAGAAATTATTACATAGTTATTACTGAAGATTTGCTTATATGTTCCATAAAACATGGTTTTAAAAACAAACAAAAAAGACACAGCATGGATTTCCTTCAATCTGCAGTTTTTTTCCCCCTTTGCTCAGCACAGAACCTTTTTACTCACTCTTGAAAAATCCACCATAAAGGACTGGAGATGAAGAGAAGGGTATTATTTTAAAAAATGCCACGTGTGCTCTGACTTATAAAGCTTTCTTCAGTCCATGAACTCACAGATAGTGTCAGTCACTGAGAGTGTTGTCATCAAAATGAATAATAGATGTGGAAAGCTGTGGCTCCCTGATCCTGAGAGCTGGACACCTCTTGGCTGACCTCCTGCTTGAGCCAGATCCAAGAGGTGAAGGCTGAAGCAACAGAGCCCCCTTAAGAAAGCTCCGGAGTTTGTAGCCTAAACAAGCAGTGTCCTCTATTACATTAATTCTCTCGATGTACTTTCCTGACATTTGTCAGCATCTCCTTCTATTTGCCAAACCATGGACAAAGAGGAAACCAGGTTTCAGAAGTGTGCTTAGTTATAAAGTCTGTCCTGAGTCCTCACCTTTCCATCCCTTCTGCCATCACCTCAGTCATACCTTCACCCTATCACTCAAAACAGCTGTAAGTCTCCTAGCTTGACACTTTGCTTCAATCTCACTCACCTCTGATTAAAATTGTCCCATGCTCAAAAATTTTTATGTTGTTTTCATCACCATAAAAAAAAAAAACCTTCATCTTCCAAGATGCTCCAGTGCTTAACAAATCAAGTGTAAACTGATTGGAAGCATGAGGCCCTGTGCAATATATATTGTAGGAAACCTTTCCAGCTTTATCCAGTATCCGTCCCTAGTACTTTGCAGTTTCCCCATGATACGGTTTGGCTGTGTCCCCACCCAAATCTCATCTTGAATTGTAGCTCCCATAATTCCCACATGTCATGGGAGGGACCCAGTGGGAGGTAATTGAATCCTGGGGGTGGGTCTTTCCCATGCTGTTCTTTGTGATAGTGAAGAGTTTCATGAGATCTGATGGTTTTATAAAGGAGAGTTCCCCTGCACAAGCTCTCTTGCCTGCCACCATGTAAGACGTGATTTTACTCCTCCTTTGCCTTTGCCTATGATTGTGAGGCCTCCCCAGCCATGTGGAACTGTGAGTCCATGAAACCTCTTTCCTTTATAAATTACCCAGTCTTGGGTATGTCTTTATTAGCAGCATGAGAACAGACTAATACACCACAATATGCTCATTGGTTTCCTGGTTTTGGGAAAGGCCCATCTCCCTCTCCCATCAGCTTTTCTTTGCAAATTGTAGCCCAGTTCAATGATCAGTTGCCACTGACACCCACAGGCTTCCCTTGATCCTGTGCCCCAGTCTAGATCCATAGCTCTCTCCTCTGGATGTCCTTCATGTGACTGTGCATCATGGCCTTCTCTGTTTTGCCTCGGTCAGCGTTTATTCTTGACTATGAGATCCTGCAGGGTATTGTAGTATAACTGTTTCTCTGTGCCTCATAGTGCCAAGCACAGGGCCTTTTGTATAGAGCATACTAATAAAAATTTCTGATTCTAACTAAATTCTTGTATGCACACATAGGAAGTGTAACTTAATATATGCATATGGAATCAAAATGATTCTATAGTTAGCATGTGTATGTTTGTATGCAGAAAATTCAAAACAAGTATTCAAACAAGCACAAAGTTGTATAACTAGGGAAAACACATGCTCATTTACTCCTGACCTGTGGGGCCCAGGTTCCAGGCCCTACACTATGTGATGAAGATACAAGACAAGAAGATATGGCAGCTTCTTTGAGAAGCTTCCATCTAGTCAGGGAGAAAAACCTGTGATCACATAAATGTAGCAGGCCCTATTACTCCTGACTATATTGGAGAGACCAAAAGAAGCGTGCCTGATTCAGCCTAGGGGTGTTCAAGGTGGTGGTATCACTGGCTGAGGGTGTGTCTGAGGGAACACACAGCCAGGGTGCTGGGAGAAGCAGGGGTCGGAGCACCAAGAGACTTGTTCATCATTTCCAGGCATATGTGCTTTCTACTAGAGGCAGTCACTGAAGCAGAATGAGAGGAGCCTACTCAGTTTCAGAAACGTTCCCCTGAGAGCCAGGTGGAGGATGAAATGGGGGGAAGAAGGCAAGATGGTGGGCAGCCATGAGCCCATGGCAAGAACTCTCAGACTGGAAATGAGGCTGGCTTGAGGGAAGTGGGAGACAGGGGAGCATTTGAGAATGTGGAGATTGCATGAGAAGGGATGGCTTTTGGATGAGTGGGGATGGGTGGCCTGCCTGTTCACCCGCCAGGAGCCTGACAAGGTCTTACCCACTTACCATGTTGTCTGGGCTAGAGAGAGATAGCACCTGTAGAAACCACAATTAGGGGTCCTATGCTTTTGTTTAACTTTATGGAAATAGAACAGGCCTCCCTTTTAACACATCTGTTATTCAGCCTTTAGATATTCTGCTTTCAAGTGCCTAATCAGGAATGCATTAGAGTAAAGCAGTTAGAAGCAGAGTAACAGAAGGGTTAAGGTATTTAACTTCTCCAGGCCTGTTTCCTCTGTAAAATGCGAAAGAAGATAATAACAGCACCTATTTCACAGAGGAGCTACAAAAATTAAAGAAGCTAATGCATGTAAATTGCTCAGCCTAGGGACCTGCATAAAATGTGCACTTAAGACATCAGTTACTTTTTTTTCCTGTGCGACTGTTGAAGAAGGATGATAAAAACATGAGGACTCCTTAGCTCTTCCGAAATACAGTCATGTGCTGCATAAGGACGATTCGGTCAACCACAGACTGTGTGTACAGCAGTGGTCCTATGAGATTATAATATGGTTATTTTTACTGTACCTTTTCTATGTTTAACTACCTGTAGGTACACAAATACTACCATTGTGTTACAATTGCCTACAGTATTGAGTACAATAACACGCTATACAGATGTGTAACCTAGGAACCATAGACCTTACCATATAGCCTAGGTGGGTGGAAGGCTCTGCCGTCTAGGTTTGTGGAACTGCACTCTATGATGTTCCCACAATAACAAAATTGCCTAACGACTCATTTCGCAGAATGTATCCTCATCACTAAGCAACACATAACTAGTACTTGCTACAGTTGCAATGTGGGCAAAGCCTTCCTTCTTAAATATAAATAAGCACACTTTTCAATTCAGAGGTGCATATTGTATACTAAATTTGAAGACATGGTTTTGCCTTTTTGCAGGGAGAGCTGGAAATTCTGCTCTTATATCCAGAGTGGCATGCATGTGACATGGTCATTCTTTGTATGTGTGCCTTTAGCCTATGGGTCATTGTCAGAATTTAGAAATTCAAGGTGCAGCCAGTCACATTGCTAGAGAGATGGAATATTCCAGAGTCTCTGCAAGCTTCCTTTACAGAAAATGCCTTTTCTTTTGGAAAGCCATTCAGAAAACGTACTCAGTAGGACAGTTTCGACTTAATAAACTTTCAGGAATTTTTTAAATTGTCTCACACTATCCCTTTTGCTGTGTAAATTTTAACAGCAGGGTATAGAGAGAAGCGGTCTTGAATTTCACTAGCTGAGGAGAAAATAATTCTTACCGCTCTGGGATATATAGGAAATCACAATAGTTGGTTTCAGATGTTTAGTTTAGGATATTCAGGTGCATTCACAATAAACCTTTTGATTCATTATTACTTTAAACCATTTGTGGTTTGATCCTACAAATTGAGGACTTTTCTCCAGATGTGAAAAACACAATAAAATTTTCTAGCAAAGGGGATCTTGAGAAGTAGTAATCTTTATTTCTGCAGTTTCTACAAGAATCCATAAACCCCTTTAGAACATGGCAAGAACTGCAGATTGGCAGCCATGGGTTGGCTGGACTGAAAGGGAAGGGGGCTCACATTTAATTTACAGCATAAGAATAAGGTAAACAGCAAGGCAGTGACAAATGATACAACAAGCAACAACTCGTAGCTGACTGCTCTGAAATAAACACATGGATTCCAGGCCTCATCTAGACCAAGAACATATTCTGCAACTAAAATTAGTTGCAGAGAGTGCAACTAGACATGCAAACACTTTAGGGAAAAGAGTGGAAGAAGGAGAAGAAGGAGGAACTCAGAGGTTATCAAGCAATTGAGTGGTGAAGAAAACAGGCATGCAGTGAAGAGAACAGGTGTGAAGCATGAAGGAAATTGCTTCTCCAAATGAAGAGTTTTGAGACACAGCCCTCACCAGCCTCGGAAAAATGCTAACTCTGAAATAGGAAATGGAGATGGAATTGGAAATAGAATATGAGAAATATCAGTAAACCCTTGTAATTGTGCGATCAACTTCTTTGTATGATTTTGAAACTCAAAAGTAAACACTTTTAAAAACTGAAAAGTGTAAGATTTTAAAGTGGTATAAAGATCTTGAATCAATTAGGCATTTAGGTAGTGCATGCTGCGGAGCCCCAAACTTACAGAAGTGACAACAGAAAATGCCAAAATGATCCCTTTCTGTGTTCTAGTACTCATGGGAAAAAAAATTTTTTATTAATTTGTAAAGGGCTAAAAGATTTATGGACTAAATTCAGATGAGCAAAAAGATGAAGGTGTTAGAGTTGCTTTAATTTTCTTTTTTCTTTTCTTTCTTTTTTCTTTTCTTTCTTTTTTCTTTCTTTTTTTTTTTTTTTTTTTTTTAAGACAGTTTCTCTCTTGTTGCCTGGGCTGGAGTGTGGTGACATGATCTCAGCTCACTGCAGCCTCCACCTCCCAGGTTCAAGTGATTCTCCTGCCTCAGCCTCCCAGGTAGCTGGGATTACAGGCACCTGCCACCACACCCAGCTAATTTTTGTATTTTTAGTAGAGACAGGGTTTCACCATGTTGACCAGGCTGGTCTTGAACTCCTGACCTCAGGTGATCCACCCATCTTGGCCTCCCAAAGTGCTGGGATTACAGGCGTAAGTCACCATGCCTGGCCTAGAGTGGTTTTAGTTTTCTATTCTTGTTCTGAGGCATCCATTTCTATGTTCTTGGCTTGGGTTGAGAAGAGATTGAAGCTTATGCTTACAGTCAACTAAGTCTCTCATTTAAACAGTGTTTCTTTTAGGTGAACTCAGTCTCTTTGAGGCAAATACTCAATCTCTGTGCCTTCATATCTCCTGTCCAGAGTATCAAGGGACCCAGGATTACACGCAGTCTTCAGGGTCTGTCTTCATCTCCTGGGCTGTCGTAACAAAGTACCACAAACTGGGTGGCTTACAGCAATACAGTGTATCCTCTCACAGTTCTGGAGCCCAGAACTCTGAAATCAGGGTGTCAGCAGGGGTGGGTCCTCTTGGGAACTCAGAGGGGAAATTGTTCTTCTCTTCCAGCTTCTGATCGTTGATGGCAGACTTTGGTTTTTCTGGACTTCTGGGAGCATAGTTTTACTCTCTGCCTCCATCTCCACATGGATTTCTCCGTGTGTGTGTGTGTGTGTGTGTGTGTGTGTGTGTGTGTCTGTGTGTGTCTGTGTGTCTGTGTCTGTGTCTGTGTCTTCTCTTTTTATAAGGACACCAGTCATTGGATTAGGGCTTACCTTAACTAAAGATGACCTCATCTTAACTCGACCATTGTATTAATCCGTTCTCACGCTGCTATGAAGAAATGCCCAAGACTGGGTAATGTGTAAAGAAAAGAGGTTTAATTGACTCACAGTTCTGCATTGCTGGGGAGTTCTCAGGAAACATACAGTCATGGCAGAAGGCAACTCTTCACAGGGCGGCAGGAGAGAGAGAATGAATGCCAGCAGGGGAAATGCCAGACGCTTATAAAACCATCAGATCAGCTGGGTGCAGTGGCTCACGCCTGTAATCCCAGCACTTTGGGAGGCCAAGGCAGGCAGATCATAGGTTAGGAGTTCGAGACCAGCCTGACCAATATGGTGAAACCCCATATCTACTAAAAATACAAAAAAACTAGCTGGGCATAGTGGTGCGCACCTGTAGTCCCAGCTACTCGGGAGGCTGAGGTAGGAGAATTGATTGAACCCAGGAGGCAGAGGTTGCAGTGAGCCGAGATTGACTCCAGCAAAACAAACCAAAACAAAACACCATCAGATCTCATGAGAACTCACGATCACAAGAACAGCATGGAGAAAACCACCCCCATGATTCAATTACCTCCTCCCAGGTCCCTCCCTTGACATGTGGGGATCACAATTCGAGTGAGATTTGGGTGGGGACACAGGGGCCAAACTGTATCAACCACATCTACAAAAACTGTCTTTCTGTAAAAAGGTCACACTCACAGGTAATTTGACATACCTTTTTGAGGCACACAACTCAACCCGTAATGGGATCCTTACAGGTCTTTGCTGTGGTGGCTATGCTGGTCTGGTGGCCACCCTTGTGGCTGCTGAGGTGCTGAGGTTGGGGGATGTTCTGTCGTGGCTTACTAAAGGGCATGGTTACAGCCATCTCCCATTCTTCCTGCATCCGGACTGCGTGCAGGCTGCAGGGGACCACAGCACTAGCTAAGCCCCATGCAACAGACAAATGTGGCTGTCTTAGCCGAGGAACTTACTACTCATGTGCCAAATTCAATGATGCTAATAGGAAGCTTGAAATCAAACAGTCTACACTTTGGCAAGCAGGATCCACCCTCACTCCAGCCCCATGTTTCAACAGTTAAAGGGACGCCAGAATACATACACAGATGGTCTCCAACTTATGATGGTTCAACTTACAACTTTTTTACTTTACCGTGGTGCAAAAGCAATACCCATTCAGTAGAAACCGTACTTCAAGTACCCATACAACCATTCTGCTTTCCATTTTTCCTACAGTATTCAATAAATTGCATAAAATATTCAACATCCTTTTTTTTTTTTTTTTGAAACAGAGTTTTGCTCTTTGTTGCCCAGGCTGGAGTGCAATGGCGTGATCTCAGCTCACTGCAACCTCCACCTCCTGGGTTCAAGCGATTCTCCTGCCTCAGCCTCACGAGTAGCTGGGATTACAGGCATGCACCACCACGCCTCGCTAATTTTGTATTTTTTAGTAGAGATGGGGTTTCTCCATGTTGGTCTTGCTGGTCTCAAACTCCCAACCTCAGGTCATCCGCCTGCCTCGGCCTCCCAAAGTTCTGGGATTACAGGCGTGAGCCACCACGCCCAGCCTCAACATTCTATTATAAAATAGCTTTTGCATTAAATAATTTTGCCCAGTTGTAGGCTAATGTAAGTGTTCTGAGCACATTTAAGGTAAGGTGTGTTTGGTAAGTTGAGTGTGTTAAATGCACTATTTATTCTGACAATATACAAGACAGTAATATTATTTTTTGACTGAATTACTGGCTGAATTAATAAGTGAAAGACAAAAGGACTGCTTTTTTAGGGTGAGCTCCAAAACATACAAAACATACAATGGGTTTATTGGGATGTAGCCCCTTCATGCAGGAGGAACCTCTGTATGTATGTTTCCTTAGGGCCTTTGCAGCCACTGTTCCTTCTATCTGGAATGCTTTTTCCTTGGGTTCCTTTCACCTGGCTCAGAGCTCAAATGTAATCTCATCAGAGTGGCCTTCCCTGCTCCTGCTACCTAGAATAGTATCTCCCCATCTCACTCTGTACCTTCTCCTGCTTTATTTTCTTGGTAAAACATCCTTTCAGAGCACGAGGCTTTCTTTAAGGAGAGGACAGACACTTTGCTATTGCTAAACTAGTTTTTGAGCTCATCCTAAAAGAAGTAGCTTTTTTGTCTTTCACTTATTAATTCAGTCATTAATTCAGTCAAAAAATGATATTACTGTCTAGAAGGCCGGGCGTGGTGGCTGATGCCTGTAATCCCAGCACTTTGGGAGGCCAAGGCAGGCAGACCCCCTGAGGTCAGGAGTTTGAGACCAGCTTGGCCAACATGATGAAACCCCATCTCTACTAAAAATACAAAAATTAGCCAGGCATGGTAGAATGTGCCTGTAATCCCAGCTACTTGGGAGGCTGCGGCAGGAGAATCACTTGAACCTGGGAGGCAGAGGTTGCAGTGAGCCAAGATCGCACCATTGCACTCCAACCTGGGTGAAAGAGTGAGACTCCATCTCAAATATATATATTTGAGGTGTGTGTGTATATATATATATATATATATACACACACACACACACACACTTATCTGTCTAGCATAAGGTCAGAATATGCAATATTAGATTAAATTATGTATTCCTTGAAGGTAGAAACTCTCTTTTTCACTACTGAATCCTCACCACCTGGCATATAATAGATACTCAATAATTCCTTGTCTGGGTGATAAATGAATGGGATTCCATAACAAAGTTGATCTATGTAAGACTTTTATTTCACTCTTTCTGTAAAATTAAGTCCACAATTTTTCCATGGATTCTTGCCCAAGGCCACATGTGGAAAAGAACTTACACAATAGCAGATAGCATCATGGCTAAAGAAACAGAATTTTTTGAAGACAATAACTATTTTACTTTTAAAATTGCTCACAAATTAAAGAATGCTGGTAGAGATAACAAAGATGATTTCCAGGAGCAAGAGACCATCATGCAGTTTGTGATTTCCAGATACTTTTGCAGAAAGGCAACCATGCTGTAGAGTCAGTAGCAGGGTTTTCACCACCTAAGACAGAGGCACATGACCCAAAGAAAGGCAACTTCAGGCCCTTCTTCAAAAATGCAAATCCAGGGCTACTTTCTAGCTGTCTCCATAGCATGACAAAACAATATTCCCAGCCAAGCTTCAGGCCATTAAGAAAAACCATCATTGCTGTGCGCGGTGGCTCACGCCTGTAATCCCAACACTTTGGGAGGCCGAGGCAGATGAATCACAAGGTGAAGAGACTGAGACCACCCTGGCCAACATGGTGAAGCCCCGTCTCTACTAAAAATACAAAAATTAGCTGGGCGCGGTGGTGCACGCCTGTAGTCCCAGCTACTTAGGAGGCTGAGGCAGGAGAATCGATTGAACCTGGGAGGCAGAAATTGCAGTGAGCCAAGATGGCGCCACTGCATTCCAACCTGGAGACAGAACAAGACTCTGTCTCAAAAAAAAAAAAAAAAAATAGAAAAAGAAAAGAAAAACCATCACATATGTTTGGCAGGGGCCAACATATCCATGGGACTCAGTAGGCCCACAGTACTTCCAGGGACTCACAAAAATGTTCTAAAAACAAAATCAGAAGATAACAATGAACTATTAAGTCAAAGGAAAAATGTTTTAATATATATTTTAATACATAATATCATTATATTCATTTTTATACAGTCTTAAAATATTACTTTTGGGTTTTTTTTTTTTTTTTATGGAGGAAGAAAATCTTGAAAGCAAAAGTGCCTAGGGCCTGTGGAGGTTATCATATGACGCTGCCGTTGGGCCTGATTTGCCTGAAAAAGCATTCTAGACAGATATCCGCTGGAAATACTGAAACGGGCTCATGCCAAAAGAATTAGACCTCTTGTTATCCAGAAAACCATATTTTCCAGGCAGATTCATTTCTCCAAGAGGCCTAAGAGTCACAATAACATATTTTAGAGGCGAGATTAATGTGATCGCCCCATAAAATATTTTAAGCTCTCGTCTGTTCTGAAACAAAGTACACAACGTGTCACCAAGAGAAAATGACTGCTCATACCGAGAAAATGTATTTTCTTCGAGGTGCCACAGCCACTGTAATTTGCACCTCCTGAAGTGGAGATGGAAGTCCCCTCAACATGTACAGACACTTAAAAAAGTCAAGGTAATGACAGGACTAGAGAATGTGCCCAGCTGGGAAAATAAGCACACAGCGAGCATCGTCAGAGCTGAAAATGAAGGTCCCCCAAGGCAAACATTTCAGATAGAGCCCCTCATCTTTTGTTAAAAGTAAAATGAAAATCAGCAGCCCTCTACACCCCCACCTGAGCCTTGGAAGTCACTCCATTTAGGTGACTAAGAGACGGCTGCAGCTTCAGTGCCTGGCTCAGATTAGCTTTGTTCTTCCTTGTCTCTTATCCTTTGAATAGCTCTGACAGTGCCACAAGGAGTAATTACCAATTCACAGGGGGATACATCTTCAGTTAAAGTGGATTATCTGCAAGTTGAGGGGTGGGGGTTTCCCGCGGCTGTAACTGAGTTAGGTATTGAGTATAATCTGCAAATGCAGGCAGGGTTCTGCACAGCCCCAGGCAGTTCTTAACTTTCTAGAGGTAACGCCCAACTGAGGCCTCCCCTGGTCTCCAGGCATCTGGATAATGTCTTAACTGGTAGAGTGATGGTTAAGAGCATGAGTTTTGGAGGCAAATTTCCTAGTTTTATGCACTGGCACTTCCTAGCTCATGTGATTCTGGGCAAGTTACTTCACTACAGTGAGCAAAAGTCAGAATGGGTCCAAAATTCTACCAGCCATAGCAAGGTGCTGCAAATGTAGCACCTCAGATGCTACATTCGCCTCAGACAAAACTCCTCAGACACCAAGTTAAAGAAGGAAGAGGTTTATTCGGCCAGGAGCATTGGCAAGACTCCTGTCTCAAAAGCCAAGCTCCCCGAGTGAGCAATTCCTGTCCCTTTTAAAGGCTCACAACTCTAAGGGAGTCTGCGTGAGCGGGTCGTGATCCATTGAGCAAGCAGGGGGTGTGTGGCAGGGGCCGCATGCACCAGTGGTCAGAGTGAAACAGAACAGATCGGGAAGTTTCACAATGTCTTTCTATACAATGTCTGGAATCTATAGATAACATCAGTTGCTAGGTCAGGGGTCGAATTTTAACTACCAGGCTTAGGTCAGGCAGGCCCAGGCCTGGTTTTGGGTCTGGTTCCTTGGCTTTGGGTCTGGTTCCTAGGTGCTGGGCTACCTGCCTTTAGTTTCGTGTCTCTTTCCTTTTCTGAGTATAGAACAATATAAAACAATCAGTATAGAACAAATAAAACAATCTTCTCTCACAAACATTAAGAAGATGCTGTGTTTCAAATGCTAAGGGTACATCTAATATGTGGTAAGAACTCCAAGAATCTTTAGCTGTTACCATTATATTTTTTTAATTAAAATTGAATCTTTTTGTTTCTGTTTTTGTTTTTTTTGTGTGTGTTTTGTGGCAGAGTCCCTCTATTTGCCCAGGCTGGAGCGCAGTGCTGTGATCCTGGCTCACTGCAACCTCCACCTCCCAGGTTCAAGCCATTCTCATGCCCCAGCCTCCCAAGTAGCTGGAATTACAGGGGAGTGCCACAACACCCAGCTAATTTTTGCATTTTTAGTAGAGACAGTGTTTCGCCATGTTGGCCAGGCTTGTCTCGAACTCCTGGCCTCAAGTGATCTGAAGTGCTGGGATTACTGACGTAAGCCATGGCACTCGCCTCTGTTATCATTATTAAGCATTCATTTAAGCCAAGATCTAAGGGGAACCAAAGTCCAGGAGCAAATCCACTAATACTCAGGAAGTGGGTTTGTGAGAAATGTTGCTGTTCTTTATCATTATTATTATTATTATTATTATTATTATTACTATTACTGCTACATTCACTATGAGAAAACATTCACATCTCAGAAATAACAGTAATAAGGGTGAGCATTGCCAGGAGGAAGCGGAGGGCACACACTGGCCAAGTCCAGCTCTGCGCCCTGTGTGTACAGATATGTCTTCCAGCTTTTGAAAAGTCCTTGTAAAGGTTTTTGCTGATTTGAGCTGTTTTCAGCTAAGTCACCAGAACATCCAGAATCTAATTTTAAATGAAGGTTATTATAATGTCCCTCAGTTTCATAGGCTCTTATTTAAGAGAGATTAGAATTCTGTGAAGGAAAAACTTTAAGTTCCAAGAGACGTAAAGATTTGCTAGGCTGTCTTTAAATTCCATTTGGGAACTCACCATTTATATAAAAATGGATGACATATAATGTGTCTGTGGGAACGGTGAACTCTGAAGAGAAAGATGTGGTCAAATGGCCTATCCTCCTCCCACCTCGGAGGACACACTGCACCCTCTTCCTACCCCCGATTTGGCCCTCTCAGAAATCTCAGCTCTAGACTGAGGCAAAAGGGCATAAAGACACCCATTTCCAAAGCTCTCCGGCTCCCCAGTGCCTCTGGTTCTATCCGTCTTTGTGACCTGACGTCTCAGTGGCTGGGTCCCAGATGGGGAGCTCTGGTGTCTGGTTCCTGGAGCCTGAGCCTGAATCCCTCCACACAGAGGGACTCAGGGACAGCACTAGGGGCTTGAATGCCTGCCCCATCTTCTAGCAGAGTGACCTCAGTCAGGTGACTTTACTCCTCAGGCTCAGTTTCTTTTCTGGATAACAAAAGGTCATTCAATCCCATCTTGTGGGTTTTCTGTGGAGATTTAGTTAGATGAAGGACTGGCACACAGGGTGAAGTGAGGACGCCTTCCCCTCTTCTGCACAGTGCCACACAGAACGGGGGTCTGAGGACTTGCCTTCTCTCCTGCACGGCTGGTCCCCGCCCCCCACCCCACCCTTTCCTGGTGTTTCCACCGCACCCCACCAGTTGGAATGACATCCAGGATTGAACTCAATGGCCCCTTGGCTTCCAGGGCCACTTTCTCCACACCTACCCTGGCAGACTTGATCTCATATTTGCTTTCTGTATAAGATCCGGTTGAACGTCCTTCCATTAATGCCCTGCAGAACAAGTCTCAGCTTTCTCCCCGGTGCCGGCCTTTCCAACACCTGAAGGCAGTGACGGTGTGCTTCCGGAGTGTTCCCTGCCCACGTTCAGCATCCACAGTTCCTTCCACCCTGCTTCACATGACACCATCTCGAGCATGGTGCCATCCTCAAAACACACCCCGGTTTATTATTGCCTCCTGCTCAAGACGCTCTGTCCTGAACTGATCACCTCTCTGGGGTGTTCTGACCACCCCAGAGGACGGTCTCAGAAACCACTTTCTAAATTGGAATATAGACTCCATCCTTTTCATGACTCAGCCAGGTCTCACTCTTAATTCCTAAATCCCGTATAATTAACAAAGATACCAAAGTCCTGAGGGGTTGCTGGAAAACAAAACTGGGGGGAAAAATCCAGTTTTGTTCTATCAGCCCCATTGTCCCAACAAAGGAGGGGGAGAGGGGGCTACATGCAGTTACCAGGTGTGTCCTGTACAATTCGGTGTTGAAGGTGATTGGGGAGTTGGCGGGGGGCATGATGGTATTTCCAACTATAGAAATTGGCTATCCGTTTCTGCTAAACTGTATTTAGTTCTATCTAGGGAAATCATTTCAGCCTCTCAGAGTCCCTTTGGCTCATGATACTGTGCTCTTGAGTGGAGTCACCCCTTTTCACTAAATGCCATATGGCACATTCATCAATGTGCCAGTGATGTCTTGATCCAAGTTAATAAAATGATTAAATGTAGGCTTGGAATCACCACTAAAATTCTCCTTGAAGCCAATTTCTACCTATTTATCAAATTCCACCACTGTTCATCTCATGATTAATCTACCTTTAAAATACATCACTGAACGACAGGGATACATTCTGAGAAAAGTGTCATTAAGCAATTTCATCATTATGTGAATACCAGAGTGCACTCCCACAAACCCAGATGGTGCAGCCTTCTACACACCCAGACTGTATGCTACAACCCATTGCTCCCAGGCTGCAGACCTGTGCTTACTGCACTTCATACTGTAGGCAACTGTAACACAACGGTATTTGTTAACTAAACATAGACAAAGTATGCTAAAAATGTGATATAAAAGATAAAAATTGGCCAGGTGCGGTGGCTCATGCCTGTAATGCCAGCACTTTGGGAGGCCGAGGCGGGCGGATCCCGAGGTCAGGAGATCAAGACCAGCTTGGCCAATATGGTGAAACCCTGTCTCTAGTAAAAATACAAAAAAAAAAAATCAGCTGGGCATGGTGGTGTGTGCCTGTAGTCCCAGCTACTCGGGAGGCTGAGGCAGGAGAATCGCTTGAACCCGGGAGGCGGAGGTTGCAGTGAGCCAACATCGCGCCACTGCATTCCAGCCTGGGGACAGAGCAAGACTCTGTCTCAAAAAAAAAAAAAAAAAAAAAAAGATAAAAATTGGTACCCTTATATAGGGCACCTAACAGGAATGAAGCTTGGCAAGACTGGAAGTTGCTCTGGGTGAGTGAGTGGGTGGTAAGTGAATATGAAGGCCTAGAACATTATACTACTGTAGATTTTATAAGCACTGGACACTTTGACCACATTAAATTTTTTAAAATTTTCTTTCTTCAATAATAAATTAACCAGCTGGGTGCAGTAGCTCATGTTTGTAATCCCAGCACTTTGGGAGGCCGATGAGGGTGGACCACTTGAGGTCATGAGTTCAAGACCAGACTGACCAACACGGTGAAACCCTGTCTCTACTAAAAATACAAAAATTAGCCTGGTATGGTGGCGTATGCCTGTAATCCCAGCTACTCGGGAGGCTGAGGCAGGAGAATCACTTGAACCCAGGAGGTAGAGGTTACTATGAGCAGAGATTGCGCAACTACACTCCATCCTGGGCAACAGAACAAGACTCCATCTCAAAACAAGTAAATAAATAAAATAAATTAACCTTAGCATACTGTACCTTTTCTAACTTTATACACTTCTTAATGTTTTCAGACTTTTTGACTTTTTTGTGTTTTTGTATAACACTTAGATTAAAACACAAACACGTTATACAGCTGTAAAAAAAATTTCTTTTTATATCCGTATTCTATAAGATTTTGCCATTTAAGAATTCATTTTTAACTTTTAAGGTTTTTTTTATTAAAAATTAAGACACAAATACACACATTTGCTTTGGCCTCCACAGGGGTGAGGATCATCAATACCACTCTCTTCCACCTCCACACCTTGTCCCACTGGGAGGTCTTCAGGGGCAGTGACACACATAGAGCTGTCATCTCCTGTGATGACAATGCCTTCTTCTGGAATAGCTCCTGAAGGACCTGCCTGAGGCTGTTGCACAGTTACCTTTTTTTAAAAAAAAAAAAAAAAAAAAAAGGCCGGGCACAGTGGCTCACACCTGTAATCCCAGCACTTTGGGAGGCTGAGGCAAGCAGATCACGAGGTCAGGAGTTCAAGACCAGCCTGGCCAACACGGTGAAACCCTGTCTCTACTAAAAATACAAAAATTAGCCAGGGGTGGTGGTGGGTGCCTGTAATCCCAGCTACTTGGGAGACTGAGGCACAAAGAATCGCTTGAACCCGGTAGGTGGAGGTTGTAGTAGCTCAGGTCGTGCCACTGCACTCCAGCCTGGATGACAGAGCGAGACTCCGTCTCAAACAACAACAACAACAACAAAAAAGTATACTCTAAAATAATGATAAATGATAAAAAGCACATTATGACAGATGCTAGGCAATAGAAAAATTTCAGCTCCATTATGATCTCCTGGGACCACCCTCCTACATGTGGTCCATCTGTGACCAAAGCATCATTATGTGGTGCCTGACTGTACTCCTCAAACATATTACAATGAGACCATATCTATTTGTCTTGACCACAAAAATGTCATGAAAAACTTACTAAAATGCTTTGCTGAAATTTAGATGGCCTCTCTCAGTGTTCTCCCACCGAGGAGGCTATTACCCCAATCTGAAAATTTAGAGGCTTTAGAGGTTCAGCAGTGAGAAGAGGTATTGACGGGAAGAAGCATCCGAAGGCCTCCCAGTGGGTCTCTGGACTGTGACCCTTGGTGACATCCAAGGTGGTTGCGATCATACGGTTTAAATTTTGTGATGATCCACCGGAGCCTCAAGTTCAGTCTCAAAGCATTAGGCTCTGTTTTCTGAACATCATTTTATATGGCAAGGTCCCGAGATTCTAATTTTTTCTTGTGTTAATTATGTGTCATGGAGTGTCAATTAAGGGAACCATCCAATACGCTTTCCAGAAACAGTTCTCCCTCTCGGTTTCTTCGTGTGCTTGACTGGCTCATGGCCCTGGGGAAACCGTCGCTTTCAACCCCTACCTCTGGTCCATTTCATGATGTTTATGCTTTCATGAGGTCTTAGTCCTCAAAGGATTTTTTTTTCTTTTGGATAAGATAGCTTTAGAGGCCTTCTGGGATAGGAATTATAGTACAACTGAGAACAAAGGAAGAAAAATAAAAAGTGACTACTTTCTATTTTACTGAATCTTTCAACTTGACATATCTGGAAATACAAAAATTTGCTAACACACTTTTCCTAGCCTACCCTTTGTTATGCTGCTGGTGAAATGTATGAGGTAAACACCTTTCTACCCTTTTTTCCCCATTGTCCCAAATTTTCCTGCTGCCTGGCGTTCGTTTCAAATGGCCCTCTGCTAGTCTTGGCCGGCATACCTACCAGTGACTTGGAGAGGAATTAAGGAAAAGCTTGAAAACTGAAGCTCTTTTTTTGTTTTTAAGGTGTTGGCTAGAGTTTAACATCGTTCTCCAAAGCCAAAAAAAACATTTAAGCAGCAGTGGAGCGCACACAGAGATAAATTATTTTTCTGTACTACATTTCAGTTGGTAATTTCGTCCACAGGATTCTATTTCTGCTGCTACCAAGTTAAAATGCAAAAGTGGAAACATTCCAGTGAGTAAGAAGCAGGTCTGTTCATTCCCAGCTCACGAGAAACTCAGGACGCACGTTAGTCTCTGTTTCCCAGCAGCAAATAGCCAGGACATATAGCTTCAATTTACTGGGATTCAAAGAAGTCAAATCAGACCTAATTTCCCATGAAGTAAATCACAGCACCCCGCTGTGTGGTTTGAGTGACAGGTACGTCCATTATTCTGAAAGGTCTTGTTACTTTCAGCAGAGCTTGTTATTCTTAGCCCTAAAAAATCATGCCATGTGACAGGGCACCTGAGGCTGAGGAATGGGGCACCAGCACCTTCCAGGCTTTCTATCTTACATCTGACAACTTGAAACATCCAGGAAAGAAGTGGAAAATCCACATATCAGATGTGTGCTCCGACCCATTCCAAATGTCTGGTGTTTGGGAAACATTTAAGGGATCATAAATTCTCTTTTGTATCAATGTTTTTGATACTGTGTAATTACAACTATATATATAGTTACATGTATATATGTATATACTATATACATATATACAACTATATGTAAATATATATACATAGCTATATAGTTATATATGTATATATACAACTGTGTGTGTGTGTGTATATATATATGTTTTTTTTTGAGACAGAGTCTCACCCTGTTGCCCAGGCTGGAGTGCAATGGTGTAATCTCAGCTCACTGCAAGCTCTGCCTCCCAGGTTCAAGTGAGTCTCCTGCCTCAGCCTCCCGAGTGGCTGGGATAACAGGCATCTACCACCACACCCAGCTAATGTTTTGTATCTTTAGTAGAGATGGGGTTTCACCATGTTGGCCAGGCTAGCCTCAAACTCCTGACCTCATGATCCACCTGCCTCAGCATCCCGAAGTGCTGGGATTACAGGCATGAGCCACAATGCCCGGTCATTACAACTATATTCTAAGATTAACCAGCAATCATAAGTTTTTTGTTTTCAGTCTAGATTTTAGAAATGCAAATGACACCAGGCCCGGTGACTCATGCCTATAATCTCAACACTTTGGGAGGCCAAGGCAGGTGGATTACGAAGTCAGGAGTTCAAGACCAACCTGGCCAAGATGGTGAAACCCACTCTCTACTAAAAATATTAAAAAAAAAAATAGCCAGGCATGGTGGCGGACACCTGTAATCTCAGCTATTTGGGAGGCTGAGGCAGAGAATTGCTTGAACCTGTGAGGCGGAAGTTGCAGTGAGCCAAGATTGTGCCACTGCACTCCAGCCTGGGTGACAGAGCGAGACTCCATCTCAAAAAAAAAAAAAAAAAAAGAAATGTGAGTGACAATTTCAACTTATTTAGTATCCCCGAAAGCTCAGGAGCTGTGATAAATTGATAAATAAAAATGTAATACTTCATCTTTTTGCAAAAGTGTAGTGGGCTATATTAAGACATTTCTTTTTTATTGTTGACTCTGGAAAGAAAAAATCCAGTTTTGTTTTATCAGTCCTTATACAAAGATTTATGAGTTAAAATGCAGCAGAGGCCAGGTGCAGTGGCTCCCACCTATAATCCCAGCACTTTGGGAGGCTGAGGGGGTAGGATTGCTTGAAGCCAGGAGGGCAACATAATGAGACCCTGTCTCTACAAAAAAAATTTAAAAATAAGCCAGGCATGGTGGTGTGCACCTATAGTCCCAGGTACTTAGGAGGCTAAGGTGAAAAGATCACTGGAGCCCAGGGGTTCAAGGGTACAGCGAGGCCTATGATCACACCACTGCACTCCTGCCTGGCTGACAGTGAGACCCTGTCTCTAAAAATAATTAAAATTCAAAATGTGGTAGAGACAGTAGAAGGAAAAATGATTCTGCTTCTCCCAGCATTCTGCCTCTGCATAATTGAGTTAGTGCGTTTCATAGGTCAAGAAGTATTTCAATTACACCTGCATATTTTAGTCCTGTATATTTCTTCATAAGAGAGAAAAGCATCTAATAAATACAATGGAATTTCATTCATGTCTTTATTTAAGGGATGAATAAAATGTCATAGTACCTAATCATATACATCAATGATGGATACAGATTTAATTCTGGCTGTGCATCTTTGGAAAGGCAGCTGATTGGCAAGACATCTGTGAACAAAAACTGCAGTCTGTCAGAGCAGGAGCTGACGGGGAACCTAGATACTAACATTTCCATGCCCTGCCTGATGTTTACCATTTGATCGCGTTCAAACTGAGGAATGAGGCTTATCAGATTTTATGTTGCTTTTTTTAGATGAATGCTCTTGGCTTTTTGTTGCTGTTGTTGTTATGGTTACTTCCCATTGATTTATTCCACTAACCATTTAGACTCCCGTTCATTCAACTCTGTCCAAATGGGACTAGAATGGAAAAACGGAATCCTACCTGATCAATGCAATTCTACTCTCTCTCCAAGAGGCCCAGATGCCCAGCCCTGACCCTGGGAGCCACTGGGAGCTTCAGGTGCTGGCCCGGCAGCGCCTGGCCATGTTTTCAAGTGTACATCAGGTGACCACTCACCTATTGTACTTCAGTCTGATCTTCCAAGTAGTATTTAAAACTTCACCCAGGCAGTGATTTCAAACCGACTTTCTACTTATTCCACGAGGTGCCATCGAACCACTGTTCTATGCATCAGGCCTGTGGAGGGTTTATATAGCAATGGGTGTTCAGGATTAAGTCCTGCCTTCCTTCATAGGAGAGAAATTGATCAGTTCCTCTGGGTGTCAGTTTTAGAGCAATACCACAGTGTTTTGAAAGACAAGTCCATTTTTAATGAGACAGATTTTCAGGTAATAGTACTGCTAGAAATAACATATAATGATCTAGTGGTTCTGAATACGCTGCTGAATTCCTGAATATGCTGAATACCTTCCCCTCCTTTTTTCTGGTTACGTGCTGCACCTGTTTACCCTATGAAGCTGAAAAACAAACTTTGACTACAGCTAACTATGATTGTTCTAATTTCCATAGTACTTGGTCCCATCCCACACAACCAAACTACGAATGACAGACTGTTGAATAGATGGTTTCAGTCACAGACAGTCCCTGACTTATGGTTCCACTTACAAGTTTTCAACTTTACCATGGTTTAAAAGTGATATGCATTCAGTAGAAACCATACTTTGAATACCCCTACAACCATTCTGTTTTCTACTTTCAACATTTTATTATAAAATAGGTGTTGTGTTAGATGACTTCACTCAACTGTAGACTAATATAAGTGTTCTGAGTATGTTTAAGGTAGGCTGGGCTGTGCTATGATGTTCAGTAGGTTATGTGTATTTAATGCATTTTTTATGTACAATATTCCCACCTTACGATGGGTATATGGGAAGGTAACCCCATTATAAGTTGAAAAGCATCTGTATATTCATTCCTACAGTCACTGGTGATTACTTTGTGCAAGGCATTATTTTTGAGGAACGCAAAGAGAAGTGACATTTAGTCCCAGTTGTCAAGAAAACTTTAATTCTAGGAAAGGCACAACAGGCCTCTGGCCCATCCGAAGAGAGTGGGAACACACCTGGTCCAGTTAGGTAGAGCCGGGAGCAGAATCCAGGAGGAAGCCCTACTGAGCGGGGGTCTCTGGTGTTCTAAAGTGATGGATAGTGACTGATACTGAGTGTGAGGGGAGAGGGTGGATTACACCTGAGAACATCCAGGGGCTTAGAGAGGCATCAAAGTCCTCTATCCACAACAATGTTCCCCAAACAAGAGTCATTTGAGGACCAATGTCACGATTTTTTGTCATTTCTGATGACATTTTTACCATTTCTAGTGGCCTCCTTTACTGTTTACTTAATATTGTCCTTTAAACAGACTCACCATTTTTACTTAAATAAATTTATGTTAAAAAGTTTATGTTAAAGAGAAATTTTGCAATACTACCATGAAATGAAATGCCAGTATCGCTTGCTCTCATGACACGGTGGTGTTAAAAATGCATAATATAAAAATATAATGAAATTCAGCACTGTTGCGCACCGAAGCATCCAGGTCTGAGGTCTGACCTCTCTTTGTTAAAAAGGGAAAATAGGAAGTGTTGACACCATGATAAAGATAGTCCAGCCCCACACTGCGCCAGCCTGAGACTCTGAGGAATTGAACGGGAATCGGGGAAGGAATAAGATTGGATGTTATTTAGCTCCCAGTCTGTGAATTACCTAAAGACCCCCAGTGCCACCAGTCAACATACTTCACCCCAGAACAGAAGGAAGGAGCAGAGCGGTGGGCAGTGCTTTGGGGCCAGCTGTACTACGGTCTCTGAAGAGCGACCGTGTGCTGTGTTAGGGCTAGAACCAGGTTTGGCCATTTGTGTTGACCCTGCAGATTCTATGAAGGGGTGACTTCCACAATCCCTAGCACAGTGGGGAGCACACAGCAGATAGTTATCAAGAGTCTTAAATTTTTAAGTCTCATTGATGCCCTAAAATATTTTGCCTGCTTCATAAAAAGTAGAAAATGAACTTGACAGTGATTCTTTGTATCTCATAATATCACATCCCCCTCCCCAAAAGGGAATATTGATAGAAAACTAAAAGATATAAAAACCTAACAAAAATCATCTGGTGAATAGATCCCATGGAATACACAAGAAGACGACATAGGTGTATTTGAATAATCTCAAAGGAAAATAAGAAATCTCCTTCGATAAGTCACATCTAAATGCTTATCCAGACTGGGCACAGTGGCTCATGCCTGTAATCCCAGCACTGTGGGAGGCCGAGGTAGGTGGATCGCTTGAGCCTAGGAGTTTGGGACCAACTTGGGTAACATGACAAAACCCCGCCTCTACAAAAAATACTAAAAACAATTAGTCCAGCATGGTAGCACACGAGTATGGTTCCAGCAACATAAGAGGCTTGAGGTGGAAGGATCACTTGAGCCCAGGAGGTCGAGGCTGCAGTGAGCTGAGATTGTGCCTTGCACTGCAGCCTGGATGACAGACCAAGAACCTGTCTCATAATAAATAAATAAATCCCTGTCCAAATAAATAAATGCTTGTCCAATTGCTGAAAAGGAGCTCAAGCATGTACACAAGGCCCCAAGCACAGCTCTGCCCTCCGTGGAACTGGCTTTATCCTCCTTGTGTTTCCTGCTCAGGCGCCCTTTTCTCTTTCATCTCTCACAACCCTCCTGCCTCTCGCTTGGCATTCAGTAAGTGAACAAGGAGCGGGAAAGCATGCTAATGCATCGCAAATGGAGGTGCTGCATTTCCTTAAAAGGACTGTCAGGAGCATTTCATTTTAACGTGTTACCCGGAATTGTGTCAGTGTTTTAAGTGGGCTATTTTCTATAACCCATATCATTATGAATATAAGACATTAAAGTACTGATTGCCACTTGAGAATCTAATTTTAAAGTGATTGTACTGCGTTTCTAAAATTTGCATTTTTAAAGCAAGTTTCCCCCACAAATAACACCTTACCCAAGATACCTCCAGGCAGAACATTGTTTCTTACAGTAAATATTTTAATATTTGATTTCAGTGGAGACCAGTCTAATCAATTATAGAGTAACATAATTTACTTGTAATAAATTCAAAAGTGATGGCTATACTATCATTTATAGATGTTCTTAAGGAATATGGAATCTTATTCCAGACAGGCATTTCTGTAACTTTCTGGTGCTTTAAATGATGCTAATGAAGATTTGACATCAGTTCACCACATTTTTGAAAATCAAATTGTTGGCTCAACCTCTAATGAAACACGATCTCAAAGCAGTTTTAACAACCATTTACCTTTTTTCTAAAACCCTCACTCTACCATTTCTATGGGGTTCCTGACTAATGAAAAGTCTATATGAATATAAAACATAATATAGTCTATTTTTCAAAGAGAAATTGAGACTAATGCAAAATATTTGAGTTCTGCTTTTTTATATGAAACATAAATGTTTATTCATTGGCAAAGCCTTAACTTCTCTAAGCCTCAGTCTCCTCATCTGTCACTTGGGGGACAATCCTATTTAGCTCAGAGGGGTGCCAGGAGACTTAATGGGATACTGCATAATAAGTACTAAGCACAGTTCCCCCCCCCCCCACATGTACTGCCCTTGGTCTGTGCTCTAATATTGAAGCAGGATATTTCCCTGACCCATTTGCGGGACTTGCAACAGGGGTGCCCTCAATTACCCAGCCCACAGCTTTCAACCCCTCATGGGAGGAAGCATGCATGCGAATGAGGCAGGAATTGGTGTACACGAATGCTGGAACCAGCCAGCCACTTAGGCACTGCCAGGAGCAAACTCCACTCACTTGGCCCCACTGTGCTCCACCCCTTGTGGGGGGAAGCACATGGGTGAGTGGGTGCAGAAGCCAGGGTGAACGCTTTTGAGCGTCAACAGGAATGAACTCCGTAGGCTCCGTGGCAACATCTAGGGGTGGTGCCTGCAACCCCTGAAGCCCCAGAGGGCATGTTACAGTGCTTTTAGCTCTGCTGTCCCCAGACGGCCTAAGTCAGTGGTCCCTCTGCCTTTTCACGTGAGGCAGCTGCCTTCTGCCAGTGAGGACAAACAGCAAGTGTGACAGCCTTTTGTATCCACACTAGCAGCGCCCAAGCTCTTGTCCTGCATCCAGGAGAAATGACGTCACACAAACAAATTGAAGGATGATAATTGTGGGGGATTTGATTGCCAATGAAAGTGGCTCTCAGCAGGAAGGGAAGGTGAAAAGGGGATGGAGAGAGAAGGTAATCTCCTGAAATCCAGCCATCTCTGGCTAGATTCTTCTCTGATGTTACATGTCAAGTTGTCCTTCTGAAGTCAAGCTGCTTCTCTCCAACTTCCAACCGTAGTCGCCAACGTCCAGCTGCTTCTCTTCTCTCTGCCAGCTGAGTATGGGGTTTTTATAGGCACAAGATTCAGTGGGGCAGGGCCATGGGTGGTTTTGGAAAAGGCAACATTTGAGCCAGAAAACAGGGATATAAGTTCTCACTTTGGGCTGCAGTTTCTGGCTTGAGGGTGAGGGTTTGACAGGGACTCGCCCCTTTCTGCCTAGATTTTCTCTGCCACCTTTCTCTACCGTTGTATCAATATTATTATCACATAGCCCTGAGTTGGAACCATCAGGTCCTGCAAACTCCAGAGCATCTACTGCACTTTGGCCCCCCAGGGGAATTGGTCCCAGCCAAGGGTCTCTAGGAAAGGGGCACATCAACTAGATGTGGAACACACTCCAGTTTGGGAAATACTGGTTCTGCCCTCCAGGGCATCAGAATCCTCCTTTTGGTGACCCTGCTGCCTCATAGGAAAGAAACAACAGTTGAAACACTGGGAATTTTCCCCGAAAGGGAGAAGGCCCAGAAAGGAGAAAAGCTAAAGAGAGTGAAAGAGCCCTAAAGAGAATGGAAACGTGAGAGCAGGTCATTCGCCAGGGCTCATTCCTGCCATCCAGCCCCAGCTTCTGCTGCTCAGTGGACGCTTCTGCCAGTGCTCGCAGCCCCACAGGCCTGGGCCTGGACGCCTCTGCTGCCACCCATGATCTCTCCCTGCTCCACCATCGGAACCCCACGCCGCAGGCTCCCTCCCTGGAGGCCACCTCAGAAGGAGATACCGAGGGGAAGACAGCTCTTTAAGAAGTGTGGACTCCATGTTAAATTGGGACCCCGCAGATAGATACGGCTTTGAAACGATTGATTTTCTGTGGTGTCCATAGGGAAACCTGCCCTCCTCAAAGTTGTGAAAACTGTCAGGGACCCTATGACATGGAGCCGGAGTCAGAAGTTTTCTACCCAGATCTCTAACAGAGGAGATAAAACGAACACTGGTTCACGATAGATAACAGAACGGCTTCAGCAAAGGGCAAGCAAGCGAACAAAGATGCTGGAGAAGAACAAGGCGCCTTATCCACGTCCCCCACAGCACCCTGCCTCAGGCCTGGGGCAAAAGAATCTTCCTGTGAGCCCAGGGAGTCGGCAGGGACATGAGGGGTTAACGCAGCACTTGCTCAGAGCAATTGCGACACTGCCGCTGGAATTATCCTTTTCACACGGTTCCCAGTAGTGGTTAAAAGGCTCTGAGGTCAGTCCACCTGGCCCACTAGCTAAGGGCTCTTAAGCATTTAAGGACCTTTTCAACATTTGTTTCTGTTAGAAACTTGGGACAGAGGGCCAAAAGACATTGATTCAACTGGTATAACAATGTGTGGGTACATTGCCCTTGGTACCTTGGAAATGCCTCTACTCAGTCTCACCTCTGAGCTGAGTTAGTTTGGGAAGATGTTGAGCCTACAGGTGGCGGGGAGATGGTGAGATTCTTCAAGGCATGTGTATGTTTGTGATTGGGTTGGGAAAGTTTCCTGACTGCCAAAACCTCCATCAGACTCTAGCAGGGATTCCGTAAATCTCAGAATTCCAAGGGGATTGGATTTTGAAGAAAGGAGATGTTCACGTACAGGCTGCTGGAATTCTTGTTCATTTTTGTTTGTTTTGTTTTAAGATTTCTGAAGAAGAAAATAAGTAAGGGATATAAAACAGAACCATAGTTTGCCAGGAGGGCAGAGCAGGGCTGTTTCATTCAATTTGTTAAGAGGGTCAGGGAAGCATCAGAAAAGATGAGAAAAATCAATCAGGACCAAGTCACTGTGGTGAGCTTCAGCAGCATCTGAAGTAGCCGGAAGGTACTGAGAAATGTATTTTATCGCATATAGTCTTATTTCCACCCTACCATATTCTCTGTTAACACAAGGTTCCTTGAAAGTCAAGTCTGCAGCCCTAAATCTTATTGACTCATTAATATTTCACCTAAAACAATGTAACATCTTAAACTGAAACCTAAATGTAAGATTTGGACACAAGCATTCAAAGACAGGTGTGTTGTACAGCTAGACTATGGTCAGTCGCATTACATTTTCATTTCTTTTTTTCTTTTAGAAACAGGGAAAATTGACCAAGAGATTCACAAATACAATACCCCAGGATTCACTGGTTGCCTCTCCAGAGTCCAGTTCAACCAGATCGCCCCTCTCAAGGCTGCCTTGAGGCAGACAAACGCCTCGGCTCACGTCCACATCCAGGGCGAGCTGGTGGAGTCCAACTGCGGAGCCTCGCCGCTGACCCTCTCCCCCATGTCGTCTGCCACCGACCCCTGGCACCTGGATCACTTGGATTCAGGTAAAGTCTCCAGCAACCTCGGGCACATTGCTTCATTTCTTTAAACCTCGGTCTCTTGGGACTATGGAATGGATTTAATAACAGAACCTCACTGGTAATGTCACTGGAGGATTAAGAAAGGTCAAAGGAATGTTGTGAGTATGGAGTTCTCAGGGCAGCACATCTGAAGTACTCAGGGCCAGAAATAAATAAGGTGAAGGTAAAGAATGTAGGAACTATTAACTCTTCAATTAGGTTAAATGATGACTTGCCTAAACTGATGTCTGCGCCATGACTGTGGGTGATTTGATCAATTCACTTTCTCACTTTTGCCTCTTATGACTCTCAATGACTTGCTGTAACATAGTCTGTGTTTTAATTTAAGAAGAGATTTACCTAAAGCAATATAGAGATCCATCTCCTGGCTCTGTATTGACATGAATAATACTGTAGGCTTCCAGAACTTTAAGAGGTACCTTTAAGCTTGCAAAACTCTATGGATTTAGTCCCACTTCTTTGAGTGGTAAGACATGTAATTTGAAAGCACAGGGCTCAAATGAAAGGATGTAGCTGTTGGCTGAAAAATTAATTGGATGAAAGAGTATACACATAACCCTGGGTGGCAGACAGCCTATCAAGCTGTATCTCAGGAGACTTAGGTCATACTCCTAGCTCCACCTACATTGGCCTTGGGCAACTCAAGTGAGCTGTCCAGGTCTCTGCTTTTTCACCCATAAGGTGAAGAAGGGGAGGGGAGTGTAACCTCTAAGTGACCTCCAAATCCAGCTTTCAGTGGGTCTCCAGGCAACATGTGATGTTGCTGATGCTAAAAACAGGAAGATGAGGCAGGAAGCAACGGCTAGGAGGCCTGGATTCCAGCACCATCCCTGCCTCTCACCAGCAGATTAACCTTGGGCAGTTTTCATAACCTCATTCCTCAGTTTCCCCATTTCCTAAATGGAGATAAGACCTAACTCATGGAATTCTATTTAAAGTGATGTGTTTAAATCTGATGTGTTTAATCACAGCATGTAGCAAGTGTTAAAGTTTAGCTACAATAATATTAATAATAATTATGGTTGTTATTATATTAGATCCATTTTGCTATAATGCTTGAACCTTGAGTAAGGACTTTGGAATCCTCTCCCCCTACAAACTTGTAACAGTTCATTCTCTAAACCTTGTGCATTTGATTGCTTTAATCATGTTCCGGCCCCGCACATGGTGTGTGTGGCTTCAGATCAGCTACTGTCATCATGATTCCTTGCCAGGGTTGTGCTGCAAAGCTTTGTGAAGCTTAGAGAGAAGCCAAAATTGCCCTGTTGTCAGAATAGCCCATTTATAGACGAAACAATCCTCTTTGTTCCTCACACATGGATTCCTAGAACTGACGCGGGGTGCTGTGTGCCAAGGGCACATATGAAGAATTCCCTTTTATGAATGTTGTTAAGATGACACAGCAGGCTGGCTTTTCCTCATGGGCTGGCCTGAACGAAGGAAAGCATTCCTAATGCTGAAAGAAGAAAAGTAAGAGTGAAAATACAAGAGGAGAAAAGACACGTCAGGGCCACAGAGGAACAGAGATCTCTCAGATAAATTCCTCTGAATGCCCAAGTAGACAAATACCATGAATGATCTTTGCAATGCAGGAGTCCTCCCGCTGTCAAAGGGACCTACTACCTGAGGCTGTGAGCACCTGTGGTCTAAGTCAGGGCCAAGAGACTAGTTTCTAAAACCTCTAGATCCTACCTTGGGCCAATATGAGTTCCTATCTATTATTACTTAATTAGGAACTTGTTTGTTAAGATCTGTGAGATAAGATCTTATCTATTTTGTTAAGAGTTTTAGTTCCTTTATTTTTAAAAAATCATGCTTTGTGGGTGATAGTTTAGAAAGTCTTGCCCAGTTGCCCAGGGTGGAGTACAATGGCACCATCTCAGCTCACTGCAACCTCCTCCTCCCGGGTTCAAGCAATTCTCCTGCCTCAGCCTTCTGAGTAGCCGGGATTACAGGCACCCCCCATCATGCCCAGTTAATTTTTGTAGAGGCAGGATTTCACCATGTTGGACAGACTGGTCTTGAACTCCTAACCTCAGGTGATCCACCTGCCTTGGCCTCCCAAAGTGGTGGGATTACAGGATTCTTGTGATTGATTTATGAAAATGTATACAGGGAACATATCTGTTAGTATTTGATGTTCAAGTCCAAATTCTGTAACTCTGGTATTACAGTAGGCCTGTGCTATGTAACATGAGATCCATTTGCAGAAAAATTTCCACTTATACTTGGAGAGTTCTTACCCAGTGTCCAGCAGGTGAAGTATTAATCCAATTGTCATTACACCAATTACAAGGACAGAAAACAGTTGACCGGGTTCAGTGGCTCACATCTGTAATGCCAGCATTTTGGGAGGCTGAGTGAGGTAGGTGGATCACGAGGTCAGGAGTTCAAGACCAGCCTGACCAACATGGTGAAATCCTGTCTCTACTAAAAATACAAAAATTAGCTGGGCATAGTGGCACATGCCTGTAATCCCAGCTACTCAGGAGTCTGAGGCAGGATAATTGCTTGAACCTGGGAGGCAGAGGTTACATTGAGCTGAGATGGTGCCACTGCACTCCAGCCTGAGTGACAGAGCAAGACTCTGTCTCAAAACAAAACAAAACAAAAAAAGACAGAAAACAGTTTACAAACAATAAGGCAGAGGTTTATTTAAACAATATTATTTGATTTTCCTTTTTTCTTTTAGGTGAATAGGAACATGAGACACAATGTGGGTTGAGGGGCTAGAAGGCGGGATGGAGGACAGATGTAGAAATGAGGGAAGGTTACTTAACAGCAGCCTCCAGTTGCTCAGTGTCAGGGAGGAAATACTTTTCCTCTGTCCTGTTCAGTTCAGTACCTGGGGGCCTGCAAATCAAACTGATAAAAGACAGATTAACAGGTGGGCAGGGGACCTTATTTATATGCATATAGGAGCTTCAAAAAGAAGAAACTCAGTAAGTAGCTAAAGCTAGAAACTTATATGTCCAGCTTAGTAGGGAAAAGAGGCGGTGGGGGAAAAGGCCTCTATAGGAAGAATACACGGGTTTCTAGAAGAACAAATGAGAGATGAAGAGTTTGGGATGGTGCTTGTTCATACAGGCCTGAGTGATCTCTGCATCGCATTCATGGCCATAAAACTTCCCTGGAGAGAAGACTTACGGTGGGTTTCTTGATCTTCTCCCTGGGAGTAAAAGCCACCTGTAAGAGGGAAGTACGGCAGCCTCATTTTTCCAGAAATCTCTGCTTTTTGTCAGATAAAGGAAGCACCAAGAAGGCTTCTTTCTGCACCTATTGAATTCTCAGTGGCTTCAGTTTAAAATAAGTTCCATACCAACTCAGGTTCTAAGTGCATCCCCCACATCAGCAACTGCACTCTGGTTTTGTGAGCCTAAGGTCATCACTCCAAATTTGGACTTTAGGGTTTTGTACTTTTCCGGTAATATTTCATGTTTGACTAGAATAAGATTTGTTGCTATCAGATATTTAAAAACAGAACAGTGTATACACAAAAATGCCTTCCTACCTGTAAATAGCATGAGGTACTTCAGTCTGTGTAGGGTTAGGACAGGAAGAAAATAACGTGAGAGCTCGTGAGGCGTGGCTTGACTAGAGGACATTTGGAAGTAGATTATCTCATCCGGTACCTTGGAAGTTTGGTCCTTGACAAGCAGCATTGGGTCTCCTGAAAGCTTTTTAGAAATGCAGACTCTCAGGCCCCCACCCCATACTGACTGAATCAGCATTTGTGTTTTTTAGCATGGTTCCCGGGTAACTTACCACTGCAATTTAAAAGCTCTAATCATGTGTAGTGCATCTCAATCTTGGAAGCACTTTAGAACTACCTGGGGAGCTTTTTAAAATCCTGATTAAGACTATACTTCTGTCAGAGGTGTCTGAACCAGAGCAACTCCATCTCTAATAGGGGCTGGGTAAAATAAAGCTGAGACCTACTGGGCTGCATCCCCAGGAGGTTAGGGCATTTGGTCACAGGATGAAATAGGCCATTGGCACAAGATACAGCTCACAGACTTTGCTGATAAAACTGGTTGCAGTAAAGAAGCCAGCTAAAACCATCAAAACCAAGATGGCAATGAGATTGACTTCTGGTCAGCCTCACTGCTACACTCCTGCCAGCACCATGACTGTTTATAAATGCCACAGCAATGTCAGGAAGTTACTCTATAGGGCCTAAAAAGGGGAGGCATGAATAATCCACCCCTTGTTTAGCATATAATCAAGAAATAACCATAAAAATGGGCAACCAGCAGCCCTTGGGGCTGCTCTATGAAGCAGCTATTCTTTTATTCCTTTACTTTCCTAATTGATACAATTTGACTGTGTCTCCACCCCAATCTCATCTTGAATTCCCACGTGTTTTGGGAGGGACCTGGTGGGAGGTGATTGAATCATGGGGGCAGGTCTTTCCATGCTATTGTGATGGTGAATAAGTCTCACAAGATCTGATGGTTTTATAAAGGGGAGTTTCCCTGCACAAGCTCTCTCTTTGCCTGCCACCATCCACGTAAGATGTGACTTGCTCCTCCTTACCTTCTGCCATGATTGTGAGGCTCCCCCAGCCATGTGGAACTGTGAGTCCATTAAGCCTCTTTCCTGTATAAATTACCCAGTCTCAGGTATGTCTTTATCAGCAGCGTGAAAACAGACTAGTACACTAATAAACTTGCTTTCACTTTACAAATGCACCCTAAATTCTTGGGTCTTGTGTAAGATCCAAGAACCCTCTCTGGGGTTCTGGATCAGGAACCCTTTCTGGTAACACTTCCATGCACCACTTCTACAGTTTCTTACCAGAGAGGTTTCTCTGAACTTGTGGAGCAGCGGAAACCACGAGGAGGAGGCTCAGCATTCACTCCTGAGCATGAAGCCGGCTCTTGGTGGTGCTTTTTGGCAGTTGCCTTTTGCCACTGACGATCACTCTTCTCTTCCTTTGGGAGAGTGAAAGGGAAAGGATGCCATCTGAATGATTATTTTTTAAAAAGAAAAATCCCAATATCTAGTCCTAAACCCCAGACAGACCAAATCAGACCTTTGGGGGAATGCGGGGGACATGGGTGTGTGTGATGTAAACCCCCCTCCCCAGGAGTGTCCAGTATGTGACCAAGGTCGAGAATCACTCACCAAATAAAAGGGTCCCTTTGGTAAATAAGGTTACCAAAAGAAAAAACTGAATACCCAAATACTGCCCAAAACATGGTTTATGAGAAACAGTGAAGCCTTTAGGTGGTGAAATCAGAAATAGAAAGGCTGTACCATCAAGCTTACAAAGAGACAGGGCTCTCTGGCCATTTTATAAGGAACCTCACCCAGATAGAGGAGTCGTTTTTACCTAAATCTCAGGAGAACTGATCTGCCTATTTGCAACTGGAAAAGCAGACTTGAAACAAACAAATGAACAATACATTTGTGGTGTGAGGCAGGACTTGGTGGCTCCAGTGAAAGCACCTCCTTATGGAAGGGGCTGCATGCCAGGAAGGAACCTCAGTTTGAGGAAGATGTCAAATTATTGCTCAGTGTTTTGAATTGGCTGCTAACCTACTTTGAAAGATAGAAAAAGATGCTGCTTTAAAATGAGGGCTGTGCTTTTCTGAAAATATAGCAGGTGCCTTGCTGTGAAGAGTAAGGAATCATATGGCCTTAAAGGGATCTTGGTGATCAACCAGGGCTAGTCAATTCATACCTATACCAGGATATTTGTAGGAACTTGGTGTTAGAATGGAAATTAGAATTGAAGACATCTACCCATAGGTCTTGTGATCTTTCTGCTCCCGTATGTGTCTTTCTACTGTCTGAAATCATATTAAATGATGAAAAGAGAAAACAGGTCCTAAGGTATGCTGTCTCCATGTAATAAGATTCTTTTTCTCTTCTGTAACACTGACTGAGCTATTTGTTACCTCTCCAATGCCTTTTGGGCTCTATCAATCAGTGTTTTCTAAAATGAGGGACATTTATGGTTGGTCAGGTTGTACACTGTACAACTACAACAGCTGTCATTTGTAGTGCAGTCTCTGGCTTCTGGAGCAGTGCAACATGTAGCTAGGGGGTCATGATTATGGGAGCAAAGAGACATGGCCTCATGTAACATACAAAGCAAGTCATTTCCTGTTCATTTGTCTTTCAACCCTTATGATTTTGTAAAAGAGAAAGTCTCTATTTGGTTCTCGCATGCCTTTAACACCTCTCCCATGACTGTATTTCACCTTATAATAAAGAGAGAACAGGCTTCTGGTTAGTGCCTTGACAGGCAATAGAATTACTCAGTAGGCAAAAAGCAGCAGAAACCTCGGCAGAGGTAAATGCCCCTGTCTGACAGCTTTGAAGAGAGCAGTGGATCTCCCAACACGGAGGTTGAGATCTGAGAATGGACAGACTGCCTGCTCAAGTGGGTCCCTGACACCTGAGTAGCCCAACTGGGAGACATCCCCTACTAGGTGCAGACCGACACCTCACACCTCACACGGCAGGGTACACCCCTGAGACGAAGCTTCCAGAGCAAGAATCAGACAGCAACACTCGCTGTTCAGCAATATTTTATCTTCTGCAGCCTGTGCTGCTGATACCCAGGCAAACAGTCTGGAGTGGGCCTCAAGCAAACTCCAACAGACCTACAGCTGAGGGTCCTGATTGTTAGAAGGAAAACTAACAAAGAGAAAGGACACCCATACCAAAACCCCATCAGTACGTCAGCATCATCAAAGACCAAAGGCAGATAAAACCACAAAGATGGGGAAAAAGCAGTGCAGAAAAGCTGGAAATTCAAAAAATCAGAGCGCATCTCCCCCTCCAAAGGAACACAGCTCATCGCCAGCAACAGAACAAAGATGGACGGAGAATGACTTCGACGAGTCGAGAGAAGGCGGCTTCAGTTGATCAAAATTCTCAGAGCTAAAGGAGGAACTACGTAACCAGCACAAAGAAACTTTTGAAAAAAGATTTGATGAATGGCTAACTAGAATAGCCAGTGTAGAGAAGTCCTTAAAAGAACTGATAGAGATGAAAACCATAACACAAGAACTACGTGACAAATGCACAAGCTTAAGTAACCAACTCGATCATCTGGAAGAAAGAGTATCAGCGATTGAAGATCAAATGAATGAAATGAAGTGAGAAGAGAAGTGCAGAGAAAAAAGAGTAAAAAGAAATGAACAAAGCCTCCACATGGGATTATGTGAAAAGACCAAATCTATGTCTGATTGGTATGCCTGAAAGTGATGGGGAAAATGGAACCAAGTTGAAAAACACTCTGCAGGATATCATCCAGGACAACTTCCCCAACCTAGTAAGGCAGGCCAACATTCAAATTCAGGAAATACAGAGAATGCCACAAAGATACTCCTCGAGAAGAGCAACTCCATAACACATAATTGTCAGATTCACCAAAGTTGAAATGAAGGAAAAAAATGTTAAGGGCAGCCAGAGAGAAAGGTCGGGTTACCCACAAAGGGAAGCCCATCAGACTAACAGCAGATCTCACAGCAGAAACTCTACAAGCCAGAAGACAGTGGGGGCCAATATTCAACATTCTTAAAGAAAAGAATTTTCAACCCAGAATTTCATATCCAGCCAAACTAAGTTTCATAAGTGAAGGAGAAATAAAATCCTTTACAGACAAGCAAATGCTTAGAGATTTTGTCACCACCAGGCCTGCCCTACAAGAGATCCTGAAGGAAGCACTAAACAGGGAAAGGAACAACAGGTACCAGCCATTGCAAAAACATGTCAAAATGTAAAGTACATTGATGCTAGGAAGAAACTGCATCAACTAGCGAGCAAAATAACCAGCTAATATCACAATGACAGGATCAAGTTCACACGTAACAATATTAACCTTAAATGGAAATGGACTAAATGGTCCAATTAAAAGACACAGACTGGCAAATTGGATAAAGAGTCAAGACCCATCAGTTTGCTGTATTCAGGAGACCCATCTCACATGCAGACACACACATAGGCTCAAAATAAAGGGATGGAAGAAGATCTACCAAGCAAATGGAAAACCAAAAAAAAGCAGGGGTTGCAATCCAAGTCTCTGATAAAACAGACTTTAAACCATCAAAGATCAAAAGAGACAAAGAAGGCCATTACATAATGGTAAAGGGATCAATTCATCAGGAAGAGCTAACTATCCTAAATATATATGCACCCAACATAGGAGCACCCAGATTCATAAAGCAAGTCCTTAGAGACTTAGACTCCCATACAATAATAATGGGAGACTTTAACACCCCACTGTCAACATTAGATAGATCAACAAGACTGGAAGTTAACAAGGATATCCAGGAATTGAACTCAGCTCTGTACCAAGCGGACCTAATAGACATCTACAGAACTCTCCACCCTAAATCAACAGAATATACATTCTTCTCAGCACCACATCACACTTATTCCAAAATTGACCACATAGTTGAAAGTAAAGCACTCCTCAGCAAATGTAAAAGAACAGAAATTATAACAAACTGTCTCTCAGACCACAGTGCAATCAAACTAGAATTCAGGACTAAGAAACTCAATCAAAACCACTCAACTACATGGAAACTGAACAACCTGCTCCTGAACAACTACTGGGTACAAAACAAAATGAAGGCAGAAATAAAGATGTTCTTTGAAACCAATGAGAACAAAGATACAACATACCAGAATCTCTGGGACACATTTAAAGCAGTGTGTAGAGGGAAATTTATAGCACTAAATGCCCACAAGAGAAAGCAGGAAGATCTAAAATTGACACCCTAGCATCACAATTAAAAGAACTAGAGAAGCAAGAGCAAACACATTCAAAACCTAGCAGAAGGCAAGAAATAACTAAGATCAGAGCAGAACTGAAGGAGATAGAGACACAATAAACCCTCCAAAAAATCAGTGCATCCAGGAGCTGGTTTTTTGAAAAGATCAACAAAATTGATAGACTGCTAGCAAGACTAATAAAAAATAAAAGAGAGAAGAATCAAATAGATGCAATAAAAAATGATAAAGGGGATATCACCACTGACCCCACAGAAATACAAACTACCATCAGAATACTATAAACACCTCTACACAAATAAACTAGAAAACCTAGAAGAAATGGATGATTTCCTGGACACTTACACTCTCCCAAGACTAAACCAGGAAGAAGTTGAATCTCTGAATAGACCAATAGCAGGCTCTGAAATTGAGGCAATAATTAATAGCGTACCAACCAAAGAAAGTTCAGGACCAGATGGATTCACAGCCGAATTCTACCAGAGGTACAAGGAGGAGTTGATACCATTCCTTCTGAAACTATTCCAATCAATAGAAAAAGAGGGAATCCTCCCTAACTCATTTTACGAGGCCAACATCATCCTGATACCAAAGCCTGACAGAGATACACCAAAAAAAGAATTTTAGACCAATATCCCTGATGAACATCAATGCAAAAATCCTCAATAAAATACTGGCAAACCAAATCCAGCAGCACATCAAAAAGCTTATCCACCATAATAAGTGGGCTTCATCCCTGGGATGCAAGGCTGGTTCAACATACACAAATCAATAAATGTAATCCAGCATATAAACAGAACCAAAGACAAAAACCACATGATTATCTCAATAAATTATCTCAAGGCCTTTTCTGCAAAAGGCCTTTGACAAAATTCAACAGCCCTTCATGCTAAAAACTCTCAATAAATTCGGTATTGATGGAACATATCTCAAAATAATAAGAGCTATTTACAACAAACCCACAGCCAATATCATACTGAATGGGCAAAAACTGGAAGCATTCCCTTTGAAAACTGGCACAAGACAGGGATGGCCTCTCTCAGCACTCCTATTCAACATAGTGTTGGAAGTTCTGGCTAGGGCAATCAGGCAAGAGAAAGAAATAAAGGGTATTCAGTTAGGAAAAGAAGTCCAATTGTCCCTGTTTGCAGATGACATGATTGTATATTTAGAAAACCCCACTGTCTCAGCCCAAAATCTCCTTAAGCTGATAAGGAACTTCAGCAGTCTCAGGATACAAAATCAATATGCAAAAATCACAAGTATTCTTATACACCAGTAACAGACAAACAGAGAGCCAAATCATGAATGAACTTCCATTCACAATAGCTTCAAAGAGAATAAAATACCTAGGAATCCAACTTACAAGGGATGTAAAGGACCTCTTCAAGGAGAACTACAAACCACTGCTCAGTGAAATAAAAGAGGACACAAACAAATGGAAGAACATACCATGCTCATGGATAGGAAGAATCAATATCGTGAAAATGGCCATACTGCCCAAGGTAATTTATAGATTCCATGCCATCCCCATTAAGCTACCAATGACTTTCTTCACAGAATTGGAAAAAACTGCTTTAAAGTTCATATGGAACCAAAAAAGACCCCGCATTGCCAAGACAATCCTAAGCCAAAAGAACAAAGCTGGAGGCATCATGCTACCTGACTTCAAACTATACTACAAGGGTACAGTAACCAAAACAGCATGGTACTGGTACCAAAACAGAGATATAGACCAATGGAACAGAACAGAGCCCTCAGAAATAATACTACACATCTATAGCCATCTGATCTTTGACAAACCTGACAAAAACAAGAAATGGGGAAAGGATTCCCTATTTAATAAATGGTGCTGGAAAAATTGGCTAGCCCTAAGTAGAAAGCTGAAACTGGATCCTTTCCTTACTCCTTATACGAAAATTAATTCAAGATGGATTAGAGACTTAAATGTTAGACCTAAAACCATAAAAACCCTAGAAGAAAACCTAGGTAATACCATTCAGGACATAGGCATGGGCAAGGACTTCATGTCTAAATCACCAAAAGCAACAGCAACAAAAGCCAAAATTGACAAATGGGATCTAATTAAAGAGCTTCTGCACAGCAAAAAAAACTACCATCAGAGTGAACAGGCAACCTACAGAATGGAAGAACATTTTTGTAATCTACTCATCTGACAAAGGGCTAATATCCAGAACCTATAAAGAACTCAATCAAATTTACAAGAAAAAAACAACCCCATCAAAAAGTGGGCAAAGGATATGAACAGACACTTCTCAAAAAGAAGACATTCATACAGCCAACAGGCACATGAAAAAATGCTCATCATCACTTGCCATCAGAGAAATGCAAATCAAAACCACAATGAGATACCATCTCATACCAGTTAGAATGGCAATCATTAAAAAACCAGGAAACAACAGGTGCTGGAGAGGATGTGGAGAAATACACTTTTACACTGTTGGTGAGACTGTAAACTAGTTCAACCATTGTGGAAAACAATGTGGCGATTCCTTAAGGCTCTAGAACTAGGAATACCATATGACCCAGCCATCCTGTTACTGGGGATATACCCAAAGGATTATAAGTCATGCTGCTATAAAGACACATGCACACGTATGTTTACCGCGGCACTATTCACAATAGCAAAGACTTGGAATCAACCCAAATGTCCATCAGTGACAGACTGGATTAAGAAAATGTGGCACATATACACCATGGAATACTATGCAGCCATTAAAAAGGATGCGTTTGTGTCCTTTGTAGGGACATGGATGCAGCTGGAAACCATCATTCTCAGCAAACTATCGCAAGAACAGAAAACCAAATACTGCATGTTCTCACTCATAGGTAGGAATTGAACAGTGAGATCACTTGGACACAGGAAGGGGAACATCACACACCAGGTCCTATTGTGGGTAGGGGGGAGAGGGGAGGGATAGCATTAGGAGATATACCTAATGTAAATGATGAGTTAATGGGTGCAGCACACCAATATGGCTCATGTATACATATGTAATAAACCTGCATGTTGTGCACATGTACCCTAGAACTTAAAGTATAATTAAAAAGAAAAAAAAGAATTAGTAGGGATGTAAAGTCTTATCAATATATTTATTTAAATAAGAAATTTAACCAATTTTGTGAAAATAAGTAAATAAATAATACTTGGATTTTACAGTATATGTCAAGAAAAATGTGAAGGTGATTTTCACCTGACTGGAGTTTGAGAAACACCAGGCAGTAGAGAAAGATCACCCCAAGCACTGGGGCCTAGCATGGGGCTTTAAGAACACATTTTTATAGGGGGATGAGGTAAACAAAAGACTTACACATTATTATTTAAGTTGACTTGATTTAAACCAGTTCTGCTCTATTAGAAACCGCCACTCTTTTTTTCTTCCTAGTTATTTCCCTCTTTGATAATAAGTACAGCCTGTTTCTAAACCATTATATGGTCCTTAGGAATATTTTTAGAAGAGTAGTTACAAGGTAGAAAAAGTAACCCCCAGACCTGAGTTAAGGTTTATTTAAAGGTCACGGAATGCCAGGCAATTGCCGTGATTCACCTCTCAGAATTATGGACTCTGTTGTGTGTTTTTTCCTTTTTGTCTAATTTAGGGAATCTTATTTGCTTGGAATGAAAGGACTTGCCAGCAGGAAGACAGCCGCAGATGGCAGTGCACGTTCTGTAAAATACAAAAACAAAACAAACACCAGAAAAGAGAAATCCAAGAGTCTGATCCCATAAATTTCTGCACTAAAGAGCAACTCCAAGCTGCACACCAAGCTGTTTGACAAGGCGTTTGTGTTAAGCTTTATGATGTTTTATCACATTCATGATATTGGATGCAGAATACATCAGACCAAAGGCCACATCCTAGGATCTTCTTTAAAATATCATTAAAATAGATGAAGCACTTTAAGATGTAACGTTTCATTTCCTAAGGGATCTTCTAGTTGTAAAGATTGCAGATTATTATTATTATTATTATTATTTTGCGATGGAGCCTCGCTCTGTCACCAGGCTGGAGTGCAGTGGTGCGATCTTGGCTCACCGCAACCTCTGCCTCTGGGGTTCAAGCAATTCTCTTGCCTCAGCCTGCTGAGTAGCTGGGACTACAGGCATGCACCACCACGCCCAGCTAATTTTTGTATTTTTAGTAGAGACGGGGCTAATTTTTGTATTTTTAGTAGAAACGAGATTTAGTAGAGGCCAAGATGGTCTCAATCTCTTGACCTCGTGATACACCTGCCTCAACCTCCCACAGTGCTGGGATTATAGGCATGAGCCACCGCGCCCAGCCACAGCTAGTTATATTAAAGGACTTCTAGTAGGTCCAGGCTAGATTCTCAGCACAAGTTGCATGCTATATGATGTGGTGCATCTCACCCCGAAAAGGACCTGGGAGTCGGCTTCTGTAAGTTGCTAGTAGGTAAATTCACAGCATCTGCTGTAACCTTATCTGGTTCTCTGCCCTAATGCTAACTGCATCTGATACTGAGAGGTCCTTGACCAGGAATTCTCACAGCTTCTCTGACAGGGAAGTGGGTAGGACATGGAAAATCCGGAAGCAGGAGTGGAGGGAAGAGAGTTAACACCCAATTCTCCACCTCCCCAGGACCAAGGCCAGGATTGTCAAGAATCCAGGGTTGAGAATCCACTGCCAAGCTGGTCCGGTGGATTCACTCAGGTTGGCAGAGTGGCTGAAAAACCAGCCCTCTGAGGCATGTGGGTCTTCTCCCAGATATATTAGGAACTTGGTACTTGGGATCACTCAGTGTAACAACCCCGTACCCCCATTAGACTCGAGTATACCCAGCACTGAGCTGGGAATTCAGGCTTCCTCTCACCACATCAGACACTTTACCACTGGCCACAGTAGACTGATTTCTGAAGGCCTCTTACCTCCATTGTTATGACTTCTGAGGCGTTGATTTCTGTCTATATTCCAAGTTTCCTGTCTATCATCTGGCCATAAAATATTTTTATATCTTCATGTGCAAAAGAGTTATGGATATAATGAACATTTTGAAATTATATAATCCCATTTTCTTCATAGTTACAAGCTGAACATTGGTTTTCTTTACCACCTGCAAACACTTAAAAGTAATCATTCCAGCTCTTATAATTACATCTCAATTATTTCTGAGCAGATCCCTTTTCTCTTCTTATGCTAAGACTGCATGATTAATGCATATTTATCTCTTACAGTCAATCTTTTTATTATGTTATTTGTCTTTCTCCCTCTTCAGTCACCAACACAGTTCACATTTCATCATGTAAAGAAAAACTATCATCCCCCGCTTGCTAACATGCATTTTCCTGCAAATGATCCAAATTCCACTTTTCCTGCAAAAACACCAAGTGCATTTATGTATCTCAAATCAACTATGATATTAGTGTTACCTATTTTTGATTGGTCATTTCAGGTGTATGCCACCTTTTGTTTCTACAGTGTTTTCATAGAAAATCACATTGTACCTGTGATTTTGTTGAGTCAAAGGATATGTGTATTTTTAATTTTGACGCTACTACAAACCATCCTCCAATGATATAATCCGATTGACAGTCCAGCAATCTATGAATACCTTTTCCCCACATCCTCACCAAAACAGTGCATCATTTTTTTCTTTTAAATGTGGCTGTTCTATATGAAAAATAAAATTTTCTTGTTATAGTTTGTATTTCATTATGAGTTGGGTTAAGTATCTTTGCCTATGTTTATATATCACTTTTATTTATTTTTCCATTTGCCCCAATATTTATATTTTTATATTCTTTCCTATTGATTTATAAGTGTTCTTTATATATTACTTAGTATTTTAATACATCTTTGGATGTTTTCCCTGTTTGAGCTCCATTTTTTTGAATTCATGGGATTTTTTTTCGATGTAAAAGTTTCCAAATTTTACATAGTGAAATGTAAAGTGTTTTATGGCTTTTGGAATTTGTGACATGCCTTCTGTATTCAGAACTTATTTTTAAAATTATTCCATGTTTTTTATAATAATTTTAGGTTTTATTTGTAAGTTCTACATATTTTCTTCACTGGAAATTTATTTGGGTGGAAGGTAGAAGGTAAAAATCTCACTTTTTTCCCAAATGGCCCACTGTTGCAGCCCCATTGGTTGAGGATCCATCCTCTTCACCTTTACTATCTTCTAAATTCCCTTCATATCTGAGTCCCTTCTGGACTCTCACATTGATATGACACCTCGTGACATGGGAGCAAACTGCAGTATTATAATTGAGCTTTTATTACCACATTTAGTGGCTCATAGAGCTAATAATTTTCCTTTTCTGTTTTGTTTTCAGAATTTTCTTGTTCATCCTCGCACATTTGCTTTTCCCACATGGATTTAAGAATTTCAATCATTTCGTTGCAATTGTTTAAAATTTTTACTGGGATTAAGGTTTTTGTATAAGTTCATTACCTTGTGACACCCAGTCACACCATGCAGGACTTCTCCATCTCTCTCCAAGTTGTCAAATGATTCAAATAAGTGTCATCCAAATTTTAATGTGCTTAGAATCACCTGGAGGAAATTAGCAAATGCAGATTCAGCTGGTCAGAAATGGGATTTGAGAGTCTGCAGTTCCAACAAGCTCCCAGGTGATGCTGATGCTGCGGGTCCCTCACACACACTGGGAGTGGCAAGGAGAGAAGCAGCTTTGGAGCACTGCCTCTGGAAAACCACTTGAGCTCACTGCTTTCTGTGGGAGCAGATCTTTGACAACTCTCTCAAGTTAGTTTTTGATAATTATTTTATGTCTAATTAGATTTTTCTTTCTCATCTAGGATAATACCTGCTATATTTTTCTAGAAATTCATGCATTTACCCTAGGGTTTCAAACTCATTACTGTGGAGTTGAACAAAACAAACTTTTTAATAATTTAATTTCCATTCCCTTTTTCATGTTTTTTATATTGAATGTTTTTGTTGCTCCCCCCCCTCCCCCCCACCCATTGATTAGATTACATGGCTTTTCTTTTCTTAAATAACCACCTCTTGGACTTATTTATCAATTGTTTCCACCATCATGTCTTTTTAAAATTTATATTAGCTGGTCTCTAACTTTGTAATCTGAATGTTTGGCTCTCTTATTTTCCTTCTTGGTGGAGTGTGTGTATCATCGTCTTCTAAGAATGTGAACCGAAGTCAACAAATCTGAGCTCCAGCCGCACTCTCTCTTCCCACCACACCTCTGCTGCCCCAGCCCTGCCTCCGGCCCAGGACTGCACCCTCCAGATGTAATTGACATCAATGGCTTTCCCTAGACTTTTTGCTAAGGGACCTGAAAAGAACTCAGAGACCAGCTTAAGTTGACAAAGCCTTCCCACATCACTGAGAGAATAGACTTGGCAGGCTTGTGTTTTGAAAAGCAGTGGAGGGTGCGCTCTGTCAAGGCTCAGACATGATGAAGAAATAATCGAAGAGCAAAACGTCACTTAGGTGGCTAAACATGACTGGCAGCAGGGCTGGATTCCCCTTCAGCATTGAACACCTCACAGGCCATCCTCTGTGTAGGCAGGCTGCTTTCTAGTGGCTCCACAGGCCTGGCCATGTCCGGGGCTGCCTTTATTCAAAGACTTCTGTTCTCTCTTAACCAGGATCACTTAACTCTCTGAAACTCCAGTGATAACAAATCAAAACTGGCACAAACATCCAGCTTTCCAATCTCTAAGGTCATTGTTTTTTCCCTGCTGGGAAATTCTTTCATTCCTAATTTTCCTCTACCTTTCTTTCCCTTCATCCCCTACGATAGATTTCGAACCCCAGGGAGGTTAGGACTCTGTCCCATTCTTCACCCTGGGCTGTCCACCCTCCGACCCCCACCCTACCTGGCATGGTACTCAAAGGTGCATTTTCCCGGGGTCTGTACCTGGAAATCATTGCAGCTGTTAGCCTGTGTCACGTGGGGCTGGCTAAGTGCAGGGCAACGCGGTTGTACGTGTTGCCATGGTGACTTCTCCGTTGATGGCAGAACCACTGACTCCAGCAAGTCACAGTATTCATTTTTGCCATAGGAATGCTATGAGTAGCTCATGAAAATGGAGGCGAGTTGAGCTCAGTGTTATCCCTTGACTTGGGTGTCTTTCCTTGGCCCTCAGCAATCCCCCATTCAAATGCTTCCTACTGTACCTGCATTTTTGAGTATTCTTCAATATCATGCATCTGTTACAGCACCATATCACTCAGCTGTGGAGGCACTCAGAGGCGCACAACACCCTCTAAATTATCCGCCATCACTTCTTTTACTGCCTCGTTTAAAAAGACAATTGTCAGAATTCCCAGGTGTGAATTCTCCCAGGGGAATCTCTGCCAGTCACCACCTGGCAATGTTAGTTCCACCTCTGCTGGCCAATCAGCACCTTTTGTCCTTGCTATGATCTCTACAGTTGCAGAAACATTTTCCTGATGAGGTTTTTAACCCATCACCACATGCTTTTCAGAGGAAAGTCACTGTGTAAATACCAATAACTAATACATGATAAATTGCTTCACTCCTTTGAGATCTTTGTCTGATTCCACGTGCTCTGCATAGACTATTCAGAAATTCTAAAGATGGATGCAGATTCCTAATTCTGCTGTTGAGTTTGTTCCTGAGAGCAACGCTGAAAGACTTTTAAAAAATTAAAATCAGCTTTATGTTGAAATGTAATTGTACATAAATATCCATAGGAATGTATGGAGTTACAGTTATTTCAAACAGAGAATAAGATGAATTGCTTTGGAAACTCCTCTTTAAACATGCTAAAATGATTTTCAGTCATTTACTTCGGAACTTTAACTTTTAGAAAACTGGAAAGGATACAGATAAATTTATAAACGATTTTAATTGTTGAAATGCTTTCAATGCATGATTTTGTTTTATCCTGGAATGGCCACATGTGATAGGCAAAGTGGACATTATCAGCCACATTTTAAAGATAAGGAGAATGCAGCTCAGAGAAAATAAATGTATTCATTCCCTCAGCAAACACTGAATGGGTGGCCACAGAAGCGCTGTGCACAGCCCTGGCTATACGTTAGTCACCTGGGGAGCTTTTTACAAATCCCGATGCCTGGTCCCCATCCAAGGGATTCCTAGTGTGCATCAGGATTGTGAAGCAATGGGGACTGAGTTCATAGCATCTTGCTCAAAAGTATGCAGAGTAGCATTATCAAGTGGAAAATGCATATATTTCAGATTCAGTGATGTTTTTTCCCCACTATTCCTTCCTCTCAATGAAATTTTTGGATTAAAACATACAATTCCAGTTCTTTATTCTGAACTGACTATTTTCTATCACCCTTTAAATATAATGCAGACATCTGGAAGGATATGTAATTTGCATACCTGTTGGTGAAATTCCAGCCTGTAAATACAACTTTGCTCTTTCTTGTTCCACTTTCCCCTTGCGGATAAGGAATACATCATCCCCAAGGCTGCTAGAGCCAATTAAATGTTTTTTCACACTCTGTTGACATGAATGAGAAGAACTGTGACAGAGCCACATGGCTTATGCCAGGACTTTATCACGCTATCTTTATAATGATGTGAGCCAGCACCAGGGAGGAATGGTGTGGGGAACCATCAGGAAGCTTTGATAACCAAGGATAATTTGTTTCATCAATTTCTCCTTGATGGCCATTTGCCATTTCACCTGTCAGGAAGCAAAAGTAGTTGTCCTGTGAGATCTCAGGTTAACTCAAGAAGAGAACAGCTCAGACAACAACGGAAGCATATTTAGCATGGGGCTTTCATATTCAGTTCTCTGAAGCCAGCCTTCTTGGAAGAAAATACATTGTCTTGGGATTGGAATTATATATTTCCCTTGTGCTAATGCAACCGAAAAGAGTATTTCAAAACCAAGAGCCCAACTGGGCATCCATAAAAGACTCAAAATATGTGTAGAATTAATTTTAAAACCACTTTAGGTTTGCCCACGCCCCCCTTCTAACCGCACAGTGGAGCCCGAATCTGGTTGCCTGTCCTGTGGTCAGGGTGACTCCACCATGTTCTCAGCAATGCTCCTCATCTATGTATTATACCAGTTTGTGAAAACTTACGAATAAAAAGGATCACCCTCACATTTTGATGAAATAGCAGTCACAACACAAACATCCCACGCATATTGGCAGAGCCGGCCCACGGAGCGCAGAAGCACGTTCATCACGTAAAGCTGAAAGCAGCATCTTCCGCAAGTTCGGATACGGAGGTTCCAGCAGAAGATTAAATATTTTTAAATGCTTTTTATTATTCACTGAACTCCCCTTGAAAGACACAGAATGACAATAAAAGCAAATCAGTAATATTCAGCCATTTCCAAAGGATCCATCCACAGCCAAAGTACGGCCTTTGAATTTACTAGAAACTTTCAGAGGGACAGTAAAAGGAGTCCCTTCATCCTTGCTTGAGTCCTAAAATAACATGTGCCTAAGTATTCTCACAAATGATGAAGCGCACCTCTTGAGTAGACTTAAGGTGATAAAATGTTATTTTCACCGAGCTCCCAAGCCATACATCGTGGAAGTCCAAAGCCCTCACTGATAATTGCATAATGCTCAGGGGATGTGTTTCTCTGCAGAAGTCTGAAGACAACAGATCCAGGGTCTCCTGAAGACTTTCATCTTATGAATTGTGCAAATCCCTGACCACTCCCTGAGGAAAGGCGAAATACATCAGAGAATGTCCTTAAAATATCCCTTTTTGACTTACTATAATTGGTTGCTTTCCTCTTTTAACATCATAATCTTCTCAGCCACCCTCTCCCGGGAAACTGGGGCTATTTCTATGACTCAGCAAACAACCAATTCTTTGCTAATAAGGAAACCACAGGTTCTCTTAGCTGAGACTCCTGTATAGCAGGTGTGTTCACAAAACTTGGTGAGCACCCATTTCTGTGACGCAGCATTCCATAAAGCCAGAGGCAGTCACTGAGGCTGTCTGACATACCGTAATATGACCATATGGCTTCAGTGTCCTGTATTGCACCCATGCAGCAGTAGAACCAGCAGTAAATTTTTTTTTTTTTTTTTTTTTTTTTTTTTTTTTTTTTTTTTGAGACAGGCTCACTCGTCGCCCAGGCTGGAGTGCAGTGGTGTGATCTTGGCTCACTGCAAGCTCCACTTCCCGGGTTCACACCATTCTTCTGCCTCAGCCTCCCAAGTAGCTGGGACTACAGGCACCCGCCACCACGCCCGGCTAATTTTTTGTACTTTTAGTAGAGACGAGGTTTCACCGTGTTAGCCAAGATGATCTTGATCTTCTGACCTTGTGATCCACCAGCCTCAGCCTCCCAAAGTGTTGGGATTACAGGTGTGAGCCACCGCGCCTGGCCAAGAATTTTTTTTTCAAAAAACAAATCCATAAGCTTCAGAAACTTCCACAGTTCAGTATTTTTTAAAATGTCTAGCCAGGCGCAGTGGCACATGCCTATAGTCCCAGCTACATGAGTCCAGGAGTTCAAGATCAGCCTGAGCAACATAGCAAGACCCTGTCTCTAAAAAGAAAATTTAAAAATGCATCTGTTCTCTCTCATGTATGCCTTTAAATGCATCCATAGCATCAAGAACCTAAATGCCAACATCCCAATATTTTTTCTCCCTGATACACTAGCTTTAGAGACTCAACTTGTATTTTTGCTTTGAACCAGGAAAAAGGTATCCAAGGTCATACTAAGATAACCATTTATTAAACTCCTTGGCTGTTTTTTCCTAAACTGTAATAAACTCCCCCGCTCCAACATTCAACATACTAAAGAATTCTCTCTGAAATTAACACAGTGTTCCTATTATTGCTTTCACAACACTAAAAAGAAATAGAACTAACGGAGTTGAACTGTGAGGCATCCTGGCAGGCAAATCATTAAATTCACACAAATGATTCGGCCAAGGGAAAAGGGACAAGGTTCTCAGAAGGAATTATTTCAGTTCCCTCTCAGGCACTGCATTAAATTAAAACACACGCACACGCGCGTGTGCGTGCACACACACACGAGCAGCTGGAGACCTGAACCACCAACGGTCTACATTAAATTTCTGCAACTGAAAGTGAGGCGGGTATTCAAGCACTCTGGAGCCTGTTAGAAATACAGATGCCCAGGTCCCCCACCCAAGACCAACTCAGGCAGAAGCAGCATTTTTACCAGAGCTCAAGGCATCTGCATGCCCCTTAATGTTGTAAAGCTCTGAACCAGAGTGCTCTCCCGCAAAGGCATCTCAGACTGAGACAGGAGGAGAAAAAGCCTAAAGAGGTTCAGCACTTTTTCAAGGCCAAAGAACCCACCAGTTACACAAGTGTAGAGCCCTTTGTCCCTGACACTCAGAGCCCTGCATGCATAGGAAGTGACAGCCCCTTCCGGGGAACCCTGCTGCCGCCACGCGCATTCTGGAAACTGTGCAGCAGGAGAAACAGCGCTTTCCCTCAGACCAGGGTTTAAATGGCACTTCCCGAATTTATCATTTTCCCCCAGATTTGGGGCTTCTTCCTCCTTGCACTCCTGTTAACATCAGCATGAATTCATAGACACCCTGCAGCGGAAAGGAAAAGAAGCCGCGACAAACCTCAACAAAGAGCCATACGGCAGTGTTAACCAAGTGGTCCAGTCCTGCCTCAGCGTTTACAGGGGATTGGTTCCAGAATCCCCAAAGACACCCAAATCCACAGATGCGCAAGTTCCTGATAGCAAATAGTGTGGTAAATACCTACATATAACTACACACACCCTCCCATATACTTTAAATTCTCTCTAGATTACTTATAATGCCTAATACAACATAAATGCTATGTAAAGAGTTGTTGGCCAGGTGCGGCGGCTCACACCTGTAATCCCAGCACTTTGGGAGGCTGAGGCAAGCAGATCACGAGGTCAGGAGTTCAAGACCAGCCTAACCAACATGGTGAAACCCCATCTCTACTAAAAATACAAAAATTAGCCAGGCATGGTGGCATGTGCCTGTAATTCCAGCGAATCAGGAGGCTGAGGCAGGAAAATCGTTTGAACCCAGGAAGCAGAGGTTGCAGTGAGCTGAGATTGCACCACTACACTCCAGCTTGGGTGACAGAACGAGACTCCATCTCAAAAAAAAAAAAAAAAAAAAGAATTGTTATACTGGATTGTTTAGGGAATAATGACAAGAAAAAAATATCTGTACATGTTCAGTACAGATGAAACTTTCTTTCCTGAATATTTTTGATCCGAGTTGGGTTGAATCCACGGATGGAGAACCCGTGGATATGGAGGGCCAGCTGGATGGCTGCCCTGGCAGTGAGGCTCTCTGATCCAGACTTTCAAGGTTCGCCCTGAGAACTACAGTAAGATGCACGGACAGAGTCCTGAATGAGGAGTCAAAAGACCTCGTCCTTGTAGCAGTGACTCCGGCACCCATCAACCACATGGCTTTAACCTAATTATCATCCATTCTGCATTTTTGCCTCCTCAACTGTAGAGAGGTTGTGGAACTACAGAATCTATAAAGGCCAGCTGTCACAATCAATACTCTGCAAGTGCCCATAATATTTTACAATAATAACTTTGACCATTGATTTATAAACAATTATAACTAAACATTAAGACTGGAACAATTTACCCACCTGAGAAATAACAAGACATATTTATCTCACATGAAAATGGACACCAAATACCTTACCTTAGTGTTTATTTCATGAAATACAAAGTCTGAGCATATATTAATAATGAGCTATTTTCTTTTTCTTTTTCTTTTTTTTTTTTTTGATACAGAGTCTTGCTTTGTTGCCCAGGCTGGAGTGCAGTGGCGCAATCTTGGCTCACTGCAAGCTCCACCTCCCAGGTTCACACCATTCTCCTGCCCCAGCCTCCCGAGTAGGTGGGACTACAGGCGCCCGCCACCACACCTGGCTAATTTTTTGTATTTTTTAGTAGAGACGGGGTTTCACCGTGTTAGCCAGGATGGTCTCTATCTCCTGACCTCGTGATCCGCCTGCCTTGGCCTCCCAAAGTTCTGGGATTACAGGCGTGAGCCACTGCGCCCGGCCTAATGAGTTATTTTCAATTAAAATACATCTTTGTCGTTAATCAGACAAGAGTGCAATGTCAGCCTGCTCTGAGAGTATTAATAAATCTTTTTCCTGAAAGGCAATTGAGACAGTTCAGAAGTTAACTAAGTAACTGGTAGAAAGAGGGAGTACAATGCAATCAATTGCCCGTTCAGTCCTTTCATATGAAAGTTGGTATTATTTAAACAATCATAACGTATAGCCGATGATGACAAATTTGTGTATTCTGTTTCTCTTCACTCGACCTCTTTTGGCCACTGGATCTTAGATGATCATTCTAGCAGCTGCCACTTTCTCACTCCTTGAAGAAGAAATGTAAGGCTTGTTTAACTTCTCAAATCAGAAGCCAAGTCACAATCACCTTCCCCTATTTGAAACTGGAAATGTCGGCTAGCTTGTTTTTTTTTTAGAAACGGAGGCAAAGGGTAGAGAGAGAAATGTGAAACTCAGGATCATGTCAGTCCATGCCACATCATGCTCTGCCCACAGAAAAACCTGCTGACTTTGAGAAATCGCTCCCTCCCAAAAATGTGATTAGCAGGGATCCTCTTTTAAAATAGAACAATGTCCCTTGTATCTTCAGCATCTTAGTCGATAACCATTTGTTTTCATATCTGTTTCAGAAATATCAATAGTGAATGACTAAAAACAGTAGTTAAGAAAAACAATCATTTTCTGCTATATAACTCAGATTTGAAAAGAGAATAAAATGTAATACAACAAAGAAGCTAAGAACAAAGGCAGAGATACCTTATCTAGCCCAGACCTCACTGTAAAAATAATGTTGCAATTTAAATTAAATTATAATTAATAGCAATTTTGTTGAAGTGTCTCAAATTATTACTTTAGATGCTGAAACTCCAGTGGTTTCCATGGAGATATTTTCTCTAGGAGATGTCAGATATGATCTAATTTTTTTGTCTCTGATATATGACAACATGAAGCTTCCAGAGCCTTTCATTTTGGGGGAGTTTATGTTAGATATTTCAATTTATTTTTATATGCACTTCAATATGTTTTGTTTGCAATTGGTTTCTGAGCCTAAATATTTTGAAACTTAGTAAATAAGGACCACAACCACTAAATTTATCTTCTGCAGATTAAAAAAAAAAAAAAAAAAAAAAGCTTTACTCTCTCCTTATTCACTAGGACAGACAATAAATTATAGGCTAGAGAATTCAAATCTCTTTTCAATATTCTGTTCTTACAATTTTTTTTTTTTCTTTTTGAGATAGAGTCTCGCTCTGTTGTCCAGGCTGGACTGTAGTGGCACGATCTCAGCTCACTGCAACCTCCCCCTCCTGGGTTCAAGCAATTCTCCTGCCTCAGCCTCTCAAGTAACTGGGACTACAGGCGTATACCACCATGCCTGGCTTTTTTTTTCTTTGAGACGGAGTCTCACTCTGTCATGCAGGCTGGAGTGCAGTGGCGCAATCTTGGCTCACTGCAACCTCCACCTCCCGCGTTCATGCCATTCTCCTGAGCCTCAGCCTCCCAAGTAGCTGGGACTTCCAGCGCCTGCCACCACGCCCAACTAATTTTTTGTATTTTTAGTAGAGACAGGGTTTCGCCGTGTTATCCAGGATAGTCTCGATCTCCTGACCTCATGATCCGCCTGCCTCCGCCTCCCAAAGTGCTGGGATTACAGGCGTGAGCCACGGCACCCAGCCTATAGCTGTCTTTTAAATTCATTTCTAGTACTTAAGCATCTGCCCTGAAACTTGTTTTATAATTTTTCATATTTTGTAAATGGAATCAAAAGTTATATTCAATATAATATTTTAAAGCACGATTTACACGATTCCTGGTTTCGTGTTTCTGCAAAGGTAATGGGTCATTCTCTCTGTGCTGCTTTGGCCCATCAGGGGTCTGTATGTGTCACCAAAGGAAGGTCAGATTTTTGTGCTTCTGCAACGTGGGCTCTGAGTTCTTAGCCTGCCACATTGCTCAGCTGATGCTGCCATCATGTGTAATTATCCTTTGTCAGATAACTTCTGAAGAAAAGCAAACACAGTCAGAAGCCTTTAGATTTCGTTGGCTTCCCCAGACAGCCCACTAACCACAGAAAAAGCAGTTGGGCTAAATTGGTTGGTTGCCTTCAGACCCTACCATGATGTTGGTCATTTGATAGAGCTGGCATAGACTGATGCCTTCTCATCAGAGACAATTCAGCTGAGTGTTTAATGAATGGTTTCTGGAGCCAACTTCTGGGTTCAAATACTAGCTCCACCATTTCCTGGTTTTGTGACCTCAGACAAGTTTTTATCCTTCCAAAATGGGATGAATGTGTCAAGGCTCACATGAGGATTAAACGAGTTAGCATGAAAAGGAGTGGCAACAGGGCCTGAAATGTAGGAAGTGCTATTATTATTTCCTAAACAGCTTGTTCCCGAAATCTGAATTTCATGTAAATCAACATGAAAAGTTTTGTACTCCACAATAGAAGAAAAGCACTTCTGGGCCAGTTCTACCACAACTAACCGCTTGATTTTCTGCCATTTTTGCAACTTTGCCTTTGAAGGTTGCTCTATGGTCATAGAATTCAAAGTTGGACTGGGCCCTAGAAAGCTTAGTGTTTGAGGAAACTCTAGTCCAAATGATGACTCATTTCACATAATCTTAGAAGTTAGAGCTTTACCAGTCATTGCATCGAAACAACCTATGTGGCCTTTTGTTTGATGTTGGAGTTCAGAAGTTGTCACTGGCATTCAAGAGTCCCTCTTGCCCCAGCGGCCAAGGGAAGGACATCACCCTCACCCCTGCCCAGCACACAGATGTGAGAGGTGCTCACTCCTTGGTCATCTTGCTATCACAGCAAAGCCTTTCAGGGATGTAGTGGAGAGAAGGGTGAAACACCTTTAAAAATGGAATGAAACTGGCCGGGCGCAGTGGCTCTCACCTGGAATCCCAGCACTTTGGGAGGCCGAGGCGGGCTGATCACGAGGTCAGGAAATCGAGACCATCCTGGCTAACACAGTGAAACCCCGTCTCTACTGAAAATACAAAAAATTAGCTGGGCATGGTGGTGGGCGCCTGTAGTCCCCACTACTCGGGAGGCTGGGGCAGGAGAATGGCGTGAACCTGGGAGGCGGAGCTTGCAGTGAGCCGAGATTGTGCCACTGTACTGCAGCCTGGGCAACAGAGTGAGACTCCGTCTCAAAAAAATAAATAAAAAATAAAAAGAAAAGAAATGGAATGAAACTGTCATATTCTATATTCTTTTTTAGAAAATGAAAGTATACTTTTTCTCACCCAGTTCCAACATATGACTGCCCTTACAAAGTATGTTTGATTGTTTTGTTTTCTTAACTTGAAAATGAAAGAAGGGAAAATGTACAGTAGTGAGCTCTCAGACTGCTTCTCATAGGGGAGACAAAGACAGTAGAAGGGAAGGTGTGACTGCAGCATGTCTGAATATGTTTGAGGACCGATCATGTATCTGCCTTCTTGGGTGAGGAGCACAGTAGTACATATGTGTGTGGGGGCACTAAAGCCTTAGCCAGACTGTTTACTAAGCATGCGCCTAGGAGAAGAATCTCCCATCATCAATTCCTCCAGCAATATGTCCTGCCTGGCCTGTGCTGGGTGGAGGAGGGGAGGAGAGCTAATCTCTGAGTGGTGCAATGGAAACATGGTCTACAAATATAGAAACATGGATGACCACACACAAGAAGGACATGTGCAAGGGAAGTATGCAGAAATATGAGGGCTTTTGTAAGACTATAAATCAGACTGGAATGGCACCATGCTTTGGTGGTTAACCTGGAGTGTCATTTGGGGATCCAGAAGAGAAGTGTGTTGAATATAGTCTCTGCTTATTTGATGAAAGACTGGTCTTGAGAATGTTATAGCTAGTCTATTCCAAATTTGGACCTACTCACAATGCTTCCCAACGTATAGGTTCCTTGATACTCCAACACCACTAAAATTGTTCAGCTCTCCCAGCAAGCTGGGTGAGGGGAACATGGATGTTAGCAGAATAGATGAGCTTTATCATCCATGTCTCAGTCATGTTTCTTGGTCTCCATTTTTCTCTATGCACATGTCCAAGAGCATGTTGGTTCCCAGGGGAAAGGACAGTTGCAATAAAATATATCCATCAAAATAGCAATTGCTTTGATTGCCAGAATAAAATGGCTTTGCCTCAAGGGAGTAAGCACTCACATGCATTAGGACAACCAGGCTTACGTTATAAAGAGATCCAGGAAAACATGAATGCTCACACAAAACAAAGATTTTGCCCTTGAAATGTATAAGGCTTCCTGACCTGAGGGTTTTCTACAAATTGTTTTCTAACAATAACCAAAGTCCAGTGGACTAGGAGTCATTAATATATTTTCTATATTCAATATGTCCATCTCCTTTGTTAGGAATAAGAATCCTGCCTCACTGTAAGGATTTAGTTGAGACTAGGCATCTGACTTTCAAAATTCTACCTGCATAGAAGGCTTTATTATTAGAAGAAGCTATACAATGTTTACATACCTCTTAATAGACTGATTTTAATTATGCCAGTCAATGGACATCCATTTAGCCCTTGCTACTGCATTATTAGTCACTGGAACTGCAAACACGATTAAGATTGGTCTCTGACTTTAAGAGGATGACTGTTATGTAAGAAGTCACAAGAATTAAGACTATTCCCATTTAGAAAAGGGACACACACAATCTGAGGTCACTGAGGATACTTTTAGGAAAGTAGTAAGATCTGATGGACAAAGAAAAGGAAAGTAAACCAGATGTCCAGACAGAGTGCCATATGGAAGAGAAAAGGGGTGTCAACTGGAAGCATTAGGAACTCCTATGAGACGGGAGAGTTCCCTGGACCCCTTCACTGGACTTGCAATGGGTGCAGCTCACTCAAACCTTTTGTGAAAGGGGAGCACACAGGCAAGTGGGTGCCGCAGCTGGGGTGAACGCTTTTGGGCTCTGGTCCCACAGCAGCTTCTAGGGGTATGCTCTTTTAGCAGTTGCTATCTGGGGATGGCTAAGTGTTAGCCAGCTCAGTGGAGACAGGGTGACAGCCTTTTACCCCCTGCCCTCTTGGTACTCAGGTCCTTATCTGGCGTCCGAGAAGGATCAGGTCACAACGGTTTTTATTGAGTGATGGAAGTGGCTCTCAGTGGGATGGGGAGCCGGAAAGGGATGAAATGGAAGGATAATTCTCTTCAGTCATCCTGAGCCAAACTGCTTTCCAACTGTCCGGTTGCCTCTTCAACATTCAGATGCTTCTTCTCCTCTTGACGTTCAGCCGCTTGTTCTCTTCTCTCCTCTGCCACGCTGCTCTGCTCCTCTGCCAGTGGAGCTTGGGGTATTTATGGGTACAGGATTGGGGGGCCTGGCAGGCCAGGGTGGTTTTGGAAAAAAGCAGCATTTGGGTGGGAAAACAAGGCTGTGTAGTTCTCATTTAGGGCTGTGGGCTCAGGTTTGTGGGTGGAACCCTTGCCAGGGACTCCACCCTCTTCTACCCAGTATTTCCCTGCCTCCTGCCCGTATCACCTATACCTACAATGTTGAGTTGGAAAAGTGACCCCAGGAGGGAAGGGACAGGAGAGAAATACAGCTCAAGGGGGGCCTTCTTCACTATGCCCAGGAGTTCAGATTGATACCCAAAACAATCCTGTGATATTTTTAAATGTTCCTCTCTAGCGCTTGTCATTTTCCTTGCATCATCTCAGGTAACTCCTTCCACTATTTCCATATGTTCTGCTACTGTTTTTATTGGTAACCTCAAGGGAAACAGGAAGAGGTCTATGAGTATCTCTTAAGCATCTACATTTTTCTGCAGCTTTGTGGCCAAGGATGCAACACCATAAGACAGGCTTTGAAGCAGAGAGAAACCATGCTGTGGTCTACCAGCCATGTCACCTGAGCCAGAAAAGCAAACCATTCACGGTATTATGAATATCACACAATAGAATAGCAACAAATTACCACTGTAATTTTGTTTGTTTGTTTGTGGGTTTTTTTGAGACGTAGTCTCACTTTGTTGCCAGGCTGGAGTGCACCACGGTACAATCTCAGCTCACTGCAACCTCCGCCTCCTGGGTTCAAGCGATTCTCCTGCTTCAGTCTCTTGAGTAGCTGGAACTACAGGCACACGCCACCACACCCAGCTAATTTTTTTTTTTTTTTTTTTTTTGAGAAAAAAATGCACGCCACCATGCCCAGCTAAATTTTTGTATTTTTAGTAAAGGTAGGGTTTCACCATGTTGGCCAGGATGGTCTCGATCTCTCGACCTCATGATCCACTTGCCTCAGCCTCCCAAAGTGCTGGGATTACAGGCGTGAGCCACCATGCTTGGCCTACCATTGTAATTTTTTAATCACCATACTTAATATATTTTGAAGGTACATATTGTTTAAAGAAGGTCATGACGGGGCAGGGAATAGGGGAAGACAAAAAGGAGGTCAGGAAATTTCTGCGTTTATCAAAAGGAGACAGGAAATATGACTCACTCACAAAGTATCCAAATATCTAGTAAATATCTCCACCTGGGTGTCCTCCACCTGGGCACCTCCAACTCAGTATGTCCAATACAAAACTAATTAATTCCTCATCACCTAAAAGGGCTCCTCCTTCCATAGTGCCAACCCAAGCCAAACTGTCTGCAAGCGGGACCTCCTCAACCCTTCAACTCCCTGTCCCTTTCTAGCCTTCAAAAGGCAGGGTAGAGAAGATTGTGGACTTTGGAATGAACCCTACCTGGGTTCTAATTTTAGCTAGACTGCTCACAAGCTTGGTGACTTTCTAGAAGGATATGGACTAAATAGTGTCCAGAGAAGAGTAATGATAATGTCAAAAAGTCTGGAAAAGATGGGCAGTAATGTGCAAGTTTTCATTCCTGAAAAACAGCTTGTGGTCTTTGAAGGGTGTCTTGTGCCAGGGAATTGTGTACATTCATAACCAAATCTTCCTGTGCTTATGGTTTGTGGGTGGCATATCAGGCAATTTACTGTAAATGGACAAGTTCATAATTGAAACCACATCCATGCTTCAGTATATTATCTAGACTATATAAATCAAACTGTTCAAGGATGCATGGAATAAACAGACCATGTTGGACCAGGAAGTTCTCATTAGCTAGAGAACTTTATTCTCCGTTTTGTCTATTTTATTGTTCACTGTGTATCCTCAGCACTTGGAATGAAGTCTGACATATAGTAGGCATTCTACAAAGATTTAGTGAATGAGTGAATGAATACATTTGTCACATCTACTAATAGTACTTCTCTGAAGATTCAGGTTTAAAAAAGAAAGCCAAGGTTTTTATTATATGTTTTTATGTAAACCAGGTTTATTCCCATAGGATAATTTTAGGATTAATCTTATATCTGATGATAAGCCTAATAAATGAAAGATCTTTGCATTCTTGGGCTGACATTTGGGATTGGGAATGTTAATCCATGCTACCTACCCTAGAAGATCCTGAAGGGAAATGGGAAAGTGAGCTGATGGGAAAGTAGCTGACTATACCGTACTACGCATTGGTTCTCCCCATTTCCCTACCTAGCTAACTGGATTTAGGATTGGACCAATTTGGCCGGGCAAGGTGGCTCACACCTGTAATCCCAGCACTTTGAAAGGCCAAGGCAGGAGAATTGTTTGAGCCCAGGAATTCAAGACCAGCTTGGGCAACATAGGGAGACCCCATCTCTACAAAAAATAAAAAATTAGCCAGGCGTGATGGTGCACGGCTATGGTCCCAGCTACTCAGGAGACTGAGGCGGGAGGAACACTTGAGCCTGGAAGGTCCAGGTTGCAGTGAGCCATGATTGTGCCACTGCACTCCAGCCTGGGCAACATAGCAAGACCAAATCTTAAAAAAAAAAAAAAAAAAAAAAAAAGGATCAAGCCAGTTAAAACAAGCAAAAACCATCAGTGGTCTATTTTGCATCCCCCAGTTAAAGACTTGGGGGAACATGAAATCCTTGAATACTCAGAGTTAAGTTTGCTTTCATTTGTAGCTTTCTTAATGTCTGTGCTTTTTACTCAGATAGTTGAGATAATTTGGAATGTAAAGTATAATTTTCCTCATCCTTTTTTTTTTTTTTTTTTTTTTTTTTTTTTTTGAGACTGAGTCTGGCTCTGTCGCCCAGGCTGGAGTGCAGTGGCCGGATCTCAGCTCACTGCAAGCTCCACCTCCCGGGTTTACGCCATTCTCCTGCCTCAGCCTCCCGAGTAGCTGGGACCACAGGTGCCCGCCACTTCGCCCGGCTAGTTTTTTGTATTTTTTAGTAGAGACGGGGTTTCACCGTGTTAGCCAGGATGGTCTCGATCTCCTGACCTCGTGATCCGCCCGTCTCGGCCTCCCAAAGTGCTGGGATTACAGGCTTGAGCCACCGCGCCCGGCAATTTTCCTCATCCTAAACAAAAATATCAAGTCTAGCCAGGTGCAGCGGCTCATGCCTGTAATCACAGCATTTTGGGAGGCCAAGGTGAGTGGATAACTTGAGGTCAGGAGTTTGAGACCAGGTTGACCAACATGGTAAAACCCCGCCTCTACTAAAAATACAAAAATTAGCCAGGCCTGGTGGCAGGTGCCTGTAATTCCACCTACTTGGGAGGCCGAGGCAGAATCACCTGAGCCTAAAAGGCAGAGGTTGCAGTGAGCCGAGATCACACCACTGCCTGGATGACAGAGTGAGACCCTTTCCCCAGCTCTCACCTCCATAAAAAAAAGAGAATATAAAGTCTAAAAGAGAAAGGATTAAATCACATGTGTTGACAGAATCTGGAATCTCCCTTTTTGGTTGCAGCTTCCCCCCACCATAAAAAAAAAGAGAATATAAAGTCTAAAAGGGAAAGGATTAAATCACATGTGTTGACAGAATCTGGAATCTCCCTTTTTGGTTGCCGTATTTCCAAGGGGAGAGGAGGAAAAAGGGCTCTACCTGCTTTTTATCATTATCCTGGATAATCTTGGAAGTCCATAGCCCAGGAATATATTAGTGTTAGAAAATGGAGTATGTAGCAACATTCTCCCTGAATCATAACATAAACCTATTTGCCTATTTGAAATGTGTACACATTTCATTGTACCAAATAAGTACTTCTAAATTCTTTTTACATTTAATTGGTGCCATCCAGTAGCCAGAGCTTGCTTTAGACTAAGGTGACCTGCTTCTATTGGAAGATTTACCTTAACTTCTCCAACAGAAGACCAACAAATGTGAATTGTTTCTGAAGCTGGATTAGGTCCTATGGATGACAGAAGATAGATTCTGCCTTTTCCGGGCTTAAAATTTGTTTTATCTTAGAGAAATACCTAAATATAACACAATTGACTCTTATTATTTATAATAGGGAAAGAAATAGATTCACTAGGCAGTTACATTCTTCTCAACTGTTTTGAATTATTACCCCCTTACAAACTCCTGAAGTGTGCCAGTGGTCTTACTACAGCCACGAAAAATACAAGTTTGAAGGAATGATTCCTTTTTAAACTTTTTAATACTGTAGCTGTAAAAAGCTCATCTACAAATATACTGAATGCCACCAGTTGTGCATGGGGTTAAAAGTGGATGGGAAGCAGATTTCAACCAAATGTAAGAAACATATTCAAATGCATAAACTCGTCTGTCTGTGGAACTAGAGCCAGCTCAGGGAGTTCTAGGATTCTCTAATATTGCTCCAAGTGGTAAGTCATGTTTATCTAGGCCTTGTGCAAACAGAAACAGCAGGTACAGGGATGGAGGCTGTTGTGATTCTTTTGTGAGACAATGGCAAGACAGGGTCCATCAGATATGGAGATTTCATTTGGAAAAACAGTAAGTGTTAACGAATTGTATGGAGAAATAGGTTTCAAATTATTTGGGATCAATATACTTGACTCTGACACTTGACTCTTTCTTTTTGTACAGCCAGTGCAGATTTTCCATATAATCCAGGACAAGGCCAAGCTATAAGAAATGGAGTCAACAGAAACTCGGCTATCATTGGAGGTAGGTGATGTGTAGAGCAGGCTCATGTGGGGCTACTCACCTATGGAAAGCAATAATTGTCAATAACATAGTAGTCTAGGAAAAAGTTTTCTAGATTTTTACATGATTCATTTTGTTGTTTAAATAGTACACAAGATTATGAATTCTGATATGCAGAAATATAGTAAATGTGGCCAGACACAGTGGCTCACGCCTATGTAATCGCAGCACTTTGGGAGGCAAAGGTGGGCAGATTACCTGAGGTCAGGAGTTCTAGACGAGCCTAGCCAACATGGCGAAACTCCATCTCTACTAAAAATACAAAAATTAGCCAGGCATGGTGGCTCACACCTGTAATCCCAGCTGCTCGGAAGACTGAGGCAGGAGAATCTCTTGAACCTGGGAGGCAGGGGTTGCAGTGAGCCAAGATTGCACCACTGCGCTCCAGCCTGGGCAACAGAGCAAGACTCTGTTTTTAAAAAAAGAGAGAAAGATATAGTAAATGTAACATGGCTACTTTTTTCTTTTTTTTAGATGGAGTCGTGCTCTATCACCTAGGGTAGAGTGCAGTGGCGTGATCTCAGCTCACTGGAACCTCTGCCTCCGGGTTCAAACAATTCTCCTGCCTTAGCCTCCCTAGTAGCTGGGATTATAGGTGCCTGCCACCACGCCTGGCTAATTTTTGTGTTTTTAGTGGACACAGGGTTTCACCATCTTGGCCAGGCTGATCTCGAACTCCTGACCTCGTTATCCACCCGCCTCAGCCGCCTAAAGTGCTGGGATTACTGGCATGAGCCATTGCGCCTGGCCTAACCTGGCTACTTTTTAATGCCGGCTTGTAAAAAACAAATGGTAGTGGTAAGCTGGACAGACTCAAAATATGTAAGGAGGTAGTAGTGATCATAGCCAGGACATTTCTTTATCCCCTCTGATCTTTTTCAGTCTCATCCTTTTGCATCCCAAATGGTCCAGGATAGCATACTATAAAAAATGAAAAGGAAGGCTGGGCACAGTGGCTCACACCTGTAATCCCAGCACTTTGGGAGACCGAGGTGGGTGGATCACGAGGTCAGGGGATCGAGACCATCCTGGCTAACATGGTGAAACCCCGTCTCTAAATACAAAAAAAAAATTAGCCAGGCGTGGTGGTGGGCGCCTGTAGTTCCAGCTACTTGGGAGGCTGAGGCAGGAGAATGGTGTGAATCCAGGAGGCGGAGCTTGCGGTGAGCCAAGATCACGCCACTGCACTCCAGCCTGGGCGACAGAGCAAGACTCTGTCTAAATAAATAAATACATAGAAAAGAAAAGAAAAGGGAAATGCCAGTCTGGTTTCAGTTATCATAATGCAAATTATCAGAAAATTACTGGAGATCATTATTTTAAGTGAAATAAGCTAGGCACAAGAAGACAAATATTGCATGTTCTCACTGATACACAGGAGTTAAAAGATTTGAACACATGGAGGTAGAAAGAAAAACAGATAAGAGAGACTGGGAAAGTTGAGGAGGAGGAGGAAGGAGAATGAAGAGAAGTGGGTTACAGGGTGCAAACATACAGTAAGATAAAAGGAACAAATTCAGGGTTTGCTAGCAGGGTAGGATGACTATATCTAACAAAAATGTATTATACTTGGTTGATGAGCCCCTAAATACTATGACTTGATCACTATTGCATGTATACATGTAACAAATGTTCTCATGTAGCCCATAAATTTGCACAATTAAAATTTAAAAATAAAAATGTATCAGAAAATTAACAAGCTGTAGCATCTAAACTATTCCAGTGTTTTCTTCTCACCAGGGGCAGCTACATAATAATTTGACTCTCCTAAGATAGCTGTTGAGCCTCATGCGTAGATCAATATTGACATCCCTATTGCCATCAATATCCCAATCCTCACTGTTTTTTGCTTTTTTTTTAAATCAACTTAATTGAAGTATAATACATACCTATAAGTGTAACAGGTCCCTAACTTTTTTTTTTTTTTTGAGACAGTCTCACTTTCCGTTGCCCAGTCTGGAGTACAGTGGCATGATCTCAGGTTTAGTAGAGACGGGATTTCACCATGTTGGCCAGGCTGGTCTCGAACTCCTGACCTCAAGTGATCCACTCGCCTCAGCCTCCCAAAGTGCTGGGATTATAGGCGTGAGCCACTGCGCCTGGCCCCAATCTTTTTATAATTCGTGGTTGATTTGTCCTATCTAAAAAGTCTGCCTACCCAAAAGTTTTGAAGATTTTCAGCTTTCTTCTAGAAGTTGTATCGCTTCATCATTTACCGTTAGATCTTTAATCACCTCAATTTGATGTTTATAAATGGTGTGATGTTTATAAATGGTGTGAGAGAAGAGTCAAAGCCAGTGTTTTCCAAATGAATATCTTGTTATTCCAAGACCATTTGTTGAAAACAAAAAAAAACTATACTTTTCCTCAACTGAATTTTCTTGGCACTTTTTTTAAAGCAACTGACCATATGTGTGTGTGTGTCTATTTTCTAGGCTTTTTGTTTTGTTGGTCTATATATCTTTCCTTACCCAATACCATGCTTGCTTTATTGTTGTATCTTTTTTTGTTGAGATGGGAGTCTCGCTCTGTCGCCAGGCTGGAGTACAGTGGCACGATCTTGGCTCACTACAACCTCTAACTCCCTGGTTCAAGCGATTCTCCTACCTCAGCCTCCCGAGTAGCTGGACTTACAGGCATGCACCACCATGTCCAGCTAATTTGTATTTTTAGTAGAGATGGGGTTTCACCACGTTGGCCAGGATGGTCTCGATCTCCTGACCTTGTGATTCGCCCACCTCGGCCTCCCAAAGTGGTGGGATTACAGGTGTGAGCCACTGCGCCTGACCTGTTGTACCTTAATACAAAGTGTTGAAATAAACAATGTAAGTTCTCTAATCTTTTTTTGTTTTTCAAAATTATTTTGGCTATTCTATGTCTTTTGCATTTCTATATAAAATTTAGAATCAGTTTACAAATTTCTACCAAAAAAATGGGCTATAATTTAGATTGGGATTGTATTAGACCTATAAATGAACATCTTAACGATACTTAGTATTTCTATCCTTCCATGGTGTATCTATACATTTATTTGTCTCTTCAGTTGCTCTCAGCAACGTATTGTGGTTCTCAACGCAAAGTCTTGAACAACTTTTAAATTTGTGCAATTACTATTTTATTAATTTCATTTTCTAAGTGTTTCTTTCTGGCATATAAAAGTATAATTGATCTTTTATATCAGCCTCATATTCTGTAACCTTGCTAAATTTGCTGTTAGTTCTAATAACTTTTTTTGTATATTCCTTAGAATTGTCTACCTAAACACAAGCATGTTATCTGAGAATAATGAGATTTTTTTACTTGTTTCTTTCCAGTCTATATCCTTTTATTGTTTCATTGCACTGGGTAGGATTTTCAGTACAAAAGTGAATAAATGTTGAGATTTGACAATTTTGCATTGTTCCCTATGTTAGGGGAATGTGTTTGATCTTTCACTATTAAATAGGATATTGGCTGTAGGTTTCCAACAGATGTCCTTTATCAGATTGAGAAAGTTTCTTCTACTCATAGTTTACTGAAAGCTGTTTGATGAATGGGTATTGTAAGTTTTCCAAATGCTTTTTCTACATCTATTTAGATGATCATACTGTTTTACTCCTTATTTGCTTAATGTGGTAAATATTTTTTAATGTTAAACCAAACTTGCATTCCTAGGATTAACATTATCCTAATATATGATCTTTTTTACATATTGCTGGGTTTCATTTACTAAAATTCTATTTAAAAGAATATTGTGGCCGGGCGTGGTGGCTTACGCCTATAATCCCAGCACTTTGGGAGGCCAAGGTGGGTGGATTACCTGAGGTCAGGAGTTCAGGACCAGCCTGGCCAACACAGTGAAACTCCATCTCTACTAAAAATACAAAAATTAGCTGGGCGTAGTGGCGGGCGCCTGTAATCCCAGCTACTTGGGAGGCTGAGACAGGAGAATTGCTTGAACCTGGGAGGCTGAGGTTGCAATAAGCCCAGATCATGCCATTGCACTCCAGCCTGGGCAACAAGAACGAAACTCTGTCTTCAAAAAAAAAAAAAAGAATATTGCTCCACAGTTTTCTTGTAATGTTTTTCTGGTTTTAGTATCAGGATAATGCTGGTCTCATAAAATGAACTGAGTAGTGTTTTCTCCTCCTGTATTTTAAGAAAGATGTTTAGGATTGGTCTAATATCATTAGGTAATGTTTAATAGTATTGTTCGGGTCTTTTAAATTTTTGCTGATTTTCTGTTCAATTGTTCTATCAGTTACTGACAGAACAGTGTTAAAATCTCCAACTATAATTGCAAATTGGTCTAATTCTCCTACCAGTTCCGCCAGTTTTTGCTTCATTTATTTTGTACTTAGGTTAGGTTTATACACATTCGGAATCATTATGTCTTCTTGATGAATTCACCCTTTTGCCATTATGAAATGTTCTTCATTTCTACTAACAACCTTGTCCTTTGTCTCATATTAATGTAGCTATTCCAGCTTACTTATGATTATTGTTTTCATATCTTTTCCTACCCTTTTACTTTTGACCTGTATTTAAAGTTCATGTCTTGTAGACATCATATAGTAGGCATCTTTTTTATCCACTCTGTCTCTACTTCTTAATTGGAGTATTTAGATCAGTTATATTTACTTCTATTTTATCTAGTCTGTATTATTTCATCCAGTATTTTTTTCTTTTTCCTTTTCAGACAGAGTCCCGCTCTGTCACACAAGCTGGAGCGCAGTGGCACGATCTTGGCTCACTGCAGCCTCCGCCTCCCAGATTCAAGCGATTCTCGAGCCTCAGCCTCCTGAGTAGCTGGGATTACAGGAGCTGCCACCACACCTGGCTGATTTTTATACTTTTAGTATAAGAGACCGGGTTTCACCATGTTGGCCAGGCTGGTCTTGAACTCCTGACCTCAAGTAATCCACCCGCCTCAGCCTCCCAAAGTGCTGGGATTACAGGCGTGAGCCACCACACCTGGCCTGATCCAGTATTTTTTTCATTTCAGACACTGTATGTTTCACCTCTACAAGTTCCACTATTTCATTTTTTCCTCTCATTTTGATCATATTTTCCTTTAAACCCCTGTGCACATTTCTAATAGTTATTGTACTATCCTTGTCTGCTCATTCCATGCTCTTGTCATTTCTGAATCTCCTTCTAATTGACTGATGTTTCTTCTGGTCAAGTGACATTTTCCTACATTTTTTTTCTCTGAATTATTTTTCTCTGCAGCTTGAAGTTATTTAGATGTGCTTTAAAGCTTTTTCAGGACAGATCTAGGGTAGTCTTTATTCTAGGCCTATTTTAGCAAACATCTTCAGCATGACCATTCTATAACTGTATTAAATGCTCTGATTATTCAATGAGGTCTCTTCAGTGTGGTTGGTTGGAACATAAACGTCTCCCAGCCCTCTGAGCGCTCTGGTTTTTGCCTGGCCTATGACTTTCATTCTGTACATGCACACGTTAGTGTCATTCTGACACAAATTCAGAGACACTTCCGTGCAGATTATTAGGGTTCTTCCTATACACAGCTCTCGCACGCGCTCTACCTCCCCTCTCCATTCAGGGAAACCACTGTGCTTTCTTGTGCTGCCCCTCCCTACATTGCTGTCCAAAAATTGCTGGCAGCCAGAAAACGAGGAAAATTGTAGGACTCCTCCTTTTTGTTTCTCTGTTCTCAGACATCATGGTTCCATTCTGCCCGTTTTCTAATGTCTGAAGACTGTCATTTCATTGATTGTGTCCAGTATTTCAGTTACTTTTGGCTGGAAGGGAAGTTACTCCTGATTTTCCTGTTACTCCTTCATGGACAAAAACAGAAATCTTACTTCATTTTTGTTATCTTTGTTGTTTTGGAGTTTGTGTTTTATATGGGAGAGGGCTGTGTCTGAGGGAGCTGTAGTGAAGTGGGGACAGTGTTGGAGGGGCACCCAAGCCCTGTCTAACCTCTCGTGCTTCTCCTTTCTCCGCCAGGCGTCATTGCTGTGGTGATTTTCACTATCCTCTGCACCCTGGTCTTCCTGATCCGGTACATGTTCCGCCACAAGGGCACCTACCATACCAATGAAGCGAAGGGGGCGGAGTCGGCAGAGAGCGCAGACGCCGCCATCATGAACAACGACCCCAATTTCACAGAGACCATTGATGAAAGCAAAAAGGAATGGCTCATTTGAGGGGTGGTTACTTGGCTATGGGATAGGGAGGAGGGAATTACTAGGAAGGAGAGAAAGGGACAAAAGCACCCTGCTTCATACTCTTGAGCACATCCTTAAAATATCAGCACAAGTTGGGGGAGGCAAGCAATGGAATATTCTTGAGACTGATGACAAAAAAAAAAAAAAAAAAAAAAAAATTAATATTTCTTTATAGCTGAGTTTTCCCTTCTGTATCAAAACAAAATAATACAAAAAAATGCTTTTAGAGTTTAAGCAATGGTTGAAGTTTGTAGGTAATATCTGTCTTATTTTGTGTGTGTTTAGAGGTGTTCTAAAGACCCGTGGTAACAGGGCAAGTTTTCTACATTTTTAAGAGCCCTTAGAACATGGGTATTTTTTCTTGAGAAAAGCTGATGCACCTACATATGGCCCCCAACATTCTCTTCCTTTTGCTTCTAGTCAACCTTAATGGGCTGTTGTAGTAACTAGTTCGTGTTCATATACTATTTCCTTTGATGTCCTATAAGTTGGAAAAGAAAGGGGCAAAGAGAACCTATTATTTGCCAGTTTTCAAGCAGAGTTCAATCTATGCCAGCTCTCTGGCATCTGGGGTTCCTGACTGGTAACAGCAGTTGAAGCAAGAGAGTGCATGGCACCTGGTGTGTAACGACACAATCAGCACAACTGGAGAGAGGCATTAAAGAACCAGAGAAGGCAGTTTATATTGGGGTTGTTGGTTTTTCATTGAATTCTACAAGCTAATATTGTTCTAATATGTAGTCTTAGACCAATTCAATATCTGTAACTATCAGCTGCAATACCATGGTGACCAGCTGTTACAAAAGATTTTTTCCTGTTTTATCTGAAACATACTGGATTTATATATGTATAAGCGCCTCAATGGGGTATTAGAGCCAGATGTTATGATTTGTTTGCTCTTTTTCTTTTAAAGTTGTAGCGAACATATGGATAATTTCTAGTGAATGCATAAATTAGGTTGCGCTTCTTATTTTGCTTTAAGTCTCTGGTAGTTTTTCCACCCCTGTGATAAAATCCTAATAGACCGTGTCCTATAAATGGATGCAACACAATAAAGTTATTACGGCTGTTACTCTGGATGATATGGAAAACACTGCCATATTTTAAATCAACTACTCCACGTGTTTTTCCATGCAATCACACTGCTGTGATTCAGGGATCTTCTGAGATGGACACATTTGAACCTCAAGTTCCTCACAAACCTGGTACCTGTTGCTTCTCAGACGATGGACAAGTGTAGTTAGTCACACCTCTTAGTTTAATCTGAAACCTTGACCCAGTTGTGTAACAAATAACTCATTGATTATATTTAAAAATAATACACTTCATGTAAACAAATGGGGACAATGCATCCAAAAATAATCTTATTTTTTAAACAGATTATACAAAAATTATTTCTAGAAAGACTACCATTTGTGATCATTATATTTCAAGCCTCTTATACTTAATAAGCACTTTTTTAAAAATCTTGAGATCCCACCATTCTGAGGAATTAAATATGATCACTTTTTCCTTCTTTGCCTGGGAGAGGTTAAGAGGAGGTTTCAGAGGTATAGATGCTATTGTTCTGATGGCCCGGCTCAATAAAATGGAAATTCTAGTTGGTTAGAATAATGCATTTTTTTTTCAAGATTCTCAGTATGCCTAACTTATTGGGGCATGTCAGTTTCTTGGGTAATGGAAAACATTACCTAGAGTTGCTAGTGGCACATTACACCAGTACACAGCACATTCCAAAAGACACATTGGACCAGTTAATTCCCATGCAAGTCAAGGTAACAGAACAAAAGGGAATCCTGATGCCCTTTTACCGTTGCTGGTTGAGCTCAGGCACTGTCATGGACACCCTTAATTTTAAAAGGTTTTAATCATTCTTCTATAAAATACATTTAAAGTGGAAAAACATTTAATATCACTAAATATCAGAACAATGTAACATTTACAAATGAAATATTGAAAGCAAAGGCTGTTTTATTTAGCCAAGATGACTACCATTAGGAGTTACTGTATGTATTGTTGAACGCAAATTTTAAACATAACATTTTAAAAGTGTTTCTGATTTTTAAACCTGGTTTACAGGTATTACTCCTGTACTTACCAAATAACGCCCGATGGAAATTTATTATTTCTTGCAATTCCCACGATAGCTCTGTTCATTATGCATTGTCAACACTTTTCCTTTTTTCCCCAAAATGAGTAGGGGATTAAAGTCACCCAAAACAGCTTCTGCTACTAAAATGTTCTCATCCTTTCTCCTCCCGCAAAAGGTGAAAAATGAGATCCAATCCTCTCACCAAAATTTCAAACCTAGGACACTGGAATGACTGCAGGGATCAGTGGTTCTCCCATATCACCATCAATTAAGACATATAGGATACTCTCTCTCTCTCTTCAAGAGGGTTACAATATGGCCATCAGACAGGAAACCAAAAGGTGGATAAAGTATTAAGTAATTAAGTGCCAAATAAATGCTGGAAATCTTGACCTCTTCTTGGGATTATGAGTTTAACAAAAATCCCTACATCTGCTTATGAAGGCCATATCCAGTACATTTTAAGTGGTAAATAATATATTTATGTGAAGAAAAGGAATTAACTCTTTCTTCCAACTCTCTCCCTGGACAGCCTAACACAGTGCAGCCTCGATAACCATGACATTCCCACCCAAGCTCTCAGTGCCTAATCCTGCTTTGTCATTCACTTCTCACACAATCTTGACATCTTATATTCCAATACATTATCAAGCAAGCACAAGTATATTGGTAGTAGCCTCTTTAAATAATATGTATAGACAACAACAACAACAAAATAGGCTGTTCTAAAGTTTCAGGGAAAGTTAATGGCGGATTTAAGGTTGTGCAGGAAACATCTGTGTATGAAGCAAATATCGATGTTTTGGAAAGATAGGAGATGACTTTGAATGAATGCAAGGTTAGTGCGACTCTAAGCTCTCAAAATAGCAGACTCCCTAGAGTTCAAGAAAGCTGGTCCAGGAGGTTGAAAAAGTTGTTTTATTGTTAAATTATTTTCTGGCCCTTCTTAATATTTAAAAATATATTTCCCCTTGTGGCTTTCAACCAACTGCTCAAAGAGACTTGTTATGTGGAAGTTTTCATTAAAGAGCTGAAAACAAGAATTTAGACAGCCTTTACTAGAAAATGTCCTACTGCCCTGCATTTGACAAACAAGCATCCTTTACTAACAAGAACAGGAATTCAGAGGCACAAGAAAAAGCAATGGCATGAGCCAAAGAGTCTATCTTAATATTACTTTTGAACATCTGCTGAGCAGCCACCATATATGCAGGCTGAGAGCTGGGCACAGACAGAAGCCACTGGAAGCACTTCAGGAACAAGCACACAGCTATGGGACTTGAACATGCAAGTGTTCAGGTCGCGTCAAGAAGCTTTTCTTTCCTTCTATGATGCAATCTGTTCTTTTCGATCCTACTTTTTTCTCTCTTCCTCTCCTTGCCACACTATATCCTGCTCTTACGCAGCAAACTTTTTAATGGCCCCTTTATGTTTCATGCCTCCAAACAACACTGAATTTGAAACCCCCCCTTTTGGCTGGGCGCGGTGGCTCACGCCTGTAATCCCAGCTCTCAGGGAGGCAGAGGCGGGAGGATAGCTTGAGCCCAGGAGTTCGAGACCTGCCTGGGTAATATAGCGAGACCCCGTTCTCCACAAAAAGGAAAAAAAAAAAAAAAAAGAAACCCCCCCTTTTCTTTTCACCACTCTGTTGAGCAATTTTCCCAAAAAAAGGCAGCAATTATTAAACTTAATTCAAGTGAGCCAGTCAAAGATAGGTCCTAAATTGCTAGTCCCAATAGAACCACCTGATCCTAAACCAGTGAGAAACAAACAGTAACAATATCCGCCGCTGACTTCAGCTAAGAATCAAAGGCCCCTGCCCACCTCCCCCTCAACTTTTCTTTCTTTTGAGACGGAGTCACACTCCGTCGCCCAGGCTGGAGTGCACTGGCGCCATCTTGGGCTCACAGCAACCACCTCCTCCTCCCGCATTCAGGCGATTCTCCTGCCTCAGCCTCCCAAGAGCTGGGATTACAGGCACTCGCCATCACACCCGGCTAATATTTTTGTATTTTTAGTAGAGGCCGGGCTTCACCATGTTGGCCGGGGTGGTCTCAAACTCCTGACCTCAAGTGATCCGCCCACCTCGGCCTTGCAAAGTGCTGGGATTACAGGTGTGAGCCACCGTGCTGAGCCAGCCCCATTTTTTAAATGATGATTTGATAAGAGTGGACCCTGAGAATTAGCTGACAGCATCCCCTTTCTCTCTCCCTGCCTTGGTGTGACCCTCCCTGTGTGACCTTGGTTAAGTCCTCGAACTTTTGTCCCGTGTTTAAGATGGAGCTGTTTTACCTACTTCATAAGACAGTTGCAAGGTGCCATTGATTCTTGACTGCAAAATACCCTGAAACCCTTATATGAAGGCTTAAGTCAACGGAGCCTAGTGGAAGATTTGTGGCTTGTGGTTGAAAGTCACATCAAAAGACAAATGTGGCCACGTTCAGGAATTGGAGACTTACTGGCATGGCTCTACAACTGCTCAATTATTAATCATGCAGACTAACCTGTCAACACTGGGAGATGCAACATAGCAAAAGGACAGAGAAATTAGAATATTTTGTGCAGAAAGCCCTAAATTCTCACCTGAATGTAACTTATAGCTCCCTTACCTACTCTTACACATGCCTTCCCAATATGCTAGACTGGCTTATACATAGGCCAACACAAAATACAAACGTGACATGTTCATGTAGCCTAGTGGCTCGGTGCCTATTCTCCATGTATCTGCATGGTAATGTTGGAAACTTTAAGTACATTTCTTTCACAGCAGTTTTCTTCATAAGTGGTATATAAATCTCATATTCAATGAAATGGGGAAATCACGTTGAGAAGTTGGTTTGTTATCTCTCATTGAGCAAAGACTGGCAGGAGATAATAAAAATAAATATGGGCACACACGTATTAATATACAGCACGCATTTACAAGTTTATTTTCCAGATAAAATTGTGGTATAAGAACAGTTCTACCAAAACAGTCTGCACCATTTCCAAGTCTCAGTTAATTTACAGCAACTGCTGCTTTTGGAGATGGCTGTGAAAATATGGAAGTTCCTCTCAAGTAGGCAAAGAAACAGTTCTAGATTTACTGATTCTAAGTTTTATTTTGTCAAGTTTTTAAAATTTTCTCAGTGAGCATGGTGACTGCAGAGGTTAGCGTTGTGAAAAGCTGGGCTAAATATTCTTTCTGTAAAGTCCAATAGGATTCCATCCCTATGAAATAACACAAAATTTCACTCTCTAAAAGCAACAGCATGTAAACTAGAATGAAAAAAGGAAATTATGTACGTATGCCTAATATTCTTTGTGAATGTCTTTCATTTAACTAAAATTATATTAGAAACCAGATTGATAAATAAAAATTTCAACATAGTTTTAATTATCCTAAAAGTGATTCTTCGTGTTTTGAACCATTTGTTTCTCTTAACAGCAATTTCAACCTTCAGCAAAAGTAAGTTCCAAGCACTGAAATATAAGCCTACTGAGACTATCATCTTTCCACAAGCTGTGGAGATATAGTCACTCCTGAAAGACAGCTCTGATTTGGATATGTCCATGGTTAACCGTCTGCCACAAATACCTCCCTGTAAAAAGAGGAGTTTTTCTTGAGTAGCTTAGTGGACACTGACTTAGGTTAATTTACACACATCTTGATAAAATGTGGTTTGAGTTCAGTTATCTCCAGAATACATTCTGATGCTTATTTGGAATGAGGGAGTAACACTGGATAGTGGGCACATGGATCCAAGCCAGGGAACTAGACAACAAGGACTCGGCATGCATCAGAAGTGCCACTCTGTGTGCTTTTTAGATCTAAGTTATTACTCATACTCGCTAATTTTCTGCAGTGAGCAGCTCTATGCAAACCACCACCACCCCAAAGCCAAGGAAGCTGAGAGGCCAAAGAAAGAGGCTGAGAATCCAATTTCTCAGGAAGACAACGTTTCACAGGGAATTATAAACAAAGGCCATGTCTCAGGCACCCCACAAGACAGATGGTGAATGCCTGCACTGTTACGCCCCCACACCTCCTACTCCCTAGACCCAGGACTTATCCACCACAGGGAAAGGGTCTACAGACTTCAGAAGGGATGTGTAGGACAATTGCTTAAGGAGAGGGTTTACAGTAAGTATGATAACATCAGAGTTGTTTTCACCTAAGGGTGGGATTTATGGTTGTCTTAAGTGCTTTTACATAAGGAACCACAGAGAAAATAAAAACCTTAGAGGCATTCCTGGAGGAACTGGATCTAATCAGAACTCAACATAGCAGATTCACATCCAAGATGAAGTTGCTTTAGCCTCCACACTGGTCTTCAATGACCATGACTATTGGGAAGCCATTTCCTTTTAATCAATTATCAGTGAGGCATCTAAATGTATACCAAGTAAATGTGAATTCCAGTTAAAAGCCCAAGTCCTCTGTTCTTCAGCAATTCCCAAGGCCAATCAATAGCAACTGCACTGCAGTATGTTCAGAAAGCATCAAGTACCAAAAAGATTGGTCATGACTGCTTCGTGAATGTGATCCAACAGGTACAGAGAGAATGTCATAAAGTCCCTTGAGAAAAGAAAATCTGCACCATAAAAGTTCTTAACAAATTTTAAAAAGATGAGTCAGCAAGTTGAGGGTTTAACATCTCCAACAAAAGGTTTTGGCCACAATATGCTGACTTCCTTTCTCTGTGCTACCAACAATAAACTGTGTACATACAGGTGTTCCAGGAGGATAGCAACTTTATTTTGTACAAATAAAAGTCCTTCATATCCATGGGTTCTGCATGCACAGATTCAACTGGCCTCAGATCAAAAACAGTGAAAAAAATTGAAATTAACAATGCAAAAATATACAAATTTTTAAAAGTGTATAAGTGCTTCTCAATTTATGATGGAATTGGTTACATGCTGATAAACACATCATAAATTGAAAATATTGTAAGCAAAAGTGAGTTTTCCACTTAAGATATTTTTTATTTACCCTAGGCTTATCCAGGTCATAGCCCCATCCTAAGTCAAGAAGTGTACTGAATATGTATCACTTTTACATCATCATAAAATCAAGAAACCATAAGCCAAACCATCATAAATCAGGGACCTTCTGTAAAACTACTATATATATAGTATTTACATTGTATCAGGTATTATAAGTAATCTAGAGATTATTTAAATTATATGGGAGGATGTGCCTAGGTTATATGCAAATATGTACCATTTTATATAAGGGACTTGAGCATCCATGGATTTTGGTATCTACAGGGAGTCCTGGAACCAATTCCCCACGGATACTGAGGGACAACTGTATTTGTTTCATTAATGGGTGTGGGGGAGCAGAGAAGGGTAGGAGAGGAAGTTATAGGAAACTCACAGTCTTCGCAACTGGCAGACGAGGAGTTTGTCTCTGGTGCCTATGCCACCAGGGCCCTGAGTTTCAAGCAGGAAGTTATACTGAAGAAAATATGTCTAGTTTTACACTAGTTATGACATGGTATAACAGACAATAAAGTATAGAAAAGAGGAAATAACTGTGCTATTTTTCAAGAAGGGGTTTATGTCCTCCCAAAGGAACTTAGGTACAAAAGCTAACTCTTTAAAGAAAGTATTATGTGATAACCATTAGCATGTGTTTACCTTTTTTTGGTCACTTTGAAAACCATGAATTCAGTAAAACCTGGGCTGAATAATCCCTGCACCTGAAGACTGTTCTACCAGCAACCCCCTCTTGTTCAAACACACCCAACATACTACAGAGGACCACAGCTCAAAGCAGTTTTGCCACAAAAAATGCAAGTTTTCTTTTCTCATAATGTTTTCATGATCTTTCAATTCATCTTACTTCATCTTCTGGATAGATGGTAAGTAAATAAGTCTCTAGGGACAGGAACTAAACTCTATGCCAAGTCTTCACCAAAAGAAAGAAACAAATAGCTTATCTTTTTAAGTTCTCTGACCTAACACGAGAAAGTCATTTCTTTTAAAAATATAAATGTAAAATTATAAGATTTAAATTAAAACCTGGCAGATGAAACTCAGAAATGAACTTATTTTGTATTCACAAATTGAAAAGTGGAAGATAAAATTCTTAAGTCTAGGAAGGCTAAAATGGGATACAGGGGCAACATTTTAAGTCATGAAAGATGTAAAGAGGGAAAGTGCAAGCTTGCTCCCTAAGACCTCAGGGCTAGAAGCAACTTTTGAAGCCAGAAAGAGGGCACATTTAGGATAAATAAAAGAAAGAAACACTCCAAAGAGCACCTAGTGTGATTTGTTGCAGGTTAAAAAAATTAAATACAGACCTTTTTATATATAAATATATATATAAGTATGCATATATCTTCCCAAAATGGCTGAGATTATTTCAATAATTACCCTACCATATGGATTTCAAAGGGGAATCAAGACTATGGAATTCACTTAATAAATATTTACAGAATATCTTCTACATGCCTGGCACCATTTAAGACTCCAGGAATTGACTAGAAAACAAGACAGGCACATCCCTTCCAGTTAAAATTTCAGTTAATAGGAACAGAAAACCAAATACCACATATCTTCACTCATAAGTAGGAGCTAAATGATGAGAACACATGGACACACAGAGGGGAACAACACACACTGGCTACCTTTAGAGGGTGGAGAGTGGGAGGAGGGAGAGGATCAGGAAAAATAACTAATGGGAACTAGGTTTAATACCTGGGTGATGAAATAATCTGTACAACAAACCTCCATGACGCAAGTTTATCGATGTAACAAACCTGCACATGTACCCCTGAACTTAAAATATAAGTTAAAAGGATTTGCTGGCAAGGTGGCCGAATAGGAACAGCTCCGGTCTGCAGCTCCCAGCAAGATCAAAGCAGAAGACGGGTGGTTTCTCCATTTCCAACTGAGGTACCTGGTTCATCTCATTGGAACTGGTTGGACAGTGGGTGCAGCCCACAGAGGGAGTAGGGTGTGGTGTCACCAAACCTGGGAAGCACAAGGGGTAGGGGATCTCCCCAACCTGGGAAGCACAAGGGGTAGGGGATCTCCCCAACCTGGGAAGCACAAGGGGTAGGGGATCTCCCCCAGCCAAGGGAAGCCGTGAGAGACTCTACTGGGAGGAACGGTGCACTCCAGCCCAGATACTATGCTTTTCCCACGATCTTCGCAACTGGCAGACCAGGAGATTCCCTCTGGTGCCTACGCCACCAGCGCCCTGAGTTTCAAGCACAAAACTGGGTGATCGTTTGGGCAGGGACCAAACTAGCTGCAGTTTTGTTTTGGTTTGGTTTGGTTTTCATACCCCAGTGGCACCTGGAACACCAGCAAGAGAGAACCATTGACTCCCCTGGAAACGGGGCTGAAGTCAAGGAACCAAGTAGTCTGGCTCGACAGGTTCCACCCCCATGGAACCCAGCAAGCTACGATCCACTGGCTTGAAATTTTTGCTGCTAACATATCGGTCTAAGGTCAACCTGGGATGCTCGAGCTTGGTGGTGGGAGGGGCATCTGCCACTGCTGAAGCTCAAGTAGGCAGTTTTACCTTCACAGTGTAAAGAAATCCGCAGAAAGTTCAAACTGGGCGGAGCCCACTACAGCTGAGCAAGGCTGTTGCAGCCAGACTGCCTAATTCCTTCTCTCTGGGCAGGGCATCTCTGAATAAAAGGCAGCAGCCCTAGTCAGGGACTTACAGATAAAACCCCCATCTCCCTGGAACAGAGCACCTGGGAGAAGGGGCAGCAGTGGGCACAGCTTCAGCAGACTTAAATGTCCCTGCCTGACAGCTCTGAAGAGAGTAGTGGATCTCCCAGCACAGCATTCGAGCTCTGCTAAGGGACAGGCTGCCTCCTCAAGTGGGTCCCTGACACCCGTGTATCCTGACTGGGAGACACCTCCCAGTAGGGGCCGACAGACACCGCATACAGGAGAGCTCTGGCTGGCATTTGCCGGGTGCCCCTCTGGGACGAAGCTTCCAGAGGAAGGAACAGGCAGCAATGTTTGCTGTTCTGCAGCCTCCACTGGTGATACCCAGGCAAACAGGGTTTGGAGTGGACCTCCAGCAAACTCCAGCAGACCTGCAGCAGAGGGGCCTGACTGCTAGAAAAAAAACTAACAAACAGAAAGGAATAGTATCAACATCAACAAAAAGGATGTCCACTCAAGAGACCCCATCGAAGGTCACCAACATCAAAGACCAAAGGTAGATAAATCCTTGAAGATGGAAAGAAACCAGCACAAAAAGGCTGAAAATTCAAAAAACGAGAACGCCTCTTCTGCTCCAAAGGTTCACAACTCCTCACCAGCAAAGGAGCAAAAGTGGACGGAGAATGAGTTTAACGAATTGACAGAAGTAGGCTTCAGAAGGTGGGCAACAACAAATTCCTCCAAACTAAAGGAGCATGTTCTAACCCAATGCGAGGAAGCTAAGAACCTTGAAAAAAGGTTAGACAAATTGCTAACTAAAACAACCAGTTTAGAAAGAACAAAAATGACCTGATAGAGCTGAAAAACACAACACAAGAATTTCGTGAAGCATACACAAGTATCAATAGCCGAATCGATCAAGTAAAAGAAAGAATATCAGAGATTGAAGATTAACTCAATAAAAAAACGTGAGAAGACAAGACGAGAGAAAAAAGTGAGAAGAAATGAACAAAGCCTCCAAGAAATACGGGACTATGTGAAAACACCAAATCTACATTTGATTGGTGTACCTGAAAGTGACAGGGAGAATGGAACCAAGTTGGAAAATACTCTTCAGGATATTATCCAGGAGAATTTCCCCAACCTAGTAAGGCAGGCCAACATTCAAATTCAGGAAATACAGAGAACACCACAAAGATACTCCTCGAGAAAAGCAACCCCAAGACTCATATCTTCAGATTCACCAAGGTTGAAATGAAGGAAAAAATGTTAAGGGCAGCCAGAGAAAAAGGTCAGGTTACCCACAAAGGGAAGACCACCAGACTAACAGCGGATCTCTTGGCAGAAACCCTACAGGCCAGAAGTGAGTGAGGGCCAATATTCAACATTCTTAAAAGAATTTTCAACCCAGAATTTCATATCGAGCCAAACTAAGCTTTGTAAGCAAAGGAAAAATAAAATCCTTTACAGACAAGCAAATGCTGACAGATTTTGTCACCACCAGGCCTGTCTTACAAGAGCTCCTGAAGGAAGCACTAAACATGGAAACGAACAACCAGTACTAGCAGTTTTGAAGCGTTTCTCGTGTCTCTATCTCCTTCAGTTCTGCTCTGACCTTAGTTATGTCTTCTGCTAGCTTTTGAATTTGTTTGCTCTTGCTTCTGTAGTTTTTTTGTTTTTTTTGTTTTTTTGTTTTTTTTTTTTGAGACAGAGTCTCGAATTGCAAAGACCATCTATGCAATGAAGAAACTGCATCAACTAACAGGCAAAATAACCAGCTGGAATCATAATGACAGGATCAAATTCACACATAACAATATTAACCTTAAATGTAAATGGGCTAAATGCCCCAATTAAAAGACACAGACTGGCAAATAGGATAAAGAGTCAAGACCCATGTGTGGGCCAGGCGTGGTGGCTCACGTCTGTAATCTCAGCACTTTGGGAAGTCAAGGTGGGCAGATCACGAGATCAGGAGATTGAGACCATCCTGGCTAACATGGTGAAACCCCATCTCTACTAAAAAATACAAAAACAAAAAAAATTAGCTGTGTATGGTGGCGGGTGCCTGTAGTCCCAGCTACTCAGGAGGCTGAGGCAGGAGAATGGCATAAACCCGGGAGGCAGAGCTAGCAGTGAGCCGAGATCATGCCACTGCACTCCAGCCTGGGTGACAGAGCAAGACTCCATCTCAAAAAAAAAAAAAAAAAAAAAAAAAAAAAAAAAAGACCCATCAGTATGCTGTATTCAGGAGACCCATCTCACGTGCAAAGACAAACATAGGCTCAAAATAAAGGGATAGATGAATACTTACCAAGCACATGGAAAGCAAAAAAGCAGGAGTTGCAATCCAAGTCTCTGATAAAACAGACTTTAAACCAACAAAGATCAAAAGAGACAAGGCCATTACATAACGGTAAATGGATCAATGCAACAAGAAGAGCTAACTATCCTACATATATATGCACCCAATACAGGAGCACCCAGATTCATAAAGCAAGTTTTTAGAAACCTACAAAGATACTTAAACTCCCACACAATAATATTGGGAGACTTTAACACCCCACTGTCAATATTAGATCAACAAGACAGAAAACTAATAAGGATATCCAGGACTTGAACCCAGCTCTGGACCAAGCGGGCCTAATAGACATCTACAGAACTCTCCACTCCAAAACAGAATATACATTCTTCTCAGCACCACGTCGCACTTATTCTAAAATTGACCACACAATTGGAAGTAAAACACTCCTCAGCAAATGCAAAAGAATGGAACTGATAACAAACAGTCTCTCAGACCACAGTGCAATCAAATGAGAACTCAGGATTAAGAAAGTTACTCAAAACTACACAATGACGTGGTAACTGAACAACCTGCTCCTGAATGACTACTGAGTAAATAACGAAATGAAGGCAGAAATAAAGATGTTCTTTGAAACCAATGAGAACAAAGACACAATGTACCAGAATCTCTGGGACACATTTAAAGCAGTGTATAGAGGGAAATTTATAGCACTAAATGGCCACAAGAGAAAGCAGGAAAGATCTAAAATTGACACCCTAACATCACAATTAAAAGAACTAGAGAAGGCCGGACACAGTGGCTCACACCTGTAATTGCAGCACTTAGGGAGGCCAAAGCAGGTGGATTACCTGAGGTCTCGAGTTCAAGACCAGCCTGGCCAACATGGTGAAACCCCATCCCTACTAAAAATACAAAAGTTAGCCGGGCATGGTGGCACACACCTGTAATCCCAGCAACTCAGGAGTCTGAGGCAGGAGAATTACGTGAGCCTAGGAGGCTGAGGTTGCAGTGAGCCAAGATTGTGCCACTGCACTCCAGCCTGGCCAACAGAGCGAGACTCTGTCTCAAAAAATAAAAAATAAAAAAATAAAAAAAAAACTAGAGAAGCAAGAGCAAACAAATTCAAAAGCTAGCAGAAGACACAACTAAGGTCAGAGCAGAACTGAAGGAGATAAAGACACAAAAAACCCTTCAAAACATATGAATCCAGGAGCTGGCTTTTTGAAAAGATCAGTAAAATAGACCACTAGCCAGACTAATAAAGAAGAAAAGAAAGGCCAGGCATGGTGGCTCACACCTGTAATCCCAGCACTTTGGGAGGCTGAGGTGGGCAGATCACAAGGTCAGGAGATCGAGACCATCCTGGCTAACACGGTGAAACCCCGTCTCTACTAAAAATACAAAAAATTAGCCGGGCGTGGTGGCAGGCACCTGTAGTCCCAGCTACTCGGGAGGCTGAGGCAGGAGAATGGCATGAAACCGGGAGGCGGAGTTTGCAGTGAGCCGAGATGGCACCACTGCACTCCAGCCTGGGCGACAGAGCAAGACTCCATCTCAAAAAAAAAAAAAAAAAAGAAGAAGAATAAAAGAGAGAAGAATCAAATAGACACAATAAACAGTGATAAAGGGGATATCACCACCGATCCCACAGGAATACTAACTACCATCAGAGAATACTATAAACACTTCTATGCAAATTAGCTAGAAAATCTACAAGAAATGGATAAATTCCGGGACACACACACCCTCCCAAGACTAAACCAGGAAGAAGTTGAATTCCTGAATAGACCCATAACAAGTTCTGAAATTAAGGAAGTAATTAATAGCCTACCAACCAAAAAAGTCCAAGATGAAATGGATTCACAGATGAATTCTACCAGAGGTACAAAGAGTTTTCTTCTGAAACTATTTCAAACAGGAAAAGAAGGAATCCTCCCTAACTCATTTTACGAGGCCAGCATCATCCTGATACCAAAACCTGGCAGAGACACAACAAAAAGAGAGAAAATTTCAGGCCAATATCCCTGATGAACATCAATGCAAAAATCCTCAATAAAATACAGGCAAACCGAATCCAGCAGTACATCAAAAAGCTTATCCGCCACGATCAAGTCTGCTTCATCCCTGGGATGCAAGGCTGGTTCAACATATGTAAATCAATAGACATAATCCATCACATAAACAGAACCAATGATAAAAACCATATGATTATCTCAATAGCTGCAGAAAAGGCCTTTGACAAAATTCAACAGCGCTTCACACTAAAAACTCTCAATAAACTAGGTATTCATGAAACGTATCTCAAAATAATAAGAGCTATTTACGACAAACCCACAGCCAATATCATACTGAATGGGCAAAAACTGGAAGCATTCCCTTTGAAAACTAGCACAAATCAAGGATGCCCTCTCTCATCACTCCTATTCAACACAGTATTGGAAGTTCTGGCTAGGGCAATCAGGCAAGAGAAAGAAAGAAAGGGTATTCAATTAGGAAAAGAGGAAGTCCAATTGTCTCTGTTTGCAGATGACATGATTGTATATTTAGAAAACCCCATCATCTCAGCCCAAAATCTCCTTAAGCTGATAAGCAACTTCAGCAAAGTCTCAGGATACAAAATCAATATGCAAAACTCACAAGCATTACTATACACCAATAACAGACAAACAGAGAGCCAAATCATGAGTGAACTCTCATTCACAATTGCTACAAAGACAATAAAATACCTAGGAATACAACTTACAAGGGATGTGAAGGACCTCTTCAAGGAGAACTACAAACCACTGCTCAAGGAAATAAGAGACAACACAAACAAATGGAAAAACATTTCATGCTCATGGATAGGAAGAATCAATATTGTGAAAATGGCTATACTGCCCAAAGTAATTTATAGATTCAATGCTATCCCCATCAAGTTACCATTGACTTTCTTCATAGAAAGACTACTTTAAATTTCATGTGGAACCAAAAGGAGCCCACACAGCCAAACAATCCTAAGCAAAATGAACAAAGTGGCTGGGTGCAGTGGCTCACGCCTGTAATCCCAGCACTTTGGGAGGCCAAGGCAGGCAGATCACGAGGTCAGGAGTTCAAGACCAACCTGGCCAATATGGTGCAACCCCGTCCCTACTAAAAATACAAAAAGTAGCCAGGTGTGGTGGTGTGCGCCTGTAAGTGATCCCAGCTACTTGGGAGGCTGAAGTGGGAGAATGACTGGAACCCAGAAGGTGGAGGTTGCAGTGAGCCAAGATTGCACCACTGCACTCCAACCTGAAAGAGCAAGACTCCATCTCAAAAAAAAAAAAAAAAAAGAACAAAGCAGGAGGCATCATGCTACCTGACTTCAAACTATACTACAAGGCTACCGTAACCAAAACAGTATGGTACTGGTACCAAAACAGATATGTAGACCAATGGAACAGAACATAGGCCTCAGAAATAACACCAACCATCTAATCTTTGACAAACCTGACAAAAACAAGCATTGGGGAAAGGTTTCCCTATTTAATAACTTGTATGGGGAAAACTGGCTAGCCATATGCAGTAAGCTGAAACTGGATCCCTTCTTTATACCTTATACAAAAATTAAGATGGATTAAAGACATAAACGTAAGACCCAAAACCTTAAAAACCCTAGAACAAAACCTAGGCAATACCATTTAGGACATCGGCATGGGCAAAGACTTCATAATTAAAACACCAAATGCAATGGCAACAAAAGCCAAAACAGACAAATGGGTTCTAATTAAACTAAAGAGTTTCTGCACAGCAAAATAAACTACCATCACAGTGAACAGGCAACCTACAGAATGGGAGAAAATTTTTGCAGTCTATCTGTCTGACAAAGGGCTAATATCCAGAATCTACAAAGAACTTAAATTTACAAGAAAAAAACAACACCATAAAAAAGTGGGCAAAGGATAAGAACAGACACTTCTCAGAAGAAGACATTTATGCAGCCAACAAACATGAAAAAAAGCTCATCATCACTGGTCATTAGAGAAATACAAATAAAAACCACAATGCAATACCATCTCATGCCAGTTAGAATGGTGATCATTAAAAAGTCAGGAAACAACAGATGCTGGAGAGGATGTAGAGAAACAGGAACTCTTTTACACTGTTGGTGGGAGTGTAAATTAGTTCAACCATTGTGGAAGACAGTGTGGTGATTCCTCAAGGATCTAGAACTAGAAATACCATTTGGCCCAGAAATCCCATTACTAGGTATATACCCAAAGGATTATCAATCATTCTACTATAAAGACACATGCACACGTATGTTTACTGCAGCACTGTTCACAATAGCAAAGACTTAGAACCAACCCAAATGCCCATCAATGATAGACTGGATAAAGAAAATGTGGCATGTAAACACCATGGAATGCTATGGAGGCATAAAAAAGGATGAGTTCATGTCCTTTGCAGGGACATGGTCGAAGCTGGAAACCATCATTCTCAGCAAACTAACACAGGAACAGAAAACCAAACACCACATGTTCTCACTCATAAGTGGGAGTTAAACAATGAGAACACATGGACACAGGGGTGGGGGGAATCATACACTGGGGCCTGTCAGGGTTGGGGTCTGGGGGAGGGATAGCATTAGGAGAAATACCTAATGTAGATGACGGGTTGATGGGTGCAGCAAACCACCATGGCACATGTATACCTATGTAACAAACCTGCATATTCTACACATGTACCCCAGAACTTAATATATAATTATATATGTGTGTGTGTGTGTGTTTGTTAAAAAATAAAATAAAATTCTAGTTAAAAGTGCAGCTCCTCTGTTCTTCAGCAACCCCCAGGGCCAACCAAAAGGCAGTGTAGGCTGGGCGCAGTGGCTCACGTCTGTAATCCCAGCACTTTGGGAGCCTGAAGTGGGTGGATCACTTGATATAAGGAGTTTGAGACCAGCCTGGACAACATGGTGAAACCCCGTCTCCACCAAAAACAAACAAACAAAAAATTAGTCGGGCATGGTGTGGGCTCCTGTAATCCCAGCTACTCTGCTACTCTAGAGGCTGGGGCACAAGAATCACTTGAACCCAGGAAGCGGAGGTTGCAGTGAGCAAAGATCGCGCCACTGCACTCCAACCTGGGCGACAGAGTGAGACCCTGTCTCAAAAAAACAAAAAGGTCGGGGGGTAGTGTAGGAGCTGATTAAAATCAGCTTGGTTGAGGGGCACGAGTGAGGGAAGTCCATCCAGACTCCAATCTACAGGATCCCTGTTCTGCAGCAGGTCTCCCTCCTGCCTTGAACTCACCAGGAACTGCACCTGTCCTCCTGAGGGGTCATGGCTAACACCTCCAGAGGAAACTGAGCTCACAGAGGGAAAAGGAAACACCAGGCATTTGGGAAAGGCAACTGCTAGAAATGAAACACACTGAGCAGCCAGTACTTGAAATGGCATTAGGGGAGAGAAGAAAAAGTCTAAACAAGTGTAAAAATATCCTCCCAGAAGAAAAAATATTCAACAAAGCAAGAAACAGCAGTTGGAAAGAAGAATCAGATAAAACACTAAAAAATGTAGCTGAAAGAAACTCAAAAGATACAAAATGTGCACAGCTGAATAATTATTGTACAGTCTATAAGCGTTGGTGGAGAATGTGGGGATAATGAACTCCCTTTTACTCTCTGAGAGGGAAAGTAAATGGTTTATAACCATTGAGGAAATTCATGTGGCAGTGTTAAGTAGAATTTTATATAGAGACACATATGTACACATAAACACACCCACATACACACACACACACACACACGCATACATATGTTGCAACTTAATGAACCCACTGCTGGGTAAAAGTCATGTTTGAGGCTGCTCACCTCGGTGGTGAGTATAGCAGTGATTTGAATCTAAGTACAGCATCATGGTATTTTTCTTTTTCTTTTTTTTTTTTTTTTTTTTTTGAGACAGACTCTTGCTCTGTCACCCAGGCTGGAGTGCAGTGGTGCAATCTCGGCTCACTGCAACCTCTACCTCCCGGGTTCAAGCCACCTCCTGCCTCAGCCTCCCAAGTAGCTGGGATTATAGGCAACCGCCACCACGCCCAGCTAATTTTTGTATTTTTAATAGAGATGGGGTTTCACCATATTGGTTAGGCTGGTCTCGAACTCCTGAACTCAGGTGATCCACTGGCCTCAGCCTCCCAAAGTGATGGAGTTACAGGCGTGAGCCACCATACCCAGCCAACATCATAGTTTTTCAAACTCTGCACTACCACTTACTAGCTTCTTGATCTTTTTTGGCTTTATTTCTTCTGTCAAATGGGGATAATAATGGAACTTACCACATTAGGTTATTGTAAAGATTAAATTAGTCAATACCTATAAAGTGTTTAGAACAGTGCCTGACATTGTAAGCGCTCCATAAATTATAGCTTTAAAAGAATCTTTTTTAATAAACAGAAACCCAACCCTAGGGTAATTCCTCAGAGAAATTCCTGCAAAGGTCCATAAGAGGAAAGGTATGAGGACACACATAGGATTGTCAGTGATAACCGGGAGTTGTAGACACCCAAGGTTTATGTAAAAATAAGCTGGACATGTGCTATGCAAAATCATACAGAGGTCAGAAGCCATTAGAAGTAATAGATACATACACAGAAATATTAAATCCTCTATCTTAAAAATACAGTACAAAGTGAATAAACCAAGCAACAAAAAGTCATAAAATAAATTGTTAAAAATTAAAAACATACATAGAACTATAGATACCTGAATAATTTATGACATGCATATGTACACACCGTTCTGAAATATGTTATATATAAAATAAAATATTATAGTCATTATCTAGAAGGGAAAAGGAATGGGAGTGGGGTTGAGATATAAATAAAATAAAGCGAGAGACCTTGTATAGATTATTGATAAAATGCCATATTCTGAAGAGTATCATCAACTCGACTCCTAGCCCCTTAGGGGAACTGAGAGAGAGAGAGAGAGAGAGAGAGAGCGAGAGAGCGCGAGAGCGCGCACAAGACAGAATACAAGAGAATACAAGAGGCTGGTTGCAGGTAGCACAACTAAATCAGGAATGCAAAGGGTAGAGGCATGGATGTATGGTAGGAAATGTAACAGCTAATACAGTCAATCAATCAATCAATATTAGTAAATGGGCATAGACAATGTGAAAGGAGAGCTTGACAGCAGAGCATTTCTGTTCGTTTCAATGCAATAATGTTCCTCATATTACAGAACTGAAGCAAATTAAAGGACCAAGGTCAGAGGCTTTCCCTCCCATTCTGCAAAGTAACACACACCAAACCCTTTTCAAGGATGTGGAAGGGAAATGATGCCTCACTACCCCTGAATGCAGTTTCAGAGAAACTATCGCTACTCTGAACTGGCCTGAACATGACTTTGCTAGAGAGTTTGACTTCTAATTCATGGAGGGAATAACATACATTAAATGTGCAATAATTTTTTTAACTAGTGTTGACATGAGATTTAAGATTGCTGTATATATCTAGTTTATTACTTCTGACTTCTGCATGGTTGTCCACAGCCTTCTGCTGGCTTTTCTGAAGCTCGGCCAGGGCGCAGATGTCACCTATTATAAACCTCATTGTAAATTAAATGTTCCTGGTTAAATCACAGATCTTGCTAGAAGCACGCCCTGGGCTTTGTGAAAAATACAAGGAGTTGCTATAATGTATTTCTGAGTGATCAAGTTATAACTCCTCTAAATTAAATTTACAGAGCTCATTCGCTTTTATTCCAGGCAGTAACCATGGCATTCGTGTTAAATCATTACAAGTGCAGCAGATATATTGACTACTGCCAGGCCTGTCATTACGATTCTCAGTTTAAGCACTGCTGGAGCGAACTCTAAAGTTTAATTAGTATCCCCGTCTGGTGTTGTAAAACACAAGTCCGGACATATGGGAAAGAAAGATGAGTTAATGTGAATCATCTTGAAAACATGAAACCAGCAGACAGAGCAAAGCAGATAGCTGAACTCGTTCTGAATCAAAGTTACTTGCCTTGACGTCTGTGCTGCATTATGTAATTGGGTTGGGAGAAAATAGTCACTTAATCTTCTCAAGAAGACAACTATTTTCTGGGACAACGGAGGAGGAAGAGCAAATAGCAGTCATTGGGTCACGCGACAAAGTGACTCGGACACACGTGGATTGCTGCATTGGCCGTCTGCAGACACAGTCACGCACAGAAGCTCCGAGGGACGGGCCCCTGGAGAAACCAACCAGCTGTCCTCCATGCCACCAACTCTAAAAAGGGGTGAGGTTGACACCTCAGGTGTATCACAGGCATACTTTGGCACCCTACGCTCTTAAGTCTGTTACCAAAACACCAAGGGTTCAGTCTAGGTCCTGCTGTTCCCTGCACAGAAAGCCAATCGCTGAGATGATCATTCTTGCCAAGGAAGAAGACAATAATCAGGTGCTACAGCTGAGAAAATGAGAGATCAATCTCTCTGACCACTAAAATTAGTAGTTTATATAGAAGGGAAGAAATGTAAAAACGTACATAATTTCCTGGCCTCCTCCAGCCCAGCATCCTTCCCTCCACCTGGCCTCAGCAACTTCTTCCACAGGTTTTTTCCATAGCAGGGAAGAAATGTAACAATGTATGAGAAAACAGGAACTCCAGAGGAGTAAAGAAGCAATCATGATGAATAAGAGGCCTGGAGTCTCACTGGATGCAAAGATCTGGTGAGTTTCAGTTCTCTGATACTTTTTCAGAGGCCTGGGGGTCCTTTCCTAAGGAAGGAACTCAGATAAATACTAAGTTTCAAGCTTTAAGACCAAGAGGGTCCATTTCTATGTTAAATAAATAAATGAATGTCTGTGGAACTACTGGGTCAGTTTCAAGTCCTTCATAAATTAATCCACACTTGAAAAAATGTAATCGTATTTCCTGTTCTTACCACCTCTAGGACGGACTTCATGAGTACATCCCAAATTCCACTGGGAAACGGAATTTGCTTAGCTTTCACAGTGACCAGCCAGCACAAAGGAAGGGAAACTGGATGGCACCAAAGAATGTCCCACCAAAGTTCCATGCAGAATGCTCAGCCTGACATCTCCAGCCCCAGGTCCCCTCTCTGCCTCCCTCCCTCCTCTGCAGGTGCCATAACTCCAGGGTGCAGGGGATGTCCTCACCACGTCCTGATCCTCACTGTGGATCCGCTCAGTCAACTCCTCTCACCTGATCCATTCTCCCCGGACGCCCCCTGCTTCTCATCCTTTCAGCAGAGCCTTAGAAGCAACCCTCTAATCACTGAGCACTCCGTCAGTGTTCTCTGAGCCTGCCTGGCCCTTTGCTTGACAGCTTTTCCTCATTGTGACCACCTGTGCAGTATCTTCACTTCCCCAGCACCTGCAGCCTGGGACCAGGCAGGCTCTGCCCTTCACCTTTTCCAAACTTCCCATCTCCCACAGCCCTGCTTGCTCCTCCGTTGGAGCCCCAGCTATTAGTCTTCCTTGATGCTAACCAGGCCTGGGTAGAGTTTGCAGGACCCAGTCCAAAATGAACAAGTGGCTGACAGAAACAAGGGAGTCGGTCTCCCCTTCCCAGGGCCTGCCACCCAAACCCACACGGAAAGAGAACCAAAGGGACTGCAACCTCTGCACCCATGCACTTGGCACCTAGATAAGGGGATGAGCAAGAACCCTCGATCAGGTTCCTGTCAGCACACCAGGAAGAGCCAGCGTGGGGACGGGGTGGCCATCACCTACCCTCACCTGGAGATGCCACAGCCAGTGCACCTGGCTCCACTGTTTCCACGCCTGCACTCAGTCCCCGATGGGGCAGAGAGCGAGGGTGAAACACAGACACACAGACATCACCCCTCCATAACACATCCTGTCGCGGACTCGGGCTGAGGACAGCCAGGATCCTGGGGCGGGTGGGCAGGGGGAGCGAGTCAGACTCAGGCACAGGAGGCAGCTAAGAACAGTCCTTGAGAGGCCCTGGGAGGCAGACAGTGCAGGAACAGAGACTCTAAGCCCCAGGCATGCTCCACTGTCCATCTGACCTTCCTTGGAAAACACACGCTCTAAGATAAAATTAGAATTTCAAGGGGCAAGCATGAAACCTCTGGGCTCAGTGACCCACGCAGGCCAACCTGAAGATGACACCAACTCACCCGTCTCATAATTTCCTGGCCTCCTCCAGTTCAGCATCCTTCCCTCCACCTGGCCTCAGCAGCTCCTTCCGTAGGCTTTGCTCTGGACCCTGTCACCCTGAGGAGAGCCACAGCTCAAGGCAGAATCCTGAGCTTAGGTGCTCCACCCAGCCAGGCGAGGCGGAGGCATGGAGTTCCACTTACTGTGGTGGCTGAGGCCTGAGGCAGGAGTGAAACGGAAGAGTTCCTGGACTCTCTCACAGGACTTGCAACAAGGGTGTGGCCTGTTTGCTTGGCCGCCATGTGTTCAAACCCCTTGCAGGAGGGGGAAACGCGCACAGACAGGTGCAGAAGCCGGGACGAGTGCTTCTGGGCTCCGTCCCCATAGTAGTGAAACAGAAAAAGTTCCCTTGTCCCTCTCACAGGGCATGTGACGGGGAGTGGCTCACTTCTTCAGTGCCCCAGTGCTCAAACCTCTAGGGGAGCATACGGAGTGCAGGTTGTGGGGCTGCGACCTCACGGCGGTGTGTAGGGATGAATGTTTATAGCTCCTAAAGCCCCAGTGGGCGTGTGTTACAGCGCACGCTTTTAATTTAGCCATCTGCAGGTGGCTTGTGTTTGCTCAATTAGACTCCCTTCCTTATCACAAGGACAGAGGGATTTCTGTATCCCGGGGTTTCTTGCCTTGGCGTACTGGAAGAATTGGATCACACATGGGCTTGGAGAATGAGTTCAAGGTTTTATTGTGTAAAAGTGTTATGCCCAGACCGTTTGTTCCCCAAAGAAGACCACCAGAGTCCAGTGTCAAAGCCAAGCGGCAAGGATCTTTACTACAAGTTCGAACTTGGTCCCTCCATTCCACAGGATACAAGAGGGCCCCGAACAATGCGAGCGTTTGCTTTTTATAGCCCGAAAGTTGCAGGGGAACAAAGAAATTCTTTTGGCTCCCGCGCTTTCAGTAACCTTGAACGGCTGTCTCCTTATCCGAGACTTTCCAGGTGGTGTTTGTACTGGGCTCAGGGAGTTTTGAGCCCGGGGCTGAGGAATGTGCCCAGCTCCTTTCAAAAGTAGCTCTCAGCAGATGGGTGAGCCAGAAGGGAGATGGTTTTCCCCTGGAGATGGGCAGCTCAGGCCCAGGCTCTCCTCTGGCTGCCCCAGCCAAACTCTGCATCGTTCTGCTGGTTAATGGCCTGCCAGCGTGCTGGCATCTGTTGGTGTGCTCTTCCGCCAGAGTGCTCCCCTCGATGTCCTCTCAACGTCCAGCCACTTGTGTCTTTTTCCACCAATGTGTTCCTCACAATGTCCAGCCACTTGTGTGTCTGACTACTAGGGTTTCAGGGGTTTTTATAGGCACAGGATGGGGGCATGGCAGGCCAGGGTGGTCTTGGAAAATGCAACATTTGGGCACAAAGACAGACGTGCCTGTCCTCACCTAGGTCTGTGGGGATAGAGCCCTAGCCAGGGACCACGCCCTCCTCTACCCAGCACTTCCCTTCCCCACCTTCCATATCATTTAAAAGCACCATGCTCTTCCCTTCCCAGCACTCCCGTTTCAGTAGCATCTAGGGGAGTGTTACAATGAATACTCTTAGCAGTTGCCATCCCCAGACAGTTGAGTGTTAACCAGTTCAGTGGAAAGTCAGACAGCCTTTTACACTCTGCCCTCTTGGTACCCAGGTCCTTGTCCGGTATCCAGGAAAAATCAGATCACGTGAACTTGAAGGATGGTGAATGCAGGGATTTTACTGAGTGATGCATGTGGCTCTCAGTGGGATGGATGGGGAGCTGGAAAGGGGATGGACTGGGAAGATGACCATCCCCTGGAGTTTGGCCATCCCACAGTGAATCTCCTCTCTGACCATCCCCAGCCTAACTCCTCTTGACATTCAGACACGCCTTCTCTTCTCTCCTTTGCTGTACTGCTGTGCTGCCCAGCCACTCTTCTGCTCATGGAGCCTGGGGTTTAGGGTTTATATGGGTACAGGATTGTAGGGGAGCATGGCGGGCCAAAAGTCAACATTTGGGCGTGTAAACAGGAATGCCTGTTACCATTTAGTAGGGTCACGGGTTTCCAGGCTTGAGGGTGGGGCCTTCACCAGGGAACTGCCGTCTTCTACCCAGTATTTCCCTGCCTCCTGTCCATATCAGGAGGACCACTTGAACCCGGGAGTTCTGGGCTATAGTGTTCTATGATGAGGTGTCTGCACTAAGTTGGCATCAATGTGGTGACCTCCCGGGAGTGGGGACTGATGGGTTGCCTAAGGAGGGGTGAACTGACCCAGGTTGGAAACAAATGAAAAATTCCTGGGCTAATCAGTAGTGGAATTTCACCTGTTAACAGCCACTACCCTCCAGCCTGGACACCATGCAAGACAACATCTCTAAAAGAAATATAAAATGTGTTTTTAAAAAGAAGCTGCACCTGTTAGAGGAACCCCTGGTTCTCAGGCCTCTGGTTTAATAAAACATGACTAAAGTGACTACATCTTTTTTTGTTGTTTTGAGATAGAGTCTCAGGCTGAAGTGTAGTGGTGCAATCTTGATTCACTTCAACTTCTGCCTCCCAGGTTCAAGTGATTCTCATGCCTCAGTCTTCGCCTAGCTGGGATCACAGGTATGCGCCACCGTGCCTGGCTAGTTTTTGTATTTTTAGTAGAGACAGGGTTTCTCCATGTTGGCCAGGCTGGTCTCAAACTCCTGGCCTCAAGTGATCTGCCCACCTAGCCTCCCAAGTGACTACATCTTAAAGTGCATAGCTGGGTACTCACAAGGTGCCCACAAGGTTAATGCTTATGGTCTGAAAATAGCTATATCCCAAGCTGACCACCAATTATAATTACAGAATATTTATGGCCATACGGAACACCTCCCACCAAGCCTGCAGGACGTCCAGATGCCCTAAGAGTGAAGCCCACTTTACTTAAAGATAACTTTAATGAGCAGGCTTAAAGAATTAATGGTCATTGATAGCACCAATAACCCCTACCTTTAGTGAGAACATCTGCACATTCCAAGTTTAATTATAGCTCCTTACAGTTTCTTTCTTTTTTTTTAAGAGATGAGGTCTCGCTCTGTTGCCCAGGCTGGAGTACAAGCACGAGATCTCAGACTGCAGCTTCCGTCTCCCAGGTTCAATCACTTCTCCCACCACAGCCTCCGGAGTAGCTGGGATTACAGGGGCTTGCCACCACGCCCAGGTAATTTTTGCATTTTTGGTAGGGACAGGGTTTCACCATGTTGGCCAGGCTGGTCTCGAACTCCTGACCTCAGGTGATACACCTGCCTTGGCCTCCCAAAGTGCTGAATTACAGGAGTGAGCCACCATGCCTGGCCAGTTTTTTTATAAGTAGAGGCACTAACAAAGGATCGTGCATTCTTCTCCTGCTTTCTGAGGACACCCCACTCTGTAATGGAGTAGTTTCTAATAAACTTGCTACTTTCACTGTGCTCTGTGAGTCACCTCTAATTCTTTCCTGTGAGATTCAAGAACCCTTTCTTGGGGTCTGGATGGGGACCCTCTTTTCTGGCAATGTGCCCACAGTGGAGAGAAGGACCCCTGGATGCTTTCCCATGAGCCTCTCCAACGTATTCTTTCTCCCCGCCTACTGCCCCAAACCTCCTCTTCAACATCACCCAGAGGTCCTGGCCCCTGTGGAGTCCCCCAGCCTAGCAGGGACCTCCCCATCTGTCCTCGAGCTGAGGATAAGCACTTCAGGAACAAGTTCGTTGGCTTGAGGAACTCTTTCCCTCTTGTCCTTCAGTCACAGGCTCCGCCGGGGCCCAGTCCTGGGCCAACAAGGAGCCTCAGCATTCAATACTGGCTCCAGACCCCACCTGACTCAAGACCCCACCCTTCAGAAACGCCGTGGGAGGGCTCCCTGCATGGGGTGCCAGCACTCTCATCAACAAAACCAACCAACCCTGACTGGTTAAAATCTATGTAAACCAAGAACTAGCAAGAAACTGGTTTTCATATGAGCCCTTAAGTAGGTATTTTAACTAAAATGAAATCAACATCTTGGAGAAACTAAAATATAACATGTCATCTTCTGGTCTCCTGGTTTCTCCCAAGTTTTCCAACATGGCGGTGACTGCCATTTATTTTGTCACCAAAGAATCACAGAAAAGGAAGAAACTAAACTTTTTAAGTCCTACAGTTTAAACTGTTTTTAATCACTAAATGTAGGTACCTCCTCCTGCAAGACTCCCTGGTTCTCCCTAATTCCAGTGAAACTCGGGAGAACCCTGGGCTTTGTACCCAGGACAGGGAGGGCAGAGAAGAATCCTACTCTCCATGGGGCGGCTGTGAAGCAGTTGCATCTGAAAAAATGTCTTCCTCAAGCTAAAAAGCTTCTGCACAGCAAAGGAAACAATCAACAAAGTGAAAACCCACACAACGGGAGAAAATATTTGCAAACTGTCCATCTGACAAGGGATTAATAACCAGAATATATAAGGAGCTCAAACAACTCAACAGCAAAAAATAAAAATAATCTGATGAAAAAAATGGGCAAAAGATTTGAACAGACATTTCTCAAAAGAAGGCATACACATGGCCAACAGGTAGATGAAAAAATGCTCAATATCACTAATCATCAGAGAAATGCAAATCGAAACCACAATGAGATATCATTTCACCCCAGTTAAAATGGCTTGTATCAAAAAGGCAGGCAATGGGTACAAAAAAATAGAATTAATGAATAAGGCTTAGTATTTGATGGCACAACTGGAAGACTACAGTCAATAATAATTTAATTGTACATTTCACAATAACTAAGAGTGTAACTGAATTGTTGGTCACACAAAGGATAAATGCTTGAGTGGATGGATACCCCATTTTCCATGATACGATTATTACACATTGCATGCCTACATCAAAACAGCTAATGTACCCCATATATACCTACTATGTACCCACAAGAATTACAAATAATAAGTAAATAAAGGCAGGCAATAACAGATCTGGTGAGGATGTGGGGAAAGGGGAATCCTCATACACTGTCAGTGGGAATGTAAATTAGAACAGTATGGAGGTTCCACAAAAAAAACTACAAAGAGAACTACCATTTGGTCCAGCAGTTTCACTGCTGGGTATATACTCAAAAGAAAGGAAATCAGTATATTAAAGAGATATCTGCCCTACCATGTTTATTGCAGCCCTATTCAAAATACAGAATCAACGTTAAGTACCCATCAACAGATGAATGGATAAAGGAAATGTGTTATATTTACACAATGGAATATTATTCAGCCATAAAAAGAGTGAAATCCTGTCACTTGCAGCAGCATGGATGGAACCAGAGGCCATCCATGAAATGTGAAATAAGCCAAGCACAGAAAGACAAATATCGCATCTTCTCTTTCATATGTGGAAACTAAAAATGTGGATCTCGTGATGACACAGAGTAGACTGCTATTAGCCAGAGGCCAGGAATGGGACAAGGGGGAGGCAAGGAAAGAGATACATATGTATTTATTACCACTGAGTTGTACATTTAAAAATGGTAAAGATTGTACATTTTTAAAAATTAAAAAGTAGAGGCCGGGCGCGGTGACTCACGCCTGTAATCCCAGCACTTTGGGAGGCTGAGGTGGGCGGATCACGAGGTCAGGAGATTGAGACCCACCTGGTCAACATGGTCAAACACCCAGTCTCTACTAAAAATACAAAAATTAGCTGGGCATGGTGGCGCATGCCTGTAATCCCAGCTACTCATGAGGCCGAGGCAGGAGAATCTCTTGAACCCAGAGGTGGAGGTTGCAGTGAGCCAAGATCACGCTACTGCACTCCAGCCTGGGCAACAGGGCGAGGCTCCGTTTCAAAAACAAAATAAAATAAAATAAAATTTTGAAAAAAAGTGAGAATAATGCTAGGATGAAATAGACCCTCAGGAAGAATACTGGAGTTCAAAAAACAAATTCACTGTGCATCTAAGAAAAAAATTAAACGTTTGATTTCTGTAGCTCCACTTTACAAAACAATAGCAGCAGCAGCAGTAGCAGCAGTAGGAGAGTAGTAGTTGTAGTAGTCGTTGTTGTAGTAGTAGCAGCACCAGCAGTAGTAGTAACTAGGTTTTGTGAGTGCTTATCACGTACCGGATTCCATCTGTGTTAAATGCTTTACAATTTAACATGGATAAACCACAGCCAATAGGAAATTTCACTTCACAATTTTTCCTTCTTTTTTAGCTGGTTAGAAATCTGCCTGTGTTTTCTTCCTGGCATGAGGACCTAAAATCATTTCCAATCCAGCAAGCAGAACAGCCCCTGCCAAAGCGAGAGAGAAAAATTCTTCCACATCATATATCTGGAGGCGGAAGGAGGGGACGTGCCCATTACTGTGTTAAAGGATTGAGAAGTCACTCAGTGTAGAAACATGTTTGAATATCTGAACCCAGCGTTTCCCAAATTTGACCATGGAGCGAGTATTTTTGTTTGTTTTCAAGACAGAGTTTTACTTTTGTTGTCCAGGCTGGACATGATCTCAGCTCACTGCAACCTCCGCCTCCCGGGTTCAAGCAATTCTCCTGCCTTACTCTCTGAGAAGCTGGGATTACAGGTGCCCACGACCATGCCTGGCTAAATTTTTTTTGTATTTTTAGTAGAGACGGGGTTTCATCATGTTGGCCAGGCTGATTTTGAACTCCTGACCTCAAGTGATCTGCCCACCTCGGCCTCCCAAAGTGCTGGGATTAAAGGCGTGAGCCACCGTGCCTGGCCGGAGCAAGTATTTTTGGGCATCATAGATGCCCAGACTCCTCAGTTTATACTTGCGAAAATGCTGATTTGGGCAAAAGAAGTTTTTGAGTCAGGCTGAGTTTTAACTCCTCCCTTTGGCAGCTGTTCACTGTCGGGCAACGTACAAAGGCTTTGTTTCCTTATCGGTGAGACCTAGGATAATATTGCCAACATTTAGTGTGAGGTGAAGAGCAGCTGATACTCAAGACATCTAAAATTCCTGGCACACAATAGATTTCCAGTAAATGACAGCTATTTTTATTATTTCTCAGAAGAAATAACACCAGCATAGCTCTAGACAACTCCAAATCCCTCCCCTTAGGGCACCTCAAACCTCTCCCTCAACACTCTAAATGCCCTTAGTCAATATATTATTAATAACTCAATTCTGTCCCTTCCGGGGATGAGGATGTGGTAAAAGAATTGGCCAAGGTGATCGTTAAAAAAAAATCCAACTCTCAGGTTCTCTGGACAACCGTTTAGGCAAGGCAGAGCCAGCCCGAAGGCTCAGGTGCTGGGTGGGCCTAGCAATGCCCTTGGGACCAGCCAGCAGCACAGAGGGGCTGGAGAAATGGGATTGAGGCTTAGGGAAATGATACTATGTAGAACTGCATTGTAGACTGTAGAGGAAATCCCTCCACTCCAGGCTGAGTCCAAATCCCTGGAAGCTACTGGACAACTCTAGATAACAGATAGCAAGCACAACAAACTGTGGTCTATAGACAATTTCGTCCTGCTCCTGGAGGTTCAACTGACTTCCCTTTACCCACTTTGCTTCCATTCACACATTAATTTTAATATTCCTAATCTATGACTCTATCTGCCTTCCCACTCTTCCCTTGAACTGGTGGATTAGTCCATTTTCACACTGCTGATAAAGACATACCCAAGACTGGGTAATTTATAAAGAAAAAGAGGTTTAATGAACTCACAGTTCCACGTGGCTGGGGAGGCCTCACAATCATGGTGGAAAGCAAAGGGCAACTCTCACATGGCGGCGGCAGACAAGACAGAATGAGAGCCAAGCAAGAGGGGAAACCCTTCATAAGACCATCAGATCTCGGCCAGGCCGAGGGCGGCGAGCGCGGCGGCTACCCTGGACGCGCTGCGCGGTCGCCTGCTCTGCGACTGCCGCCGCTCTCGCCCGGGTGGCGGCGAGGTGCTTGAGCTGGGGCTGCAGGAGGCGCTGGAGCCGGCCGTGCGCCTGGGCCGCTACCCGCGCACGCAGCTCGATGTGTCAGCGCTGCGGCTGTAGGACGGCGGCTCGGCCCTGGCCGTCGCGCTCAACGCCGCCGCTTCGCCCTGCCTGACGCGGGCGTGGAGATGTACGACCTGGTGGTGAGCTGCGGCCTGGGCCTCGCGCTGGGGCCCGCGCCCACTTGGCTGCTGGACCCCACGCGGCTCGAGGAGGAGCGCGCCGCCGCCGGCCTCACAGTGGCCCTCATGCCCGTGCTGAAGCAGGTGGCGGGCTGCTGGCTGCGGGGAGGGCGGCCTAATCGTGAGCTAGGCGGAGGCCTTACGCCTGGGCCTCGAGGGCCGCCAACCCTCGACCCCGTGCTGCAGCAGTGCCTGGTGCGGGCCGCCGCCCCGCCCTGAACCAGAAGCCTGAGCAAGGACGGACGCCACGCGGAGGACTGTGCTGCCACCGTCCCCTCGAGCAGAGTCAGCTGTGGTGTCAGAAGGGCTTTTGGGTTTTTGTTGTTTTGTTTTGTTTTGTCTTTTGAGACAGAGTCTAGCTCTGTCGCCCAGCTGGAGGGCAGTGGCACAATCTCGTCCCACTGCAGCCTCCGCCTCCTGGGTTCAAGCAGTTCTCTGCCTCAGCCTCCCGAGTAGCTGGGATTACAGGCGCCCGCCACTACGCCCGGCCAATTTTTGTGTATTTTCGGTAGAGATGGGGTTTCGCCATCTTGGCCAGGCTGGTCTTGAACTCCTGACCTCGTGATCCACCCGCCTCGGCCTCCCAAAGTTCTGGGATTATAGTGCGCCCGGCCCGGAAGGGCTTTTTACAAACCTCATTAAAGGAACTTTTCTACTTGAGCCAGCTCCCAGCTGCGACCCAGTTGAGGAAACCTGTGAGCGCAGCCTGACTCCCAAGTTGGAAACCACTTCAGCTGGTCTTACCTGGAAGCTGGTACCTGGAACTATTGTCATTTAAGGGATGGACCCTTTGCAGGCAGCCAGTGACTCCCTCCGATATAACTGAGCGACTTTGGAGAGGTTGGACAAGAGGGCTGTGCCTTCTCACTTACTGTGTCTGAGCCAAAAGAAAAACCCTTTTATATCTGAAGAAAAAAAAAAAATCAGATCTCGTGAGACTTATTCACTATCACAGGAACAGTATGGGGGAAATCACCCCATGATTGGGTTATCCCCCACTGGGTCCCTCCTGTAACACGTGAGAATTATAAGAGCTACGACTCAAGATGAGATTTGGGTGGGGGCACAACCAAACTATATCAACTGTGTTATAACATCTGCCTAGCTTCATCTCCAACTAACGTATAAAAAAGAATCTTTAATACATGTTCAGTGTTATATCTGTATGGGAGCTATTATTTTATATTTATGAAAATTGCGTTTTAAGAGTATAAAGAGAAGGTTTGTCTCCAGGAATAAACTTTTTGGTCTTTTGTTTTATAAACTAACCATGGGATGGAGTGTGTGTGATTGCCAGGAGGAGAGGGAAGTTGCTTTAGATTTTAAAAGACGTAAGAAACAGAATGGCCTAATGCAGTGCTCTCAATTTAGAAACCAACTGTTTACAGTCACTTTTTAGATAATTAGGAAGATTTAACTATGGACTGAGCAGTAGATTACTACAAAGAATTATTATTGGTTGTGTTATATCTGATAATGACAATGAAGGAACATAAGAAAATGTCCTTATTTTTGGCACACAAACTAGAAATGTAGGAGTGAAATATGATGTCTTGAATTTGTTATAAAATAATTGACAAAAAAGGATAAACGAAGAAAATATGGCTAAATGTTGATAGTTATTAAATCTGAGTGAATATTTTAAATAAATAAATAAAATATTTAGGATTTTATTGTATTTTTTCTCTACTTTTGCCTGTTTAGATTTTTTCTTTTTCTTTTTTTTTTTTTTTTTTTTTTGAGATGGACTCTCAGTCTGTCACCCAGGCTGGAGTGCAGTGGCTATCTTGGCTCACTACAACCCCCACTTCCCAGGTTCAAGCGATTCTCCTGCCTCAGCCTCCCGAGTAGCTGGGATTACAGGTTTGTGCCACCAAGCCTGGCTAATTTTTGTGTTTTTAGTAGAGACAGGGTTTTGCCACGTTGGCCAGGCTGGTCTCAATCTCCTGACCTCATGATCTGCCCACCTCAGCCTCCCAAAGTGCTGGGATTACAGGTGTGAGCCACTGCACCTGGCCAGATTTTTTTATTTAAAAAAAAAAAAAAAATCAGCCCCCAAAAACTTAACCAGAGCAATTCTGCTCCAGGCTCCAATCCTCCTTGTGTTGCTGATCCAGTTCACTCTCCTGATCACAATGACCCTCACACTTGGCTTCCCAAAGTGATAGTAGCTACTCCTGCATAACTGGGTCTCAAGCAACTTCCAGTTTCACACTTTGATCTGCAAAAACCAGCTCTACCGTATGTACCCTATGTCAACAAAAATAGTCGAACTCCGTAAAATATTTTAAGAGATTTATTCTGAGTCAAATATGAATGGCCTTGGCCCATGACACAGCCCTCAGGAGGTCCTGAGAACATGTACCCAAGGTGGTCAGGGTATGGCTTGATTTTATACATTTTAAGGAGGCATGAGAAATCAATCACATACATTTAAGAAATATATTGGTTTGGTCCAGAAAGGCAGGACAACTCAAAGGTGGTGGGTGGGGATGCTTCCAGCTTACAGGTAAATTTAAACATTTTCTAGTTGACAATTGGTTGAGTTTGTCTAAAGACCTGGGATCAACAGAAGAGAATGTCTGGGTTAAGATAAAGGGTTGTGGCCAGGTGCTGTGGCTTACGCCTATAATCCCAGCACTTTGGGAGGCCGAGGCGGACAGATCACGAGGTCAGAAGATTGAGACCATCCTGGCTAAGACGGTGAAACCCCATCTCTACTAAAAATACACAAAATTAGCCGGGCGTGATGGTGGGCGCCTGTAGTCCCAGCTACTCGGGAGGCTGAGGCAGGAGAATGGTGTGAACCCGGGAGGCGGAGCTTGCAGTGAGCCGAGATGGCGCCGCTGCACTCTAGCCTGGGCCACAGAGCAAGACAACCTCTTAAAAAAAAAAAAAAAAAGATAAAGGGTTCTGGAGACCCAAGTTCTTATTTGCAGAGGAAGCCTTCAGGTAGTAGGCTTCAGACAGAATAGGTTGTAAAACATTATCAGAGTTAAAGTCTGTGTTGATGTTAATGCTGGAGAGGTATAATGAGACATGTCCAACCCCCACTTCCTGTTATGGCCTGAAACAATCTCTCAGTTTAAATCTTAAAAGAGTCCTGGGTGAGGAGGAAGTCCATTCAGATGATTGAAGGGCCTTAGAATTTTAGTTTTGGTCTATATCTATAAACATGTAGGTCCTTGTGTTGAAGATGGGACCCCCAGTCAAGCTCCCCTTTCCCCAATCAAGCTCTCCTTTCCCCCAGGTAATTTTCAAGGAACCTCACAGCCCTTTGCTCCCATAGGACCTGGTTGACACCTCTCTTATTCAGTAGGAGAGATTTATCTGGCTTTCACTCCAGATATCTTAAGCAGAGTGGTAAGGTCTCTCTGGAGACCTTCAACCCTGAGTCCCATATGCAAATTAACTACTACCTTCTCTGTGGCCAAAGCAGGGTTTGATCTATTGAAAAGGGCTCCCTGGGCTCTGCTCTCTATTAAGGTTTAATAAGTATCAGAAACACATTAAAAGAGACCTGTACTCTCCTTACTGCATATGCATTTTCTTTCTTTCCATCCTGTGTATGCCAATAAACATTTAAGGATTTTGAGCACTAAAAAGATACGAATCTTGACTTAACCAATCTCCCTGATACAGGTATTATCCCATTAATGTTCTATAAAAAGCAATTATTGTAACCATCCCACAGGTTCTTCTTGCTCGCTGCCTAGACACAGACAATTTATCAAGCCGAGATTGCAATAGAGAAAGAGTTTAATTCACGCAGAACCAGCTGTACAGGAGACTGGCGTTTTACTATCACTCAATTCAGTTTCCCTGAAAACTAAGGGATCCAAGTTTTTAAGGACAATTTAATAGGTAGGGGCCAGTGATTCAGGAGCGCTGACTGATTGGCTTGGAGGTGACATAATAGGGAGTCAACATTGTCCTCTCGCACTGAGTCAGTTCCTGGGTGGGGACCACAAGACCAGATGAGCCAGTTTATTAATCTGGGTGGCGGCAGCTGATCCATCAAGGATCTGCAGGGTCTGCAAAATATCTCAAACACTGATCTTAGGTTTTACACTAGTGATGTTATCCCCAAGAGCAATTTGGGGAGGGTCAAAATCTTGTAGCCTCCAGCTCCATGACTCCTAAACCATAATTTCTAATCATGTGGCTAATTTGTTAGTCCTACAAAAGCAGTCTAGTACCTAGGCAGGAAGGGGATTTGTTCTGGGAAAGGGCTGTTAGTGTCTTTGTTTCAAAGTTAAACTATAAGTTCTTTCCAAAGTTAGTTTGACCTATGCCCAGGAATGAGCAAGGATAGCTTGGAGGTTAAAAGCAAGATGGAGTTGGTTAGGTCAGATCTCTTTCACTGTAATACTTTTCTCAGTTATAATTTTACAAAAACGGTTTCATTATTATTTCTACAAACCAAGACAAAATTTATTTTAAAAGTCAATGTCATTCCACCCCACTACACTAACCTGAGTCATAACAGAGCTCTCTAAATTAGTCATCTGTGTACACATGGACTTTGGTTTTTAACGCATATTGGAAATGTCATTTCCTTTATTCATCTTTTGAACTGACCCCATAAAATTCTTCATATCAAACAGTTCTCAACCACGTGGGCTAACAAATCAAAGCGGAAAGTAAAATAATGGTCACGTTCAATCATTTATTTGGCCCATGTGATTAAAATAAGTATTATAAGCCCTGGATTTATCTAGCCTTTAAACTTTTAGACAGAACTTTCACATACATTTTCCTGTAAGCTTATTGGACCGGTATTGCTATGCCAGTTGGAAAGATTCAGAAACAAGGCACAAATAAGTAAATATTTTAGATCAAACAGTATCAGAAAGCATTTGTGTTTAATTTTCAAAAAACAAATACAGTTGATTCTCACAATTCATGGTAGTTATGTTCTATAAAGTCACCACAAACACTGAATTACCAAATAATTCTCCTAGGGGAAACACAGAGTTATACGTTCCTGCAAGACCCGGTCACATTTTTATCAACTAATCACGATATAACCCTTTTTTGTGTGTGTTTCTGTATAAAGACACCTTATTTCTTATTTAACATACATTGTTGATTTATCAACATTGAACTCATGGTTAACAGCCCTGTGACTCATGCCTAAACAAAGCTTATCTAACACTCGTATTTTCCCTGGAAGTTATGTCACACAGCCTTTTTGTGCCTAGGAACACTGAACAGCACGCAGCACTCTGCTGGGGAGCCATTTTAAACAGTAAAATCACCAACAAAAAGCACAACGATGCAAAAAAGTGACACAAAAAGGACTTTGTTTATGTTATGAGAACTGGTTATGTTCTAAATGTTTGTGTCCCTCCAAAATTCATACACTGAAAACCCGACCCCCAAGGAGGTGGCATTGGGGGGGGGCCTTTGGGAAGTGTATTAGTCCGTTCTTGCATTGCTATAAACAAATACCTGAGACTGGGTAATTTATAAAGAAAAGAGGTTTAATTCGCTCACAAATCTGCGGGTTCTACAGGAAACATAGCAACTCGTGATTCTAGGGAGGCCTCAGGAAACTTACAATCACAGTGGCAGGCAAAGGGGAAGCAGGCACGTCTTACGTGTTGGCAGCAGGAACAAGAGGCAGAGGGGATGCTACACACTTTTAAACAACCGTATTTCATGAGAACTCACTCACTATCAGGAGAACAGCACCAACAGGGATAGTATAAAACCGTCATGGGAATTCTGCCCCCATGATCCAGTCACCTTCCAACAGGCCCCACCTCCAACATTGGGGATTACAATTCCACATGAGATTTGGGCAAGGACACAGATCCAAACCATATCAGAAGATGACTAGATCATGAGATCACAGCCCTCCTAAATGGGGTTAGTGCCCTACTATAAGGTGATTCTGTAAGTGGTACTCCAGAGAATTATCTTGTCTCTTCCACCATGTAAGGACACAGTGAGAAGATGGAGCCAATGAACCAAGAAGCAGGCTCTCCCCAGACACTGTATGTGTCACTGGCTTGATCCTGGACTTCCCAGCCTCCAAACCTGTGAGGAATAAAACATAAAGCAACTGTCAGATTCTAATAAAACATTCTGAGGATTACAACAACGAAAAGGCTGCAAAGGCCCAGACCCCTTCACCTTCATGGGAAGGACACAGGTTCTCTCTGGCTGCATTTCTGAGAGCATGGACTTTGTACCCACACCCCCAAGATGTTCTCAAAGGAATCAACTGGTTCTAGGGCAGCTTAGCTTGAGAAAGACTAAATATTGTAACATGATCTTGTTGGGGTACAGAACATGATACCCCACAATATGGCACTTTGGCATTCTGAGTACTTTGAAAATCGAAAGGCCTCAGAAATTAGCCTCAGAACCAAGGTCTTTCTCTGATCTCCCCCACTCCCCCCAACCCTCTCTCTGATCCTCTGTCTCTCCCAAAGTACAGAATGAAGCTGTTTTCTGAAGTTCCCTGCTCCACCTAGAAACTGAACCCCAAAGAGGAACACAATTGCTTTTGATCCCTTCCCTGAAATTTCATTAACCAGAGACAATCAAAACTCCTATCACAGAGGAAGACTGAAAATTAAGTAACACTCCTACAGCCCAAACTTTGTCCTAAACCATTGTTTGTCCTCTGGTCCCATTCAACTCCCAAAGAGAATTATTTACTTACCATTGTCTGAGCACTGGGTCCATTCTTTCCCCCTAAAAGTTATTCACCCCTGCAGTCCCCATTTCCTCTTCCTATACGAAGTAAGGAATGTAAGTATCTGAACCCCATTGGGTTACTGGATTATCATTCATCTGCAATTTCCTTGTGCTGTGCACGTTTAAATACATTTATATGCCCTTTTCTCCTAATAATCTGCCTTTGGTTAGTTCATTTTCAGCAAACCTTCAGAGGTTGAAGGGGGGAAGCTTTTCCTCTCTCCCTTATAGTCTTTTTTTTTTTTTTTTTTGAGACAGAGTCTCACTCTGTTGCCCAGGCTGAAGTGCAGTGGCATGGTATCGGCTCACTGCAACCTCCTCCTCCCGGGTTCAAGTGGTTCTCCTGCCTCAACCTCCCAAGTAGCTGGGATTACAGGTGCATGTCACCACACCCAGCTAATTTTTGTATTTTTTAGTAGAGACTAGGTTTCACCATGTAGGCCAGCTGGTCTCGAACTCCTGACCTCAAGCGATCAACCCTCCTCTGCCTCCCAAAATGTTGGGATTATAGGCGTGAGCCACCGCTGCCCGGCCCCACTTATAGTCTTAATGATCTGAATGCAAATTAGCATATTAAAGGTTCTAAGAAGCACATGAAAGGTCTTGCATAAAACAAGACCGCTTGCCTTTTCACATTTAATCCAATGTTTCCCAGAATTATTCACACAAGCTATATTGAAGCCAAGGCAGAAGAAAGTTCTGTTATCTGTGATTCCCATATTCAACTCATGTTATTTGCTATAGTTTGCATAGCCTAAGAAGCTGCCTGTGGTCGTTTCTGCAATCAGTTGAATTATCAATTTATTAAAATACAGCTTCAAGTTCTCACCTCAAAACCAATCACATTTGTAAAGTCAATTTACTGCCAAAACTGACTGTGATCTCCTTTCAGGGACAGGAAGATGAGGATTTTGATCAGGGACTCTAAGACAGTGAGAGTCCACAGATTCCCTTCTCTTCCACTCTGGTCTTAGGAAGTAGTCCTTTGGGCCGGGCGCAGTGGCTCGTGCCTATAATCACAGCACTTTGGGAAGCCAAGGCGGGTGGATCACCTGAAGTCGGGAGTTCAAGACTAGCCTGACCAACATGGTGAAACTCCGTCTCTACTAAAAATACAAAAAATAGCCAGGCGTGGTGGTGGGTGCCTGTAATCCCAGCTACTTAGGAGACTGAGGCAGGAGAATCCTTGAACCTGGGAGGTGGAGCTTGCAGTGAGCCAAGATCGCACCATTGCACTCCAGCCTGGGCGACAGAGCGAGACTCTATCTCAAAAAAAAAAAAGAAAAGAAAAAGAAAGTAGTCCTTTGGCAACTTGTCTCTAAATCCAGGATCTTCGAGGCAGAAGAATAGCCTTGCAGGAGGAGCAGAAAGCAGAAGGTCCTTCAGCCCTGTGTGGAAACAAACAGACCCTCACGCCCCACCTAGGTCTTACCCTTGGGGCCGTCTTGAGATTCCCTTCCCAGCAGGTCCACGCAAAGCTAAGTTACATCACTAAATAGACAGCTTATACTTTCTTCTCATTTCCAAACAATCCTCCATTCATAGGCTTAGCTTCAGAGAAGCCGTCGTGCCACAGGTAGGAGATGCAGCCGGGGCTGAGGAGGGCAGGCAGTTGAGGTGATTTCTCTTTCTCTTTGTGTTGCTTCATTAAACCTTCATTAAATTCTGCTCCAGAAAGGAGTCTATAACTGTTACTCGCAGAATATCTCCATTTAAAATCTTTTAGCCCCTGAAAACTCCAGTTGATTTTAGCTTGTACGATTCAGGCCAAAGATCATCTTCTAACTCAGAAGAACACACAAAAATGCCTTCCTCAGCCTGAAACTGGAAAAAGATCCTGCATCTGCTCTCAGCATGAATACAAAGTAAACCCACAAAGGGCTTCCTGTATTTAACCCCTTCTGTGTCCTGCCTCCTATGTTCTCAAACCACCTTTTTTTTTTTTTTTTTTTTTTTTGAGACGGAGTCTTGCTCTGTCGCCAGGCTGGAATGCAGTAGCACAATCTCAGCTCACTGCAACCTCCTCCTCCCAGGTTCAAGCGATTCTCCTGCCTCAGGCTCCCAAGTAGCTGGGACTACAGGCACCTGCCACCATGCCTGGCTAATTTTTTATTATTATTTTTTTTTTAATTTTTAGTAGTGATGGGGTTTCACCATGTCAGCCAGGATAGCCTCCATCTCCTGACCTCGTGATCCACCTGCCTCGGCTTCCCAAAGTGCTGGGATTACAGACGTGAGCCACCACGCCCAGCCCTTAGCCCACCTTTTACTCAGCCATTGTGCAAGTGGACTCTGATAGAACCTACGCTAGATATCCCTGTTTCCCTTACTTGCTGCCCCAGGGCTTTTCTGCAGCTAATGAGTGGGCCACCACCCAGAAACATTCAACAGCAGGTGTGCAAACCTAGAGCACAAGGGAGTTAACACCTCTGGAGCAGCTTTAATCAATGAGGGAGAGTCCGTAAGAAAATACGACTGTCTTCTTCTCCTCAAGAGAATCATTCCAAGATACAGTCTGCACAGCTCTTCAAAGGGTTCCTGTGGATGGTGAGGCCGTGACCAACCAGCTCCACAGTGCAATCTTGCATTCACTGGCTTTCTCTACCCTGTTTCCTTCTTCCTGCTCTCCCCTGCCCCAACTCCTGTTCCTTCAATCACTTCCCCAAATTAACACCAGCACACAACCCTTGTCTCAGGCTCTGGTTTCTGAGAAGAGGCAGGCTGAGATGGCTTCCTTCCATGAGATCCCATGGGACCATTCCCTGTAGCACACACAAAAGAAAGAAAGAAAAAGACTCCTTAAAAAAGTAATGTAGGCCAGGCGTGGTGGTGCACACCTGTAATCCTAGCACTTTGGGAGGCCGAGGTGGGCAGATCACCTGAGGTCAGGAGTTCGAGACCAGCCTGGCCAACATGGTGAAATTCCATCTCTACTAAAAATACAAAATTTAGATTTAGATATTTATCCAGGTATGGTGGTGCACGCCTATAATCCCAAAGTAAGTTTTGCTCATGACACCACTGGGAGTGGATGATTGAGTGCTCTGTGCCTGGCCTCACCTGGACCATGCTTTATGAGCCTTTTTGCAATACTAATTTTAATCGATATCATTTCACTGTATAGTGAAATTTATTTTTTGTATAGCCGTGTGACCGGGCACAGTGACTCACACCTGTAATCCCAACACTTTGGGAGGCCAGGGCAGGCAGATCACCTGAGGTCAGGAGTTTAAGACCAGCCTGGCCAACATGGTGAAACTCCATCTCTACTAAAAATACAAAATTTAGCCAGGTATGGTGGTGCACGCCTATAATCCCAGCTACTGGGGAGGCTGAGGCAGGAGAATCACTTGAACCCAGGAGGCAGAGATTGCAACCAGCCGAGATCGTGCCACTGCACTCTAGCCTGGGTGACAGATAAAGACTCTGTCTCAAAAAAATAAAATAAAATAAATAAACTGTAGCCATAAGTATAACTGCCTTGCTGAGTTCCATGAGTCCTAGCAAACTATTGAACCTGAAGGTAATCTTGGAGATATTCCCAAATCATAATCATAAAGTTTTGTGACCAGTGTTTCTTAACAATAGAGCATAATTGTATTTTGTATTACTAAACATTTTCCATCATTTCAATGGCATATATCCAATATATGACTATCCCCAAACGTACTTTACTATTATTACTTTACCTGCCTTACTACATTACGTTATCTCTATTATTGGAGTTTTAGATAGTAACTGAATTTTCCCTATGGAAATATTGCTGAGAATAACATAATTATAAGTAGATGTATTTGTTTATCCATCATTTTGACTTTATAATAAATACCTAGAAGTGGGATCCTCTATCAAATGGTAGCATATTTGCTTCACATTGCCAAAGGGTCTTCCCAAATATTTTCCCAGTTTACATTCCTCACACCCTTGACAATTCTGTGCATTAGCATTTTTCCATTTCTGCCAAATTAAGAGGTGGAAAATGCTATCTGAATATTAGTTTAATTTGCTTTAATTTGCACTTCATTGATTACTAATGGGAGTGGACAGCTTTTTCAGATGTTTTTATTAGTCCTTTGAGAACTCCCTGTCATTTAGGAAATTCTTGATCATTTTTTTTCCAATTTGCACCAATTCACACCCCCACCAGCAGTATTTGAGAATTCCCAATTAGACAAGGGCTGTATCAGTGTGAGCTGGACTCACTGGGGCAGACCCAGCAGGCGAGGCTGGGGTGCGAATAGAAGGGCATTTCCATCAGGGAAACTTGCATGTAGTGAGAGGCGGGTATATTTCAGAACCTGAGGATAAAGCAGCTGGGTGGGAGCAGAGGGTGGGTCAGGCTGAGCAAGAAACAGCAGAGATAGGTAGAGGGGTCTCAAGGTGGCAAGACTTGAATCATAGCCAGACCACTTATCCTGTGGACAGCAATAACCCACAACAGGTCCCTGTGCAAGGGAACAATTTACAACTATTGACTTTCTTGCTTGACCAAATATTTAAATTCTCAACATGTGTGGTATTGCTAAAAAGTCTGTTTACCTTCCACCCACCCAATCTCCCAAGCCTCCATCTGCTCAACTCTGCTCCTCAAACACACATCCATATCGCAGTACCTATACCACCACTCCGGCCCGGGCGACAGAGCAAGACTCTGTCTCAAATAATAATAATAATAATCACCATCATCATCATCATCATCATCATCATCATCATCATCATCTGGAAAATAGCTGCAGAAGTAACTCCAGCATGCATATTGGTCCCTGGGTTTCAATACTCAATACATCATATTAAATGCCTCCATCCTCTTTACACTAACCTGGATCGAAAAAGAGAAGAACTGGCATCCTGTGGACAGTAACTGTCGAGAAAGTCCTGAGATATATTTATTCATAAAACCAGGCATCCCAGTGAATCTGTTGGGCCATTTTTTAATAACTTCCATGTCTTCGTCTTAAATAAAACGTATTTCACAGTTTACTCCTGCCCTCCATCCTATTCCCTCGTCTTTGTTCTTCCTGCATAACTTTATCCATAGCTTAAGCGCTGAGGACACAGAGGTAAATGCTGTCACCTTTCACAGACTCTCAGTCCCTCCCTCTCATAATCCCTCCCCCATAGTGTTGTCTGTCACTCATGGCTCTTTGTGTGGGTGTGTGCATTGCTGTGTGATGCAATTCCGTCATATTCTCATGAAAACACATTCACAGCTGAGTTGAATCTATCATCCATGCTTGTCAGAAGCAGGGAGGCCTTTGTGCAATTCTCCTCTGGGTTACAGAAAAGACATAAACATGAAAAATGTGCTTTTAATTATATTTGCTTGGACTCCTACTCAAGTCTATTCTTTTTTTTTTTAGATGGAGTCTCGCTCTGTCACCAGGCTGTAGTGCAATGGTGCAATCTTGGCCCACTGCAACCTCCACCTCCTGGGTTCAAGCGATTCTCTTGCCTCAGCCTTCCGAGTAGCTGGGACTACAGGCGTGCCCCACCACACCCGGCTAATTTTTGTATTTTTAGTAGAGACGGGGTTTCACCATACTGGCCAAGCAGGTCTCGAACTCCTGACCTCGCGATCCGCCTGCCTCAGCCTCCCAAAATGCTTGGATTACAGGCATGAGCCGCCGCACCCGGCCCAAGTCTATTCTTAAAAGCCAGAAGAAGGGGCCTGACGTGGTGGCTCATGCCTGTCATCCCAGCACTTTGGGAAGCCAAAGCAGGTGGATCACCTGAGGTCAGGAGTTTGAGACCAGCTTGGCCAATATGGTGAAAACCCGTCTCTACTAAAAATAAAAAATTTGCTGGGTGTGGTGGCATGCTCCTGTAGTCCAAGCTACTCAGGAGGCTGAGGCAGAAGAATCGCTTGAACCTGGGATGAGGAGGTTACAATGCGCCAAGATTGCGCCACTGCACCCCAGTCTGGGTGAGAGAGTGAGACACCATCTCAAAAAAAAAAAGAAAAAAAAGAAGAAAAAAAGCCAGAGGAAGGACCCATTAACAGCAATCACAGCCCCACAACCAGCTTTGAGGCAACAACAAGGATCTCTGGTTCTAATTTTTCTTCCTAAAATCCTCTGGAGGCAGCACTGAAGACACCATACAGCAGGTGGGGTGATTAAGTCAATTTCCGGGAAACAAGCCAACAGGTTGCATTGTGGTTTAGAACAACAGCCGTGATTAAATAGAGTCTTTGTCCAAACCCCGATTCCATGGTACTCATACTAAGATGCTTCAATTCAATTCTGCAAATATTTATTGAGTGCCTGCTATGTGGCAAGCACAGTGCATGGCGCTGGAGCTAAAAATGAGTGATGAGCCTCTTCTCTCTAGAAGCTCATCCTGACAGGCAGACAGGACACACCCTAAGTGACTCTATTACTCAGGAGCCTATAGTAGGTGCTAATTTAAGGGTTCAAACAGAGGTGCAATGAGGAAAGACAGAAAGGAAACAGTAATCCGAGAAGTAATCCGAGAAGCAGTGGAGCTTAAGAGGTAGGAATTGGAACCCAGAGCCAGTTGACTGGCTTAACACTCTCAACCATTTGACTTAATCTCATTAATCCTCAACTTCAATCCTCAACCTGTAATATTAGCATAATTCTAGTAACATCTTTATTGTGTTGTTCTGGAAAGGATTTTTCAAACAGTGGATGTGTCCTTCTCAGCACAGTGCCTGGCACATAGTAAGTGCTCAGAGTAAATGTTCGATAGCATCAGGGCAGCACACAATAACTTCTTTGAAAATTATAATAGGATTTTCTATGACCTCTGAATGTTAATTTTGGAAATGTTCTTAATTCTGGAGGAATCTCAAAAGACTATGCTAAGTGAAATAAGCTAGAAACACACCAGAAAACAAATATTGTATGATTCTACTCACATGAAATAGCTAGATTGGCATATTCATAGAGACATAAAGTAGAACAGAGGTTACCAAGGGCCAGGGTGGGTGTAGCAGGGCAGGAATGAGGACTGGCTGCTTAATGGGTACAGCTTCTGTTTGGAGTGATTAAAAAAAATGGAAATAGATTATGGTGATGGTTATACAACATTGTGAATATACTTAATGCCACTGAATTTTACACTTAAAAGTGGTTAACATGACAAATTTTTATGTAACATATTTAAATAGATACAGATGATAGATGGATAGATAGAAGATAGATAGATAGATAGATAGATAGATAGATAGATAGATAGATAGATAAATAGATAGATCAATCTAAGTACAATGAAAAAAAATTTGTTTTTGGCTTTCCATTGTGGAAGAAAAATACAAGTTCGTAACCATTTTCTTACTGAATAAAGTTTTTCTTTTAGTCCACCAAGTCAGTTCCCATGATGGGCACTGCAGGATTCTGGTCCTACAGAGTTGCCCACTATTCCCTTGGGTGGCCTGCACCCAGCTCTTGCCTCTGGCCCTTCCCCAGAGTCCCATTTAAGAATGATCTGGACACTCTCAAACCCAAGCTCCTTCAGAGGTGGTTCTGCTATTTTCAATAGAAAATCCTATTATAATAATTTTCAAATGGGCAGACATATATACATATGAGGACGCTGCAGAGCCCGAGAACCTTGCACAGGTGTGCGTGCTGCTGCAAGCCTGGGAGTTGGGAGAATGAAGGCAGCCTCCTCTGGGGTATAAGGAGAGACGGAAAGAATTAAAAATGTGCTTCTAATTGCACCTGGGCTAGTCCAGCCTCAGGCATGGTCATGGTTAACGTTATGTGTCAAGTTGCCTGGGCCACAGGATGTCTAAACATTCTGTCAGACATGATTCTGGGGTTACCAGCAAGGGTGTTTCAGGATGAGATCAACATTCGAACTGGGGCTGAGTGAAGCAGATTGCCCTCCCCAATGTGGTGGGCACCATCCAATCAGTCAAAGGCCTGAATAGAACAGAAGAGCAAAGTAAGAAAGAAATTACTCCTGCTTGACTGCCTTCTAATTGGGACTGCAGCTTTTTTCCTGCCTTTGGACTAGAACTGAAACATCAGTTCTTCCTGGGTCTCCAGCTGCCACTTCCCCTGCAGATCCAGGGACTTGCAGGCTCTCTTAACTGTGTGAGCCAACTTCTGAGAATACATTTCTGTCTCTGTGTATGCATCCTATGGATTCTGTTCCCCTAGAGAACCCCCAGGAATACATGCGTGGTTTACATCTGAAAACAGAGCACATCCCTCCACAGGCTGAGTTTGGGGTAACTTTTCTCCGAAGTCATGACCTAAATGCAAAATAACTGGGCCAAAAAGGAAGTCCATCAAAAAGATAGACTTTTTGGAATTTTTCCTTTAAATCTCTATTCGTTTCTTAAGGCTAAATGAATTTGGATACCATAAAAAGTACTTTTCATGCTTTTCTGATAAATCCAGGAAAAGGTATGGGATATATATATATGTATATATACACACACATATATATCCATATATACACACATATATACATATACACACATATACGCATATATACACACACGTATACACACATGTACGTACATATACACACATATGTATATATACACACATGTACGTACATGCACACACATATGTATTTATACACATATATGTATATATGTATATATGTACATATATACACACATATACGTGTATATATATACACACACGTGTGTGTGTGTGTGTGTGTGTTATATTTGGTTAATGTCAATCAAGTGTTGTGAGAAACAGCCTCTCATGGGGCAGAACATCCCAGTGAGCAGCTCAGGCTCCTGGGTTGCCTAGCACGTTACCTTCAGAAGCCCTGTGACACGTGTGGTCACGTAGCACCCCAAATCCCTCTCTGTAAAATACCTCTGATATTGCTTCCAGCTCCATAATTCCAAAATAAAGTTCTATGAAATGTACACTAAATAAAAATAGAAATAATTACATATTTGTGACTGTGCATCGATTTACAGATTTACAGACTCATCATTCAAAGCTTGATATCGGCGTCAACTGACATTTGGTAGCAGCAATATCTCACTTCTTAAGGCTTCCTGATGCTGGCTACAAAGCTTAGTGCTTTATGTGAGGTTCAATTTTTTTACTTTTTACATTTTTATTTATTACTTATTTTTTAAAGAGATGGGGTCTCGCTACGTTGCTCAGGCTGGAATGCATGATAAAACTCCATCTCTACTAAAAACACAAAAATTAGCTGGCTGTGGTGGCGAGCACCTGTAGTCCTAGCTACTTAGGAGGCTAAGGCAGGAGAATCCCTTGAACCCAGGAGGTAGAGTTTGCAGTGAGCCGAGATCACACCACTGCACTCCAGTCTGGGTGACGGAGTAAGACACCATCTCAAAAAAGAAAAAAATAATAAAAATAAAACTGATGGCAATAGGTGAATAAAACAGAAGCAGAGCAACATGAAAAAAAATCTAGATATGAAGTTAGATTGAAAGAGAGCCCATGGAGACCTCTCTGGCACAGGTCACAGTCAATACGTAAGCCTTGGCCTCAAACTTTACACTCACCAATTCACAAGATGTCAAACTCCTGTCCACCACATACTGCAACTAAAGGGTGTGGAGTGTTATTGTCTCATCTGAGGCTGGGGAAACCCTGCACTCATTCGTATGTACTCCTACATAATCATCAAACAGATTTGTGCAGTGGTGTCTGCACAGTGCTCAGCAGTCCATGGAGTTTTATTTATTTTCATCTATTTTTTTTGAGATGGAGTCTCACGCTGTCATCCAGGCTGGAGTGCAGTGGCACAATCTCAGATCACTGCAACCTCCGTTTCCCAGATTCAAGCGATTCCCCTGCCTCAGCCTCCCGAGTAGCTGGGATTACAGGCACGTGCTACCACGCATGGCTAACTTTTGTATTTTTAGTAGAGACAGGGTTTCGCCATGTTGGCCAGGCTGGTCTCAAATTCCTGACCTCAAGTGATCCGCCCACCTCAGCCTCCCAAGGTGCTGGGATCACAGGCGTGAGCCACCACGCCCGGCCGTCCATGGAGGTTTAGAGGCCACCGTGGAAGAGGGGAGAACAACACAGTGAACACCTTCTGTGTCTGCTTCCTGGGTGTGCCAGAACAAAGACGAACTTACTGTCTCACAGTTCTGGAATCTGGGATGTCCAAGATCAAGGCGTTGGCAGCGCTAGTTCCTTCTGAGAGCTGTGAGGAAGAATCTGTCTGCGCCTCTCTCCTCTTCCAGTGGTTTGCTGGCCGTAAACCATTGATGCTGTGTCCGGAGCTGCACGCCCCGGCCATAGCGAATAATAATTGAGGATTAAACGCCTGAGCTCTATTCATTTCCACCCCACACCTTCTCCCTATCTTTGCCTTTTTTCCCCTGTACTAATACCCCATTAAAGATGGCGCTCTTCCTGCTTCTTCTTCACTCACTTTTCCCACGCCTGGGAAAATTGTTACTTAATAGCGCAAGCGCAACATGACGTCCAACCGGAGAAACCGAAACTAACCTGGCCACACCCTCGGCAATGAGATCATTTCCGCCTTAGCCCAACCCCTTCCCTTCCAAGTGTATATAAGGCAGTGCATTACTGCCATTAAACGAGACTTGATCAGAGCACTGTCTTGTCTCCATTTCTCGTGTCTCTTGTTCCCCAAATTCCCACCCCCTCCTCCAGGGCCTGCTCTGACTATCCCGCGGGCCGGGATACGTGGCACCCGAACAGGGACCTGGAAACGAGGGACTCCATGAGGAAGAGGACGCCAAAGGACGGTCGACCGCTAACGAAGATAAAAGGAGTCAAACTCTTCCGATCACTGCGGGAACCTGCCGCGTCAGGATCGAAGGTAAGTGACGCGTCCGAAATGGGACAAGAATTAAGCCAACATCAAATATATGTAGGACAATTAAAAGAGGCTTTAAAGATACGAGGAGTAAAGGTTAAAGGTAATGATTTGTTTAAATTTTTTGATTTTGTAAAAGACACTTGCCCTTGGTTCCCACAGGAAGGAACTATTGATATTAAAAGATGGCGTAGAGTAGGGGATTGTTTGCAGGACTATTATAATACTTTTGGGCCAGAAAAAATTCCTGTAACCGCCTTCTCTTATTGGAACTTCATTAGAGATTTAATAGATAAGAAGGAGGCCGATCCGCAAGTCATGGCTGCGGTCGCTCAGACAGAGCATATTTTAAAGGTTAGCTCCCGCTCTAACCTCACAAAGCCTCCGCAAGATACGGAGGAAGATCTCATTTCCCTCGAAAGTGATCATGAGGAAATTAAGTCTCCTTCTGTAATAGATAAAGAAATACCACACGAAAACAAACCAAAAAAATACCCAATTTTATAGATGCTTCAAAAGGAGGAGGAAATTAATAAGCCTAATCAATTGGATATAAATTGGGATGATTTAGAGGAAGAGGCGGCTAAATATCACAACCCTGATTTGCCTCCCTTTACTTCATACCCACCCCCATATAATAAGACACATAATGAGGCTTCTGCGCCCATTGTTATGGCAGCAATAGATCCCAAAGAAGAATTAAAGCAAAAAATTGCTCAACTAGAAGAACAGATTAAACTTGAAGAGTTACATCAATCATTGATAATTAGGCTCCAAAAGCTAAAAACAGGAAATGAAAAAATACCTAACTCAGACGCTATGGAGGGTTCCTTGCGCCCACTTCAGCGGCCTGGACAACATGTTCCAAGAGGGGGCTTAGTTGCTAGCCGACATAGAGAAGACTCCTCCCCCAAAGACGTTTTTCCGGTCACAGAAACCATAGATGAACAGGGACAGGCTTGGAGGCATCATACTGGATTTGATTTTACTATTATAAAAGAGTTAAAGACTGCTGCCTCTCAGTATGGGGCTACTGCTCCATATACTCTTGTTATAGTGGAATCTGTAGCTGAGAATTGGCTCACTCCTACAGACTGGAATACCTTAGTCAGGGCAGTTCTTTCTGGGGGAGACCACTTAATTTGGAAGTCAGAGTTCTTTGAAAATTGTAGAGATACAGCTAAAAGAAATCAACAGGCAGGAAACGGTTGGGATTTTGATATGTTAACAGGTTCAGGTAATTATGCAGACACTCAGGCCCAAATGCAATATGACCCTGGACTGTTCTCACAAATCCAGGCTGCTGCTACAAAAGCCTGGAGAAAACTTCCCGTTAAAGGAGATCCAGGGGCCTCGCTCACAGCGGTTAAACAAGGACCCGATGAGCCATTTTCAGACTTTGTGCATAGACTTATGACCACGGCAGGTAGAATCTTTGGAAATGCAGAAACGGGTGTAGATTATGTTAAACAGTTAGCTTATGAAAATGCTAACCCCACCTGCCAAGCGGCAATCAGACCTTATCGAAAGAAAACAGATTTAACAGGATACATTTGCCTTTGTTCAGATATTGGGCCCTCATATCAACAAGGCCTAGCAATGGCCGCCGCTTTTAGCGGCCAAACAGTAAGAGATTTCCTCATTAACAAACGTAAAGATAAAGGGGGATGTTTTAGATGTGGTAAAAGGGGACACTTTGCAAAAGATTGCTGTGAAAACCAAAATAGGAGTCCAGAAGCAAAAATCCCAGGCCTTTGCCCAAGGTGTAAAAGAGGAAGGCACTGGGCAAACGAATGTAAATCTAAAACTGACGGTCAAGGAAATCCTTTACCCCCCAGGCAGGGAAACGGGATGAGGGGCCAGCCTCAGGCCCTGAAACAAGCATATGGGGCAGTCAGCTTTGTTCCAGCCAGCAACAGCAATCCATTTCAAAACTTAGTAGAGCAACCCCAGGAAGTGCAGGATTGGACCTCAGTTCCACCTCCCACACAATACTAACACCTGAAATGGGACCGCAAACCTTAAATACCGGAATATATGGACCCTTACCACCTAACACTTTTGGGCTACTTTTAGGAAGAAGTAGTGTCACCATGAGAGGCTTACAAGTCCTCCCTGGAGTTATCGATAATGATTATGAAGGAGAAATTAAAATTATGGCCAGAGCTATTGATAGTATTATTACTGTCCCTCAAGGAGTTAGAATAGCTCAGTTACTCCTGCTACCTTTGGTTAAAACAGATAATAATATCCAATACTCTAATAGAAATATAAAAGGTTTCGGATCATCAGATATATATTGGGTGCAACCAATTACAAATCAAAAACCCTCTCTAACCTTATGGTTAGACGGGAAGGCATTCACTGGACTAATAGACACAGGGGCTGATGTAACTATCATTAAACAGGAAGATTGGCCCTCTCATTGGCCTACTACAGAAACCTTAACTCACTTGAGAGGAATTGGACAAAGCAGTAATCCTAAACAAAGTTCTAAATACCTAACATGGACAGATAAAGAAAACAATTCAGGCCTCATTAAGCCATTTGTCATCCCTTACCTAAATGTTAACCTTTGGGGGTGAGATCTGCTCTCTCAAATGAAAATTATAATGTGTAGTCCAAATGATATAGTTACTGCACAAATGTTAACTCAAGGATACACCCCTGGTAAAGGTCTTGGAAAAGGAGAGAACGGTATCCCACAGCCTATACTGGTTTCAGGACAACTTGATAAAAAGGGGTTTGGAAATTTTTAGCTCAGGCCACTGACATACCTGCACCCCAAAGGTGCGCTGACCCCATTACTTGGAAGTCAGATGAGCCCGTTTGGGTTGATCAGTGGCCTTTACTCAATGATAAACTAAGTGCTGCCCAACAGTTAGTGCAGGAACAACTAGCAGCAGGACATATTGAGGAAAGTAATTCCCCTTGGAATACACCTATTTTTGTTATTAAAAAGAAGTCTGGTAAATGGAGACTCTTACAAGATTTAAGAGCAGTAAATATCACTATGATCCTTATGGGTGCCTTACAACCAGGATTGCCTTCACCGGTTGCGATTCCTCAAAAATATTTTAAAATCGTTATTGACCTTAAAGATTGCTTTTTTACAATTCCCCTTCACCCTGCTGACCAGAAAAGATTTGCCTTTAGTCTTCCATCTACAAATTTTAAACAACCAATGAAGCGCTATCAATGGAAAGTCTTACCTCAGGGTATGGCCAATAGTCCTACCTTGTGTCAAAAATATGTAGCTGCCGCTATAGAGCCAGTCAGAAAAACATGGGCACAAATGTATATTATACATTATATGGATGATATTTTAATAGCAGGAGAAATTGGCGAACAAGTCTTATAGTGCTTCGCCCAACTCAAACAAGAGTTAACAGCAGCCGGACTACAGATAGCCCCAGAAAAGGTACAATTACAAGATCCATACACTTATCTTGGTTTCCAGATTAATGGACCCAAAATCATTAATCAAAAGGCCGTTATACGTCATGATCATTTAAAAACTTTAAATGATTTCCAAAAATTACTGGGAGACATAAATTGGCTTCGACCATACTTAAAGCTCACCACAGGAGAGTTAAAACCTCTTTTCGATATATTAAAAGGAGACTCTAATCCAAAATCCCCCAGGTCCATTACTAAAGAAGCATTAATAACACTCCAACAGGTAGAACATGCCATTGCAACACAATTTGTTACCGGTATTGATTATTCTCAGCCATTAATATTCCTTATTTTTAACACAACAATAACCCCTACTGGCCTATTTTGGCAGAACAATCCCATTATGTGGGTACACCTGCCCTCCTCCCCTAAAAAGGTTTTGTTGCCTTATTATGATGCCATAGCTGATCTAATTATCTTGGGAAGAGAGAACAGTAGAAAATACTTTGGAATAGAACCCTCTACCATTATACAGCCCTACACTCAATCACGCATCCATTGGCTGTTACAAAATACGGAAGCCTGGCCAATTGCTTGCGCTTCTTATACTGGCGCGATTGACAACCATTACCCACCTAACAAACTTATTCAATTTTGTAAACTTCATGCGTTTGTATTTCCCCATATTACCAGTAAAGAACCTCTCAATGACGCATTACTAATTTTCACTGATGGATCTTCCACAGGACTTGCCGCTTACACTTACAATAATGTAGTCGTTAAATTCCAGACCACTTATACATCAGCTCAGCTGGTCGGATTGCAAGCTATAATTGCAGCACTATCAGCTTTTCCTTGTCAGCCACTTAACATTTATACAGACAGCGCCTACCTGGCTCATTCAATACCCCTCTTAGAGACCGTGTCTCAAATTAAACATATTTCAGACACAGCTAACCTATTTTTGCAATGTCAACAACTTATCCGAAAAAGGACTACTCCCTTTTTTCTTGGGCATATTAGAGCACATTCAGGATTACCGGGACCTCTAACACAAGGTAACGCAACAGCTGACACGGCAACAAAAATCATAGCCACAGTCACTACAGACAATTTGCAACAAGCGCAAAAAGCACATGCCTTACATCATTTAAACGCCCAAACCTTAAGACTTATGTTTAAACTTACCAGAGAACAAGCTCGACAAATAGTTAAACAATGCGCCAACTGCATAACATATTTACCTGTTCCCCATCTAGGAGTTAACCCCCGAGGACTCATCCCCAACGAAATTTGGCAAATGGACGTTACTCACCACTTAGAATTCGGTCAACTAAAATATATCCATGTATGCATAGACACCTATAGTGGATTCATCAGTGCAACTCTCCAAACAGGAGAGGCCACCAAACATGTCATAGCTCATTTATTACACTGCTTTTCTATTTTAGGAATACCCAAACAAATCAAAACAGATAATGGCCCCGGTTATATATCCAAAACCTTCTTACAATTTTGTAATACCCTACAAATTAAACATACCACAGGCATTCCCTATAATCCCCAAGGACAAGGTATAGTAGAAAGAGCTCATCTGTCATTAAAAACTATTATCACAAAATTAAAAGGGGGGAGCTGGTACCCCGTGAAGGGTACCCCCAGAAACATACTCAATCATGCCCTGTTTATCCTTAATTTTTTAAATTTGGACAGTCATGGAAAATCGGCTGCTGACCGTTTCTGGCATCCTGAATCTCAAAAACAGTTTGCAATGGTAAAATGGAAAGATCCACTCGATAGTTCATGGCATGGCCCCGATCCAGTTTTAATTTGGGGAAGAGGCTCAGTATGCATCTTCTCACAAAAAAATGATGCAGCCAGATGGCTGCCTGAAAGATTGGTAAGACAAATAAATCATAACCATTGTCAGTCCAGGGAAGATAAATCTCCCTGAGAAGTTCTTTCCTTCTTGTTTTTCAGAAAATGAAGCCTAACATGAAATTCCTTTGGAGAATAATCGCTCTATACAACATAGTGACAGTCTATGCAGGTTTTGGTGACCCTCGTAAGGCAAGAGAATTATTACGAAAACAATACGGCCAGCCTTGTGACTGCAGAGGGGGACAAATATCTGAACCTCCGTCAGATAGAATCACCCAGGTGACCTGCACGGGCAAGACAGCTTACCTAATGCCAAACCAGTTATGGAAATGTAAGTCTACCCCAAGAGATACCTCACCTAGCGGGCCGCTCCTAGAATGCTCTTGTAGCTCTTTCCAATCTTCTGTACATAGTTCCTGTTATACCTCCTATCAACAATGCAAATCAGGCAATAGAACATATTATACGGCCACGTTACTAAAAACACAAACTGGAGGCATTAATGACGTACAAGTATTAGGATCCACTAATAAACTTGTACAATCTCCTTGTAACGGCCAAAAAGGAAAGCCTGTTTGTTGGAGCACTACCGCCCCCATTCACATTTCTGATGGAGGAGGCCCATTAGATATTACAAGAATTAAAACCGTCCAGAAAAAATTAGAAGAAATTCATAAAGCTTCTTATCCTGAACTTCAATATCACCCTTTAGCCCTGCCTGAGCTTAGAGGTAATTTTAGGCTCGATGCCCAAACCTTTGATATCCTCAATGCTACTTACAATTTACTTCAAATGTCCAATACAAGCCTGGCCCACGATTGTTGGCTTTGTCTTAAAATGGGCCCCCCTATTCCTCTAGCCATACCTAACCTTTCATTGCCCTATGTCAATTACTCAAATGAATCCTTAGTAAATAATTCCTGTCCTATTACCCCCCCCCTTAGTTCAACCGATGACGTTTTCTAATTCCTCTTGCCTCTTTTCACCATCATATAATAACACTAAAGAAATTGATTTAGGCTATGTTGTGTTTAGCAACTGTACTTCCATAATCCATGCCACCAACCCTTTGTGTGCTATAAATGGCTCGGTTTTCGTTTGTGGAAACAACATGGCATATACGTATCTACCTACAAATTGGACAGGGCTTTGTGTTCTGGCCACTCTTCTCCCCGACATTAATATCATCCCTGGAGATGAACCTATCCCCATCCCCGCTATTGAACATTTTATTTATAGACCGAAATGAGCCATACAATTTATTCCCTTGTTGGCTGGACTAGGAATCACCACTGCTTTTACTACAGGAGCCACAGGCCTAGGAGTCTCACTAACCCAATATACTAAATTATCCAATCAATTAATCTCAGATGTACAGACCTTATCCAGTACTATACAAGATTTACAAGACCAAGTAGACTCGTTAGCTGAAGTAGTTCTCCAGAATAGAAGAGGTCTAGATTTGTTAACGGCAGAACAGGGAGGGATATGTTTGGCCTTACAGGAAAAGTGCTGTTTTTACGCCAACAAATCCGGAATCGTCAGAGATAAGATAAAAACTCCAGCCTGGGCGACAGAGCCAGACTCCGTCTCAAAAAAAAAAAAAAAAAAAAAAACTTTGCAAGAAGAACTAGAAAAGCGCAGAAAAGGCCTGGCCACCAATCCACTATGGACTGGACTCGACGGACTTCTCCCCTATCTCCTGCCATTTCTTGGTCCTTTACTCACTCTTTTACTCTTCCTCACTCTAGGGCCTATAATCCTTAATAAGCTTATGGCATTTGTCAGACAACAAATTGAGGCCTTCCAGGCCAAACCTATACAGGTCCATTATCATCGCCTTGAGATGACTGAAAATGGTGAGTCTTATTTACCTTAATAAGACCACCTCCCCTGTGTGCTGAACTGGACAGTCAATGACGGGTAAGAGGACACTATCTCCATCGGAGCCTAAGACAGGAGGGCCGCCCTTGCTGCTGCCTTATCCCATGACAGGCCTAGAAGGTGGGGGTGAGTTGACCCAACCTAAGACAGGCGCAGTTCCCGAGGGGTTTTCTTATCATAAAAATATAAAAAGGGGGACCTGTCCGGAGCTGCACGCCCCGGCCATAGCGAATAATAATTGAGGATTAAACGCCTGAGCTATATTCATTTCCACCCCACACCTTCTCCCTATCTTTGCCTTTTTTCCCCTGTACTAATACCCCATTAAAGATGGCGCTCTTCCTGCTGCTTCTTCACTCACTTTTCCCGCGCCCGGGAAAATTGTTACTTAATAGTGCAAGCGCAACATGACGTCCGACTGGAGAAACCGAAACTAACCTGGCCACGCCCTCGGCAATGAGATCATTTCGGCCTTAGCCCAACCCCTTCCCTTCCAAGTGTATATAAGGCAGTGCATTACCGCCATTAAACGAGACTTGATCAGAGCACTGTCTTGTCTCCATTTCTCGTGTCTCTTGTTCCCCAAATTCCCACCCCCTCCTCCAGGGCCTGCTCTGACTATCCCGCGGGCCAGGATAATGCTGAAGCATCACCTCAGTCTCCATCCTCATCCTCACATGGCGTTTTCCCTGTACACGTGACTGTGTTGATACTGCCCCCAACCTTTTTTTTTTTATTTTAAGACAGACTCTTACTCTGTTGCCCCTGCTAGTGTGCTGTGGCACAAACTCAGCTCACTGCAACCTCCACCTTCCGGGTTCAAGTGATTCTCCTGCCTCAGCCTCCTGAATAGCTGGGACTACAGGTGTGAGCCACCACAACCACACCTGGCTAATTTTTGTATTTTTAGTAAAGACAGGGTTTCACCATGTTGGCCAGGTTAGTCTTGAACCCCTGGCCTCTAGTGATTTGCCCACTTCATCCTCCCAAAGTGCTGGGACTACAGGTGTGAGCCACCATGCCTGGCTCTTCCCCCTTTTATAAAGACATCAGTTATATCGGACAAGTGCCCACTCCCATGACTTCATCTTAATCAATTACATCTGTAACAACTCTAGTTCCAAATAAGGTCATGTTTGCAGGTACTGGGGATCAGGGCTTAAACATATGAACTGGGAGGGGGCAGGGCACACAATTTAACCCATAGCCTTCTCCTGCTTCAAAGGCCGTATGAATATGTAAACTCACATTTTAAAAGTGCATTTTTGGCCATGCGCAGTGGCTCACGCCTGTAATCCCAGCACTTTGGGAGGCTGAGGAAGGTAGATCACAAGGTCAGGAGATTGAGACCATCCTGGCTAACACAGTGAAACCCTGTCCCTACTAAAAATACAAAAAATTAGCCAGACGTGGTGGCGGGTGCCTGTAGTCCCAACTACTCGGGAGGCTGAGGCAGAAGAATGGCGTGAATCCGGGAGGCGGAGCTTGCAGTGAGCCAAGATCGTGCCACTGCACTCCAGCCTGGTGACAGAGCGAGACTCCGTCCCAAAAAAAAAAAAAAAAAAAAAAAAAAGTGCATTTTTATTTTGAATCAGTATAAGACTCACAAGAAGTTGCAAAAATAGTGCCAGGAGTTCTCACAAAGATTGCTTACATAACGCTAGTTAGTACATTGTGGAAAGCAAGAAATTGATATTGGCATGATGCTGTTAACTCTGGAACAGACCTTACCGATCAGCTTTTACATACACATTTTCAAATCGGTTAAGTCCAACAACAATAACAAAAAATAATAACTACATGTTTTAAAGATATAAAATAAGAATAGTACCAGTAAGATATGATTTCCTAATATAAAATATCAAAATATAATGTGCTTGGTTTCAAGAGCAGCAAATTATGGCATTTTAACTACAGTACTTGATTTGGGTTTATAAAATGTTAGCAGGCTATCGAGGCAGAGGTCCAGAAGATGAAATATTTTCCTATTCTTTCACTGGATCGATAAATTCTGCTTTGTGTTCAAAGCCACTCAGCTCAGTGCTTTGCAATGGCTCACTTTCATTTCCCCTCCAGAAACCAAGGTCATCTGCCTCCCCCATTCGGTCTTAGCCGCTAAGCCCTAATCCTCACAATTATTAGAGGAATTGCTCTTAGGGCACTACTCGGTTTCTACTCACTTTTTGGAAAATGCAATATGTAATGTATTGGGGAGGGGCAACCACAAAATTCTTGAAATGAATTTAGATCTGAAATTCCAAATTCTCCCAGGAGAAGGGTGGGGATTTGAGATTTCTAGGGTGTAGATTTTACAACAGTTACTCCTTCCCAAAGAGCTCATGCCCACAAAGACCATGACGTGATGAAGAGAATCCTGAAGTTACACCCAGGGAAAGGATGTCCCCCGTAGCAAGAGACGCCAGGCAACTGGAAGGCAAGAAAGATGAGGAATAAAACAAACCTCAGAAGGCACATTTGGATAAAAAACTGACAGAATATGCTCTTCCCACTCTAGATTAGGTGAGACGGCAGGGTTGAGTGAGTGGGCATTGGAATGGCTAAAGATGGGCAGGGGAGGGTTGTGGCAAGAGGACACATTCATGTCTTCCACAGACCTGGCTCAAAGTTCATTATACCTTTGCAAAGTTGAACCTGAGCTTCCTATAGCCACCTAGAGTTCCCACTCCAAGCAACCACTTAGCCATCCCTGTTCCTGGGAGAATTTATGGGGAAAACTGTGATTGGGTCTAATCACCATCAATGGCATCCCATTTTGTTATAATTTTTTAAATCATCAATTTGTGCCAATTTTGATAGAATTAGTGAGACAGTAAGTACCCTACCTGTCAGAGAGAAAGCAATACTTACCTTGACCACCTGAGGAGGCCACACTGGGTATGGATGGTACAGATGCCAACTGAACTTTGAAGAGGTCAGTACATTCAATGAATATATATTGAGCCTGTACTGCATGTCAGGCTCTCCTCTAGGCCCCGGACATACAGCAGTGAAAAAGACAAACCATTTTTTGACCTTGTGGAACTTGTCATCTAAGGGAAGCAAACAAATAACAAACACCTAAATGTATAATATAACACCAGAAGTAATGCGTGCCATAAAGAAGAAAGCAGTGTAAAGAGAAAAAGAGAAGCCAGGCACAGTGGTGCACGCCTGTAATCCCAGCACTTTGAAAGGCCAAGGTGGGCAGATCGCTTGAGCTCAGGAGTTCGAGACCAGCCTGGGCAACGTGGCAGAACCCCATCTCTACAAAAAACAGCTGGGCAATACAAAAATTAGCCAGGCATGGTGGTGAGCACCTATAGTCCCAGCTACTTGGGAGGCTGAAGTGGGTGAATCACGTGGGCCTGGGAGGTGGAGGTGGCAGTGAGCCAAGATCACGCCACTGCACTCTAGCCTGGGTAACAGAGCCAGACCCTGTCTCACAAAGAGAAAAAAAAAGAAAAAATAGAGGGAGAAAAAGGAGGAAGGTGCTGGTTTAGATCGAGTGGCCCTGCAAAGGCCTCTTGGAGGAGGAAGGAGGCATTTGAGCAGGGATCTGAGTGATGTGAGGAAGCCAGGCAAGTGGTCTAGGCAGAGGGAACCGTAGGTGCAAAGGCCCTAGGGCAGGTGCCAGCTTACTTAGGCAAACTGGAGGGACAGGTGAGTGAGTGAGGAAATGAAGCCACGGGGCAGCCAGGAGCCTGGTCACATTTGGGTCTCCTGGTGAAGATTCTGGATTTTGTGTAAATGTTTGTAGAAAGCCATCGGAGGATTTTGAACAAGGGAGTGACAAAAACATATTTAGCTTTTAAGTAAAACAGAAGTAGATGAAACAACATTAGTTAGGTGTTCTAGTAGTTGCAGGGAGAGATGGCAGTGACTTGAAATGAAGCTGTAGCAGAAGTGGCCGAAGCAGCCAGATTTAGGATATATCTTGTCGGTAAAGGCAGCAGGACCTGCTAATGGATCGAATATAAGGTGTGAAACAAGGATAAGAATCTAAGATTCATACTCCGTTTTGAATATGGTATCGCTGATTGCAGTGGGAAACTTGAGTTCTGTTGGCTTTCTGAAATGTGAGGTGTTATTAGTCATCTCAGAGGATGTGTCCCATAGGCAATCAGGGTGCCCGTTAACAAAGCTTTGTAAAATGACCCACAAAAGAAACAAATTGGGCTGGTCCCGGTGGCTCACGCCTGTAATCTCAGCACTTTAGGTGGCCAAGACGGGTAGATCACCTGAGGTGAGGAGTTCAAGGCCAGCCTGGCAAACATGGTGAAACCTTGCCTCTACTAAGAAAATACCAAACAGATAGAGATATATATATATATCTCCAGGCATGGTGGTGCACACCTGTAATCCCAGCTACTCGGGAGGCTAAGGCAGGAATATCGCTTAGAACCTGGGAGCTAGGGGTTGCAGTGAGCCAAGATTGCGCCACTGTACCCCAGCCTGGGCGACAGAGCAGGACTCCCTCAAGAAAAAAAAGAGAAAGAAAGGAAAGAAAGGAAGGAAGTTAAGAGATGCTTAATTGTGGGATATACTGGATTCAAGAGAAAGGTGAAGACAGCTCAAATTACAGGGACCCATAACCCTAAGGCCAACTACTCTTTTCACTGAGGTCTGTCTCCAGGGTGTGAGTGTGAAGCCGTCTGCACCACCCTACTCTGGCTCCATGGACTTAATCGTGGCATCTGAGGCTGGTTCTGCCTTTCGGTCTGCCTGGCTGCGATGTTGAGTCCTGCCTGCGTATGGCCACACTGTCCCCTGCAGGGAGCCTCCTTCCATCCCCAAGCAGCCAGCTGCAATCCCACTCCAAAAGGACGGGACACTCAGGATCTAGGAAATGAGCGTTTTCAAAACACCAGATTGAATCCCTTGGAACTTAAACTAGACTCAATCAAGCTGAAGTTCATCACATCCCTTTGGGCAGCCAGCTACCCCCCATCCTACTACACTCATACCCACCAGGTCCCATTGACCCTGGCCAGAGCCCTGAATTTCAGCAATCCTACCCCATACAGCATCTGATGCTGCAGTTTCTTTTTTTTTTTTGAGACGGAGTCTCGCTCTGTCGCCCAGGCTGGAGTGCAGTGGCCGGAACTCAGCTCACTGCAAGCTCCGCCTCCTGGGTTTACGCCATTCTCCTGCCTCAGCCTCCCAAGTAGCTGGGACTACAGGTGCCCGCCACCTCGCCCGGCTAGTTTTTTGTATTTTTTTAGTAGAGACAGGGTTTCACCGTGTTGGCCAGGATGGTCTCGATCTCCTGACCTCATGATCCGCCCGTCTTGGCCTCCCAAAGTGCTGGGATTACAGGCTTGAGCCACCGCGCCCGGCCGCTGCCGTTTCTTTAAACATTTGGTGCCCTTGAAACAGAAACTGAATTTCTGAAAACTATTTTCACACAATTTGTCAAGTCACATATGCTGGGAGAAGAGAAACCCACCACCTGTAGCAGAATGATTTTATTTGTGTTTATTTTAAAATAAGGGGGAGAAAGCTATCTGATTTCAGGCTTTCTTGGGAATCTTATCTAGTGATTTGAACAAATGGCTGTATCTAGATAGCAACAAATCAATTTCTGATAATTAACGAACCGTGAAAAATCCTAAGGCCCTACCATTTGTGATTTGAAGGGAACTACGTGCCCTGCTGGAGGGAGTGTCATTATGCAGCTGCTGAGCTAGCAAACAAAACTAGAACATCTCCAGAGAAGTTTCTAACCTTGGTTCCAATTCCTTAGATGCACTTCCCTGACTCTCACTGCGGAAAACTCCAGAGGACTTTTGTCTGTCCTCTGCCCAGATCTGACAGGGGTAGAAGCATGATGCAGCCCTCCCCAGGCGACCGGCTGTCCCCAGAAGACAATATGGCACCAGATGGTCTTTCCCGAATGCTTGGAGAGGCAAAGCGATGGCCAAGGGTTTCCACTAAAGCTGCCACCAGTACAGGAGTAAACACAGGGTCCTTCTTTGTGATTTTGACCTTCACCGACCTTGATTATTCAGCATGACCTTTCCCTGGACCTACGTCATTCCTTTCAAGAACCTTATTTCCATTTACCATTCTCTGGGCACACAGTTCAGCATAATTTTATTTTTAGTCCTATGTCTAGAGACTAACTTCGAGATAATGTTCATAAAAGGTTATAAACTCCTACTGAAATGTATATGGTCATACATTTTCCTTCCCTTCTGTGTCACGGCTGTTGCCTCCAGAATGGTGTTTTCAACTCATTCGCAGTCCCACCTTCTTCTCTTTCTTTTGCCCAAACCCTTTCAGTTCGAATCCACAGGACACCGACGTTAAGTCACCCTTTGTCAAGTGGATGAACACGCACACTTGCATTTTTCTGGAGCCACCAAGCAGATGAAATCCCGTGTGAAGAGAATCCCCAGCCTGTCTTTCCGGCTACCCCAGCTGATAGAAGAGGATCTTCATTGAGAGACCCTCTCTCTGGGCAGCTTCAGTGAGAGCCACATTTCCAGTCCCAGGGCTGTGCAGTGCTGCCAGAAAGCCTCAGAGAGCAGGTCGGCATGGGTGGCAACACGTCCCAGAGGCTCAGGCACAGCAAGACCTCCCTCTTTGTCTCCACAGACGCCAACTTGAAGACCACAGCCACACAGAAGACTAAATTAGAGACTAGGCACTAGAGCTTCCCTAAAGAAAGACGCTGCAGAACTACAGGGTATCCGCAGGATTTATGGCATCCAAAATGCTTTGTGATCTACAGTCTTCTCCATTTCGTCCCTTCATCTTCCCTTCCATGGCTGTAAAAATTTTGTTTCCCATAATTGGGACTGAATGAAAGAGGACTCCTATAAAGAAAGGGAGAACAGCCAATTTGACACCGCAGTGCAGAGTGATCAGATGCATTCAGCTCTGATAAAGGAGAGGACTGAGAGAGAGGCGGGCCCAGGAACCCACGGCTGTCTGTTAGTGGGAGAGTTTATTCACCCAGATGTTGAGTGCTTGTTGTTGTAAGGGGAGCTTAGGAATCAGAGATAAATGTGGTTGTCAAGGAACTCTGCGTTCTGGCTACTTTTTATGAGCTATGTGGCCTGAGATAATTGCTCAACCTCATGAGTCTCTGTTTTCTTAACTGACAAATGGGAAGAATTAAATCCATCAATACATATAAAGAGACTTTCCAAGTGACTACAAATATTAGTCATTATTTGTATTAAAAATAAACTCCTGGACCAGGAATGGTGGCTCGTGCCTGTAATCCCAGCACTTTGGGAGGCCGAGGCAGGCAGATCACTTGAGGTCAGGAGTTCAAGACCAGCCTGACCAACATGGCAAAACCCCATCTCTACTAAAAATATAAAAAATTAGGCCAGGCATGGTGGCTCTCGCCTGTAATCCTAGCACTTTGGAAGGCCAAGGTGGGCAGATCATGAAGTCAGAAGATCGAGACCACCCTGGCTAACACGGTGAAACCCTGTCTCTACTAAAAACACAAAAAATTAGCCGGGCATGATGGCAGGCGCCTGTAGCCCCAGCTACTCAGGAGGCTGAGGCAGGAGAATGGCATGAACCTGGGAGGTGGAGCTTACAGTGAGCCGAGATCGCGCCACTGCACTCCAGCCTGGGCAACAAAGCAAGACTCCGTCTCAAAAACAAATACATAAAAATTTTAAAATGAGCCAGGTATAGTGATGCACGTCTGTAATTCCAGCCACTTGGGAAGCTGAGGCACGAGAATCACTTGAATCCGGGAGGCCAAAATTGTGCCACTGCACTCCAGCCTGGGTGATGGAGTGAGATAATTAATTAATAATAATAATAAATTATTTTTATTTATATTTTTTATTTATTTATTTATTTATTTATTTATTTATTTTTCAGAAGGAGTCTTGTTCTGTCTCCCAGGCTAGAGTGGAATGGCGTGGTCTCGGCTCACTGCAAGTTCCGCCTCCCGAGTGAAGGCCCTCAAATCAACCTTCATTGCACTTCTTCATACGTTCCAGGCACTGTGCTGCAGCCTTGAAGGCATGGCTTCAGCTGACCCTCTAAGCGCCCCTATTAGCTCAGTATCCCTAATGCTACTGTTTATAAAGAAACAGGCACAATTTCCCATGGTCCCGCTTCCAGCAAGTGGTGGTATCAGAATTTGAACCCAGTTGTTCTGACTGGCAGATCCCATGTGTTTAAATGGAATCCTCAGGGAGGATCGTTGCAAGAAAGACCAGTGTTACAGGCTGAAGTGTGACCCCCACCCCAAAATTCATATGTTGAAGCCCTCATCCCCAGTACCTCAGCCATGACTCTATTTGGAGATGGGGAGGGAATTTAGGTAAAATGAGGTCATCAGGATGGGTCCTCATCCAACATAACTGGTGTCTTTATGAGAAGGGAAGGTTAGGACGCAGACACACACAGAGGGAAGACCATGTGAGGATATGGGGAGAAGGCGGCCACCTGCTGGCAAGAGAGAGAGGCCTCAGGAGAAACCGACACCACCGGCACCTTGACCTTAAACTTCCAGCCTCCAGGACTGTGAGCAAGTAAACTTCTGCTGTTCAAACCCCCCAGTCTGTGGTCCTTTGTTATGGCAGCCCGAGCAAACAAATCCAACTCGTCTTGGAAATCTCACATCAACACAGGGAGACAGGGTAAAATGCACACCAGCACCGACCGCTGCACAGGGCCCAGTGCACAGCAAGGTCAGGGGCAGATCAATAACGGCTGCAGGAAGAAGGGCTGCAGGACAGAAGCGGCAACAGAAGCACAAAAGGTGTTATTAGTTCACATCGACGGTAGGTGGAATCGATTCTAAAGCTACCACTGTCATTATTTAGATCTCAGAGCCACAGACTTGATCTGAACACCTTCTTCATCAAGGGAAAAATCAAGCCAATTTTTTTTTTTTTTTTGAGACAATGTAAATCATACTTTGTCATCCAGGCTGGAGTACAGTGGAGTGATCTCGGCTCACTGCAACCTCCCCCTCCTGGATTCAAGTGATTCTCCTTCCTCAGCCTCCCGAGTAGCTAGGATTACAGGCATGCGCCACCACGCCCAGCTAATTTTTGTATTTTTAGTAGAGACAGGGTTTCGCCACGGTGGCCAGGCTGGTCTTTTAAACTCCTGACCTCAGGTGATCCACCCCCCTCGGCCTCCCAAAGTGCTGGGATTACAGACATGAACCACCACACCCTGCCAGGAAGTCAATTTTCATCTCCACGGACTTCAGAAAGCCCAAGTTTCAATACTTCAGGTTCCTGTCATTAGGATTAGTTTTATAAGAAGAACAGGAACAACTCTGGACATTTCACCAGGGGTAGAGCATCATGAGGCAGAACCCTGTCCCTTAAACACTTTACTATTTCTTTAGAAGCTTCCAGGTGGAGCCACACCAGAACTGGCCAGGTGAAATCCTGCCTCAACCAATCCCTGGAGGGTTTATCTTGGAGAAAGCACTGCAGGGTCTGTGGCTGCAGTTTGGACTTTTTGACAAGTTTATTTGCACAATTAAAATTTATTTTAGGTCAGGCACGGTGGCTCACGCCTGTAATCCCAACACTGTGGGAGGCCGAGGCGGGCGGATTGCCTGAGGTCAGGAGTTCAAGACCAGTCTGGCCAACATGGTGAAACCCCATCTCTACTAAAAGTACAAAAAAAAATTAGCCAGACATGGTGGCGGGCGCCTGTAATCCCAGCTACTCAGGAGGCTGAGGCAGGGAAATTGCTTGAACCAGGGCAGCAGAGGTTGCAGTGAGCCAAGATCATGCCACTGCACTCCAGCCTGGGCAACAGAGCAAGATTCCGACTCAGAAAAAAAAAAAAAAAATTAAAATGACAAAAATTTTTAATGATGAAGCTGGGTCTCTTGTGTATCCTCAGATCAGAGGCAAAAGAGCCAGTTTGAACGCTCAACCCAAACACCCCGGCTCCTCTGGGTTAGCCCACGTCCCGGAACTGCTGGGACATCTCTCACTGCATCTCCTGCTACTCAGTCCCACAAGTGCTGCTGTCACTCCTGCTCCTGTTAACATCGCCTCAGTGTCATCAACAGCAGGAAATTACAAAGGAATTCAAATGGAAAACTAATCCCTTCCAGGAGACAAAGATCATTGAAGACAAAGCCCACTGGAATGACTTTCTTTTTTTTCTGGTGCATGTGTGTGTGGTGGGGGGCAGTGGCGGTGCATGTGCGTATCTGTCGGGGATGTATGTACAAAAAGCAAAGGAAAGGAAACGTCACTCTTGAAGCTTTCCAGGCCCCAAAAGGCGCACACGAACCACAAATGTAAGGTCAAAATCTTTCCTATTGTTCAACTATGTTTAACAGCAACTCACAAAATGTAATATAACAATTTATAATCATGTTCAACAAACAATAATGTGCACTTTAAATATTCCCCAAAATTAACATTTTTTTGTAGTTTTTAGTTCCCCCAAATTTCTCTACCACCTTCCCGTCAATTTTAATTTCCCAAAGAGAAGAGCAACATGGCAGATTTTGAGGAACGGAAGAGGCCCTTGACAACTGGGAGCCGGCCTGTCCAGAGCAAAGCTCTGCTTCCTTGGATCAGCCCCAGAACCACCAAATACAGCCCGAAGCCTGTATTAAGTCCGTCCTAGCAGTCTCTTACTGAGGAACCCCACAATTCTCCATGGTGTTGTACACACAGCTGGGAGCAGCGTCTTTCTGTTAAACAGGCGATTACACAGAACACCAGCACGCAATCACTCTGTGACTAGGTGGAAGACGACAAGAGTAAGACCACTCCTTAAGCATGCCTAAACACTGAAAAACATAGAATCGTTTGTCTAAATCACACAAAAACCAAACATCTCCTCATCCTGGTTAATATGGGTGGCCGCTGCTCCTTGACCAGTAACAGCATGAGCCTCTATTCCTTCCAATGCCTTGCAGATACTGTCTGTTAAAATATCTAATCACAAAATTTGCTTCCTGACAACATTCGGTCCAGAGTAAAGCTCTGCTTCCTTGGATCAGCCCCAGAACTACCAAATATAGCCCGAATCCTGTATTAAGTCCTTCCCAGCACTCTCTGAGGTGCCCCACAGTTCTCCACGGTGTGCTCCCTCTTTGCAACAAATAAACCCAACATGTTCCACGACAGGTGTATTCCTGTAGTTCCTGCCCCTTTACTTCAAAATTGCACAATCCTTCTGTGTTAACTGCAGTTACTCAGTTTGCATAGAAGAGCCTCAGACCCAGTTCTCAACACATTCTTCTTAAATTATAGCTTCTGGCTGGGAGCAGTGGCTCACGCCTGTAATCCCAGCCTTTTGGGGGGCCAAGGCGGGTGGATCACAAGGTCAGGAGTTCGAGATCAGTCTGGCCAACATGGTGAAACCCTGTCTCTACTAAAAATACAGAAATTAGCTGGGCGTGGTGGCATGTGCCTGTAATCCCAGCTACTTGGGAGGCTAAGGCAGGAGAACCACTTGATCCTGGGAGGTGGAGGTTGCAGTGAGCCCAGACTGCGCCACTGCACTCCAGCCTGGGTGACAAAGCAAGACTCTGTCTTGGGAAAAAAAAAAAAAAAAAAAATTATAGCTTCTGAGGTCTCCTCAGCTGCTACTCCATCATTCAGTCAACAAACATTTGTTTACAGGGATTTCTCTCTGCTATTTCCCTGGCAGCAAATCCTGGGGACAATAAGACTACCCAGGCTCTGCCACTCTGTGGTCTTTATATATGACCAAATATTAGAACTGAAGGGACCTCCCTTTTACAAATGATTAAACCGGTACTCAGGGAAGTTAAGTAGCTTAACTTCTAGAACCATTCATATTCTTGTGGACTTTCACCCATTTGCCACAAAAGCACATCTTGTACTGAGTCCCTGGAAGTAGACGCTCAGATGAGGATTTGCATGCACATAACCTGCTAAGGGCATGCTCCCGGGTCAGTAGGGTAGTGGGGGGAAAGAATGGGAACAATTGGAAGAAGCCAGTCAAGGATGGGCTTTTGGATAAAACCTGCAGAGGGTAGTTTCAAGTCAGTGGTTCCCAACTCAGGCAACTTTGCCCCCAGAGGACATTTAGCAATAGCTGGCATATTCTGGATTGTCATGACTTCGAGAGAGGGTCCTACTGTCATCTGGTGGATAGAAGCCAGGGATGCAGCTCATCATCCACCAATGCACAGGCAGCCCCCCACAGCAAAGACGTATCCAGTCTAAAACATCGGTCATGCTGACGCTGAGAAATTCTGGCCTCCAATGCTGACAGAAAAGGAAAGTTTGACAATTTGGACGACAGCCCAGAGACCCAGGCCAGCTGGGCCAGGAGAACACTGAATTCCCTCTTGAGCAGCCGAGAGTCCAGCCCAAGCTTGCATTGAGTATTTGGAATCAGCTTGGGCATTTGACCATTTTGCAAATTCAACCAATTTGTTTATTAAGAGAGTGATTGGGTTATTTTCAGGCAAACTCTCCTCCTTTTTTAAAACTTGAAGTTTGATCTAAAAGTGAAAGTAGCACAATGCAGGAGAAAGGGCCCGACCCTGACAGCCAGTTGAAACTGAGTCTAAATTTAGAGTCATCGTTTTCTCAATAGTATGTCTTCAGGAGGGTTACTTACACTTTCCAAGTCTCTGTTTCCTCCCCTAAGAAATGGAGGTGATCTTGCCTTGTCTTAATAGTGTTGATGTGAGAGTTAAAACGAAGCAATAAGTAAAAAGAAGAAGAACACTGGACCACGTATGTAGGCACTGAATGGATGAGAGCTACTTGGAATTTAATCATTCTGTTAGGAACTGGTCAAATAAACCTTTGGCCTCCAGCATCCTGCCAACCATCTGGTCATTAGCCTCATGCCCAGGCATGGGGGGAAGTTCATCAGGGTGCATGAACTTCAACTTACCAAGGAGAATTGCATCCCAAAAATCTCATATTGCACTACTCTGATTTCTGGCAGAAAAGAAAATAGAGTACATAGTAAAGAAGACAGAATACACACACACACAAGGAAACAGAGGTCCCCCCACCCCACTTCTGGATGGGCTGTAATGAAGCTGCAGAAGAGGGAAGCCCCTGGCTAGGGCGGAAGGAACAGCTGGCACACAGATCAGATGATGCTGTCTTCTAACAAGGAATCCCCGGCACAGCCAGATCAGAGGAGACGTTCTTGTCCTGATGAAAGACTGATGAAGCCTGACAGGTAAACTTTGGTTCTTCCAGCTAGGGCAGCAAATTCGAGTCTTCCTGGTCACAAGAGTTGAGACCCTTCGTGCGCAAAATCCTCATTCCCAGTTCTACCCGCAAAGCAAAAATATTCCACTTGCATGTTGCTTTCATCTGTATAAAGCCAAACTCGCCTGGCTGACTTGGATCCAAGGGTTGATGCGGGTCTCTGCAGTGGGACATCTAGGAGAAGCAAAGCTGCCTGTTCCAGCCTGTCCCCAGGGCATTCGTGTAATTCCAGACACTAGTAATTATTCAACCTTCCCCCTCGCCCCCGGGGCTTCCTCCAATCTGTAACAAACCCCAAGCCATCTGGAGACAAGCGGGATCCTCCCTGCTCTCCGCAGCTTCAGGACACATCCAAAGGAAGCTGCCATCCAGCGTCACGTGGCTTTGCGAACAGATAACATTTCTGGAGCTCTTGCAGTCTGAAGGGATTCGAGATGACAGATGTAACCCACATGATCTATGACAGATACAGCCATGGAGAATGTCACCATTAATATTTAATATTATTTGAATAACTGCCCTGTTTGTCTCACTTAACGTGGCAGGCACTGCGGGCTAGCAGCATGTCTCCCGGGGTGTTTGGCGGGGAACGAAGCTTGTAGAAAATGCTCAATCAGCAAGATGTTCAATAATTCAGATGTAAGATTCAGATGTGCTTTGAGAAATTACATTAAACTTGTTAAACATGACTTAGGGAGACCCCAAAGCACTGGGTACACAGAATTCCCTTCGTGCAAAAGTAGTTACAAGTACCATAGAAATTTACCTATGGGGTTTGAAGGCTCTATTGATGATAACAGCTAAGAAAAGGTATAACATTTAGGGAACTCGTAAATAAAGATCTTTATTAAAATATGGCGATAACTTTTCAGTCTACACCTCCAGGGCAGGAGCAGGGGCACTTTCTCTATCTTCCTATGCCCCTTCCCACCCTCTCCTCTCTCCTCCCCATTACCCCTGCCATGCAGAAACTGGGGCCTGCTGTAAATTCACTAGTAATGACTTTAAATGCTGCTTCTTAACTTTTCTTTTTTTTTTTTTTTTTTGAGATGGAGTTTCGCTCTTGTTGCCCAGACTGGAGTGCAACCGCGGGATCTTGGCTCACTATAACCTCCACCTCCCAGACTCAAGCAATTCTCCTGCCTCAGCCTCCAAAGTAGCTGACATTACAGGCACCCACCACCACGCCCAGCTAATTTTTGTATTGTTAGTAGAGACAATTTCACCATGTTGGCCACACTGGTCTTGAACTCTTGACCTCATGTGATCCACCCACCTCAACCTCCCAAAGTACTGGGATTACAGGCGTGAGCCCCCACACTCAACCCTGCTTAACTTCTGAAGCCTGCAATTCACATACTCCTCTTGACATCCTTCCCAAGATTCACTTGCATGAAGGTTGTGGTTACCTTCCAATGGCTTCACATGGTTCTTTAGAGAAGCTGGAACCAAGGGCAGTTGCCCCGGAGCAGCATTCTAGGAAAGTGCTTGGTGCTGTTGATGGGGTAAGGGAGGGGCACCTGGAATAATTTAAGGAGACTTGAGCCAAATCATCACCTTGGGGTGGTTACACACCTGCCCTGCACACCACCCAGAAGCTCGAGGCTGTGGAGAGGTTCACGGCAGAGCCTGGGAGAGGCCTGCGGAAGTGATCCTCAGCTGCCGGAAGGAAACACACACTCAGGCCATGCTTTGCAACAGTCTTCTCCATCCCTGTGTCACTCTGGACATAGCCAGGGCCAGGACCAGGGTATGGCAGGCAAAACCAGGGCCTAGGACACCAATCCAGGGAGGCGCTGGAGCTTAGGGTCATGCCAGCGCAGAGGCAGCGCCTGAAGGCCAACACCTCCTCCTCGGGTGTTGGCCCTGGTTCCCCCCTTGCCTCCTCCTGGTACTGGTCCTGGGAGTATAGACAGCCTTTCTTCCATCCCTCCCTTTCATTCTGATGTTATCTCAGGATTGTGTACCAGGCAGTTTGGAGAAAATCTAGAACAGGTCCTGGCATGCAGTATCACCTAGGAGGCCGGCTGTCATATCTTGCCTGTTCACAGAGGGCTAAATGAGTTCCTTCAACCCAATTCAAGAATCATTTTTTGAATATTTCCTGAGTTAAAAAGCATTTTGCTAGCTGTTGGAGGATGCCAAAATACGTGAGAAGACTCCTGTCCCCACCACGGTTCGTGCTGAGGGATGAAGGCTGCTGGGGGCGGGGCGGGGGGAAGGCACTGCGAGCATGCGTGTGGGGAGTCGTGTGTAGACAGCACCCACCATCCAGGTCCCGCGCCCTGTGCCTGGTGCAGGCGGCTGACAGCAGCTTTCTCCCTTGGGATCACACCAGCCACAGTAAAGCACTGAGTGCCAGCCACAGAACCGCTCCTGGGAGCCTCCGCTGCTTCATTATTGAAGCAGAAATGACACTGCTATAAAGGAGTGTGTATTAATCTGGGTTCTCTGGAGAAACGAAACCAATGGGTTATAGAGAGATACATAGAAAGAGATCTATTATGAGGACTGGCTCACGTGATTATGGAAGCTGAGAAATCCCGTAATCTGCCGTTTGCAAGCTGGAGGCCCAGGACAGCCAGTGGTGAAGTTCCAGTCCAAACCCACAGGCCTGAGAACTGGGACAGCCAAGGGTCTTGATGGAGTTTGCAGGCGCAGCAACCAGGAGTGAGGATGTCTAAGGGAAGGAGAAAATGAATGTCTCAGCTCAGCAGGGAGAAAGTCCGCTCCCCCTCCGATTTTTTGTTCTAGTTAGGCCCTGGGTGGACAGAATGGTGCCCACCTGCATTGGTGAGAGTTGACCTTCTGTACTCAGCCTGCCGATTCACACACTGATCTCTTCCAGAAACACCCTCACAGACACACCCAGAAGCAGTATTTTAGCGGCTTTCTGGGCATTCCTTAGCCCAGTCAAATTGACACAGAAAATAACCACTGCATTCTCTATTTTGTAATGTAGGACAAGATATTATCTCATTTAAGCACAAACTCCTCTAATTACTTGAGTTTTAATGTATTGGTATGACGTTCTTCTCCCCTGTCCAAGGAGCTCAAAACTTGCAAGTTGTTCTGTCACCTAGATAAGTTTGAAAATTACTGGGAAAGGGCACTTTCTTTCACAGGCATGAGGTCTTTTTTGGTGGAAGACGGAGGCTGGGCTCTGGCAGGCTCCCACCCCACCTGGCATGAGAGAGTTGAGGGCAGCTCCAAAGCACCCAGCTGCTCAAAGCCACCAGCCACTCTGTTTTCCACCGGAACAGGGGTCAGTTCTGCCCTGGAATTTGCAGCCTAAGTATCACAATTCCACCAGAGTCTGAAGGCAGACTGGTTGTCATTTGAGTCTTTGGAGAGGTAGGATGTGGTCCTTTTGGGCAGAGTCACCCACTCTTCTGGGCAGAGATTATCAGGACATTCAGGTTGAACTGAGATTTCAGTCACTATGTTTGAGAATTAATACGCTGTAAATACTCATTGATTAAATCACTTATTTGATTCAGACTTTGCCTAAATGATATTAAGGTAGCAGACAAGAGAACTGAAAACACAGCAAATGGGTTTCCTTATGTTCTTTTCTGATCACTTGATTAATTTTAACTTTATCTCTGTGTCCTTTAGGAAGAGGGTGTCAAAAAACAACACCTTAAAAGTCAAAGCCATTAACTTTTACTTTTGATCATGAGTTCCCTTTTAACATTTTTCAAAATAAATTTTACATCTCCATGATATGCATTTCTGTTGGTGCACAGTTATTATCGGATATTTTTCACTTTAATGAATCTCTGTGCACACATACTAGGCAGAGGGTAAATTTCCCTGTGTGATGAACAGAAGTAAAATGACAGTGCCATCTTCAGGAAACTAAAATTCTTTACAAAGCACTACATATGTAGCTCCAAGTCAGCTAAAAGTGTTCCCGGATTTGAACATAAATCTCTCCTTTATGTTATAAAAATGGGAGGTGAAGCAAAGGATAAACCTGGGGCAGCTCTTTGCAGTGAAATGCAATAAAATCTTTTAGATAACCACAGAGGCACTAAGGATTTAGTGCTCCTGGAACCAGAGAGGGTGTGACTGCCTTGTTTTATAGCCGTATATTCATTACAGATGGCTAAAGGAGAGAAAACTTAAAAGGAGGAAGCAAAGTTGCCCTTGTTGCAAGCAAACTGCCTGTTTTTCTTAAACTTTTATGGATTGCTGAAGCTAGAAGAAAACCTGCGTAGTTCAGGGTGCTGGCTCCTGGTCTGGCAGATTATTCAGATAAGCCATGGTGTACACCTATAGGTAAGAGCACTGGGGGGACCACCATTCACAGACTAAAGGAGGTTTAGGAAACTCAGGCCATGAATGGCTAAAGCACAGGGCTTGGTTTCAGAGACCCAGAGAAGGTTAGAGCTAGAAAGAAGTTGTTTTATAGATGAGGAAACCGAGAGGCCTGAAGAGGATGCTTAACTTGCCCAAGGTCAGGCGGCTAGACGACCACTGGAAACTCTCTTCATACCTGGAGTCCTTCAATACATGGGCATGTAAACTGGTCTAATCTTTCTGGAAAGCAACTAGGAAACTGATCATATGCTTAGAGCCAGGACTTCCTGCCCATACTGACTTTTATTTTATTTATTTATTTATTTATTTTGAGACAGTCTCTCTCTGTCACCCAGGCTGAAGTGTGGTGGCGCGATCTCGGCTCACTGCAAGCTCCGCCTTCCGAGTTCAGGCCATTCTCCTGCCTCAGCCTCCCAAGTAGCTGGGACTACAGGTGCCGCCACCACGCCTGGCTAATTTTTTGTATTTTTAGTAGAGACAGGATTTCACCGTGTTAGCCAGGATGGTTTTAATCTCCTGATCTCATGATCCGCCCGCCTCGGCCTCCCAAAGTGCTGGATTACAGACGTGAGCCACCGCGCCCGGCCACCATACTGACTTCCAAGCTGCAGACGTGGGGCCTTTCCCTGAGCCTTGCGCTTTGGGGAGCCCCTCCCTTCTCACCCTATTCCGGTTGTCATCTCCCCATGAGGCAAGGAGTCCGAGGAGATCAGGGAACGCCTCACCAACCCCCCTAGATCACACTCCAGCTTCCTGGAACTCTGGAATTCCCCGCCCAAGCAGCCCTAAGCCAGCTTCCAGGCCCTGAGCATATCACCCAAAGGGTAGCAAGGCGTGAAGGTTTACGGGAAGGGAAAGTGTGGTCAGCCCTAGGAGCTTGAGTGTGCAGGCTGAGGTGCCAACACGCATGCGCACAACCCCCTCACAGTGAGAGACAAAGCTGTGGGTGGGAAGAGGAGGGGTCAGGCCACAGGTCAGTTCCTGGGGCCCGTTCTCCCCACACCAGCATGTTCCGTTGCAGAACTCCAAGGAACCTAAAAATTCTAAATTCAAACCTTGTATTTCAGGTCATTTTGAAGGCATATTTGTCAAGGTAGATGGCTAGAATATAGTTTATCTAACTTATCAATTTGCTTGATTTATAACTTTTAAACATCTAGACACATTTTTACTTTTGCTCTGAGCTCAGCAAATCAGGAATAGACTGATTTTTCTCAATACTCAGAAGAGTCATAATCAGAAATGCAAACAAAGCTTTATGCACAAAGATGACATTTAAAGCATATTTTATAAGAACCAAAAATATGTATCATCTTAAAAGTGCAATATTAAGTGAAGTGTTAACTAAATTATATTATAGCCTAGATGTAAGATCCCTCAAAGATTTTAGGCTTGAATGATTGGAGATGGAGGAAGCACAAGTTGCAGGAGACGGTGAGGAGCTGCAAACCAAGAGTTCCACTGTGGACATACTATGTTTGAGATGCCTGCAGGCAAGCAGGTGGTTGGTTATACAAATCAAGAACACAGGGCTAGAGATATAAATTTGGGATTCATATAAATAGAATTATCATGTATATATGATCATATCAATATGATTACAACCATATATAAAGCCATTGGAATCATATATGATAATATGGATAGAAGTAATATCTATTGGTTGGTTTAAGCCACTCTACTGAGAGCCCAAGAGCAATGCCAATGGGGAGAGGGGAGAACGCTTCTCTTTCTGAAGCCATCAGGCCTCTTCCTCAGAACTTGCTTCCTTTCAACCACATCCAGCCTTGTTCCATTAAGGCCCCTTTTGGCTCCCTCTCTTTTACCACAGACTTGAGTGTTTCAGGCCTATTGATCCACTACAGCATTCCGCATGAGCTTTGGAAAACAGCCAGTAATGGATTAACCCTTTCTATGGCTGAAGTTCAAAGTGTTCCAAGACGGAAGCAGTGAAAGAGAAGGTGGACCACACACTGCACCCTCCTCCCTCCCCAGGCATCTCACTAAGCTCCAGAAAGAGCTGCGGGTGTCCAAATCAGCAGTGGGTCTCACTGTAATGTGAGTGCATCCATCTTTCTGCTGTTGGGACTTCAGTGTAGATAAAGAGAAAAAACAAGAGGAAATGTCCTTCAGGGTCAGTTTCGTCCTGGACACAGGATAAAGTGGGACATAGGGCCACGTTGCTCTCTTCTACAGGGTTCAAACACTCAGCAACACTACAGTCAAGGGCAAATACATGCGTACATAGTTAAATAATTCTGTTTTGCTTCAGGGGGAGTGTTGTTGTCGTTATTTTGAGACAGAGTCTGGCTCTGTCGCCCAGGCTGGAGTGCAGTGGCGCGATCTCAGCTCACTGCAAGCTCCACCTCCCGGGTTCACGCCATTCTCCTGCCCCAGCCTCCTGAGTAGCTGGGACTACAGGTGCCCGCCATCACGCCTGGCTAATTTTTCTATTTTTAGTAGAGACGGGGTTTCACCATGTTAACCAGGATGGTCTCGATCTCCTGACCTTGTGATCCGCCTGCCTCAGCTTCCCAAAGTGCTGGGATTACAGGCATGAGCCACCACGCCCAGCCGCTTCAGGGGGAGTTTTAAAAGATAAAGATGTTGTAGTTATGGGATTTACTGTGTTTCTTTTGAAAGATGCTCATAACTGTTAAGAAAACTGTTATGAGTTTACTTAAAACAGTGAGCAAATCTTCCTCTTTTCCCCTTTTTATTATTATATATATATTTTTCCATACAGGGTCTCTCTCTGTTGCCCAGGCTGGAGTACGGTGGCATGATCTTAGCTCACTGCAGTCTTGACCTCCCAGACTCAAGCCATCCCCCCACCTCAACCTCTCAAGTAGCTGAGACCACAGGCCCATGCCACCACACCCCATTAATTTTTGTATTTATTATAGAGATGGGGTCTCACTACATTGCCCAAGCTGGTCTCACACTGAGCTCAAGCAATCTGCCCACCTCTGCCTCCAAAAGTCCTGGGATTACAAATGTGAGCCACCATACCTGGCCAATCTTTTCCCCTTTTTATTTATTAAAAAAAAAAATTATATGAAATTGGAATGTTCCATTTTTTTCCTCCTTTCTCATATATGATTTACAATGTAATCTACATATTTTGCATCATTAGACGTCATTAAAAATAGAAAAACAAAGAACTAGGACTGTGTTTTTCAAAGGCGGAAATGAAAACATAGTTAACATAATCATGTAAATATAAGCAAATAATGTAAATATAAACTGACGACTGAGGAGTAAAAGACAGGAATAAAAGCAGAAAGGCAGGTGATGAAATAGAATACAAATCTAAAGAATACGTGGCTGGAAAATGTGGACACCACTCTTCCAAAATTAGAAACGCAGTCTGTATGCTTTGCATGTGTATGTGTTAGAAGCCGGGGGTATTTATTTATAGATGTACACCTCTATCTCTGTCTCTATCATTCACTTCCAATCCATCTGGAAGGTGGGGATCAGAAAACTAGCTTCAGGTGAAATGGGAAAGTCTTATCTATCCTTCCTCTCACAATGCTCCACAGCCCACACCTTTCGGAATGCCTTCCTTTTTCACAAAGCCCTCTGCCCAGCCACCTTAGGCAGCTCACTCACTGTGCCCAGCCTCCTGTTCCTGCACTCTCCAGCTCCACCACTCACCTTTCCCGTGGTGTCCTACTCACCCAGATTCAGCTGCCTCTAATCTCATTTCTTCCCATAGTCACCTCTGAAGTGTAGTGTCAAATATCACAGTAAACCCATTATATCTCCATCCGTGTGACCTACAGCAGTACACTTAATCTCTGGTACATCGGTTTCCTCCCCTGCAAGGTGGAGTTAATACTGGTGCCTGCTTCACAGGCTTGTTGTGAATAAGTTTGTGGGTCAGAAGGTGCCACAAGGAGAGCACTCAGCATGATGTTGATCCATGGTCACATTCAGCAAGTGTCAGCTTCCATTCCTATCAAAGACCCGGTGGAACAAAGTGATGGTGCTCCCACCTTTGGGGGTGTCAGCCTCTCCACTCCATCCCCCAACCTCCCAGTCTCTGTGGCTCTGCTTTTCCTTTTATATTATAAATACTTATGGGGTTTTTTTGGTTGTTATTTTCTGTTTGTTTGTTTGTTTTTGAGATGGAGTCTCTGTCACCCAGACTGGAGTACAGTGGTGTGATCTCAGCTCACTGCAACGTCTGCCTCCTGGTTTCAAGCAATTCTCCTGCCTCAGCCTCCTGAGTAGCTGGGATTAAGGCACCCACCACCACACCCGGCTAATTTTTGTATTTTTAGTAGAGATGGGGTTTCACCTTGTTGGCCAGGCTGATCTTGAACTCCTGACTTCAGGTGATCCGCCTGCCTCAGCCTCCCAAAGTGCTGGGATTACAGGAGTGAGCCACTGCACCCGGCCAACACTTACGGCCTTTATAAAAAATACTTCTGAGACTTTCATGAGTTGTCTCTAGATTGATTCTAAAATTGAAAACCAATAAATGCCACTTATGTGATGACAGCTATGTAAATATTATCACTATAAAATCAAGTAGTGTGCTACTGAGAGGTGACAACATGCCAGCAGCCCTCAGTATCGGCACCTCCTCGGCCTCGTCATCCACTCTGGCAGTGCTTGAGGAGCCCTTCAGCCCACCACTGCACTGTGGGAGCCCCTCTCTGGGCTGGCTGAGGCCAGGGCCCACTCCCTCTGCTTTCAGGGAGGTGTGGAGGGAGAGGGTCAAGCAGGAACCTGGACTGCGCATGGCGCTCACAGGCCAGCGCCAGTTCTGGCAGGCATGTGGGGGCGTGGGGGCGCCGGGCATGCGCAGCCAGCACTTGGAGCCGCTGGCCAGGGCCACCCCCTCAGGGCAGTGAGGGGCTTAGCACCTGGGCCAGCAGCTGCAGAAGGTGCGCCAGGTCCCCCAGCAGTGGCGCCTGCTGAGGCTGCGCTCGAGTTCTCGCGGGACCTCAGCTGCCTCCCTGCGGGGCAGGGCTCAGTACCTGCAGTGGAGTCCACTAGGTGAAGCCAGCTGTGCTCCTGAGCTAGTGGGGACTTGGAGAGCTTTTATGTCTAGCTAAGGGATTGTAAATGCACCAATCAGCACTCTGTGTCTAGCTCAGGGTTTGTAAATACACCAATCAGCACTCTGTGTGTAGCTCAAGGTTTGTAAATACACTAATCAGTACTCTGTATCTAGCTAACCTAGTGGGGACTTGGAGAACTTTTCTAACATTCTGTGTCTAGCTCAGGGATTGTAAATGGACCAATCAGCATTCTGTCAAAACAGACCAATCAGCTCTCTGTAAAATGGACCAATCAGCAGGATGTGGGTGGGGCCAGATAATAAAAGCAGGCTGCCCGAGCCAGCCAGTGGCAACCTGCTCGGGTTCCCTTCCACACTGTGGAAGCTTTGTTCTTTTGCTTTTTACAATAAATCTTGCTGCTGCTCACTCTTTGGGTTTATGCCACCTTTATGAGCTGTAACACTCACCACAAAGGTCTGCAGCTTCAGTCCTGAAGCCAGCAAGACCAGGAACCCACTGGGAAGAATGACCACCACCAGACATGCTGCCTTTAAGAGCTGTAACACTCACCGGGAAGGTCTGCGGCTTCACTCCTGACAGCGAGACCACGTAGCCACCAGAAGGAAGAAGGTCCAGACACATCTGAATGTCTAAAGGAACAAACTCCAGACTACCATCTTTAAGAACTGTAACACTCACCGCAAGGGTCCGTGACTTCATTGTTGAAGTCTGCGAGACCAAGAACCCACCAATTCCAGACACACTATGATCACACTTCCTTCTCCCCTTCGCTACACAAAAGAGACTGCACCAGCAACACGTCCAAATACATTCTCCCTTTGTGTATGTTGGGAGATAATGCTGATCCTTCTGCACCAGAAACATCTTCTGAGCAAAGGACACCAATAGCTTTGTTCAAGGATGTTTGGATAACAGACAACCATGGAACCTAGAGGTAGTGTCTCCCCACTCTGGGACAGAGGGCGGATTTGTTTATAACAGTGATTTCCTCCCTTCAATTAAGAGCTACCTCTCCCAGACCATTCTAGGGTAATATAGCTGGACAGCCCTCCTTTTTCTCCCCTGAGATATTCCCAGGTAATGAAGCCAACATCTCTCCTTGGAAGAAGAAGAGGCAGCTTTGATGGCTATACCTATAGAAGATCAGGATCTCTCATCTGCATGTTACTCAGCTGTGCACAAACCCGCTGTATGTGCAACATCCACCTAAGCCTGATCCACATTGTCCCCATGAGACCTGGGGGCAAAGGGGAGCAAGGCAAACATGGAGTCCACGGAGCCTGTTGTGCTATGAATAATAATCCAGATCCCCCTGGGCTCCTTTCTCCTTACTGGCTGAAGCTCTACAGTATGGCGAATCAAGCAACTTAGCAGTTTCACTGGTTGCTGCCATTTAAGGACTGCTCGACTCTTTTAACAGTTTACTGCAATTATTCAAAATCATTGTGCCACAGTTTGGTTTTCTTTTTGACTTGTGCCTTTCTTGTATAATTTGTTGTTGTTGTTTCCTGGAATTTTTCCTTCATTCATGGCTTGGTCTTATTCTCAGACTTTTCCAAGCCATTGATGATACAATTTTCTATCAAATTCCCCCCTCTTGCTTTTTCTAGATCATCCTCTGGTGGTCTCCATGCTCCTCTCCTTACATGGACTCGTTGCTCTGGAGGCCTTCTACATAGTAGTTATCTGGGAACTTTTCTTTTAGATTGAATGTACTATTTCCTAAAACTCATGTTAGTATTTATTGTTTCACTTTTTCATTTTGCTGAAATACATCTGCAAGTAACTCCCAAAGAAAAGGTGTTTTGTGCCTGTAAAGCAATATTTTGAGTTTTTAATTATATAAAGATTTTTATTCTTTTTTTTTTTAACCTTTGATGATTTAGATTGGTATAGAATTGAAATCAGTTCTCTTCAGAAATTTGATGGCATTATTCCATTTTCTTATAGATCAATGGCTGTTGATGACATATCAAACATCAGTATGATTCCTGTTCATTTGTAGGTAATCTTTTTGTCTCCTCCCTGAAGTCTTTTGATTTCTTATCTTTACACTTAATTCCCTGAATATCTAAATGAGGCCTTTTAAAGTTTATTTTGTATAGCTCTTTCACTTTGAATATTCATGTTCTCCTTCCATTCTGGGAAATTTTCTTGTATTATATCAGTGATACTTTCCAGCCTCTTCTATCTGGAATTCTTGTTAGTCAGGATTTCAGCTCCTAGACTCATGTTACATAACTTTTCTTTCCTCATACGTAAAAAAATCTCATTACATTTTGTTCTTCATTATGAGAGACTAGGCTGAGTACATTTTCTACCAACTGAGTCATCAAGATCCTGGAAGGAAACAGATGGCAAATGCAAAAGGTAAGTGAGGAAAATGTCATAAGGAAACAGTAGAGTTATGGTCAGTGCTAAAGAAACAACAAAGAATGGTGAAGTTCCCATAGATCCGCAACAGAGCAAAGTCATTATCACCCCTAAACCTGAAAGGGTCAGGAAAAAAAGCAAAGTTACTGGAAAATGAGCTGCAGCCATGAATGAGGGACCATCTGGCAGGAATTGTGGCCACAGCAGAGAAAATCAGTCATTGCCAAAACCACACTCAGCAGAGTACTGAAGATTCTCATTATTCATGGTAGCTATGTTCTATAAAGGCACCACAAACACTGAATCAGCAAATACTGCTTCTAGGAGAATGACGGGGTTAGGCTCCTGTAAGCGTCTGGTCACATTTTTGCCAATATTTAATTCATAAACTTGTTTTATGTGTGTTTGTGTTTAAAGACATTTTATTTAATATATGTTGTGGATTCATTAACATTAAACTCATGGCTAACAGCCCTTATCATGGATATCTGAACAAAGGTTATCTAATCTGTGTTTTTTCCATAAGGCACATCACAGATTTCTAGCACTTAGGAACAATAGACAGCACTACACTTGGGGCATTTTAAACACTGAAATCACCAAAACCAAAACACCCACAAAATATAAAAGTATGGCACTAAATAGACTGAGAAAAGGACACTTGTTTATATTGTGAGAGCTTAAACAAGAAGGAGGAGCATCGCCTGGTTCCATCTCAGCTGGGAAGTGTGTATCCAGCAACTCAAATTTTTGGCCACTCTGTGCTTGTCTGTAAAGGACAAAAGAAGCCCATGAGCACTGACATTGGGGTGATGAATAAATTAGTGAATAGGCGAATTCACATATGTGGAATCCAAGAATAATAAAGATCGATCATGCTTTCCTGCCCTCTAATCAACTGGCCTTTCTTTGGCCAAACTCAACCAGAAGTCAGAAGCAACAAAGCCCAGATAATGCAATTTGTACGAGTCAGTCTCCCAGGCACAGAGTAGGATAGAAAAGAACAGAGAATACATCTGGAGGGAAAAACAGAAAATCCAATCCACCCTTACTATTGAATTTCAAAATTGGCAGTTATATATTTCACTTCCAGGAGATATTCCATTCTCTGTTTTTGTTTTTTTGGTTTTTTTTGTTTGTTTGTTTGTTTGACATTTTGCACACAAATATCTTCTCAAACTTCTCTGAAGATAACTAAAGTTATTTTTTATTATGGTATGCCTTTTTGTACATGTTTTAATTCTCTTTAGTTACCTGTGTTATTTCTGATTCCTCCAAAGTTTTTTTGTTTTTGTTTTGTTTTGTTTTTTTGAGATGGAGTATCCCTGTGTCACCCAGGCTGGAGTGCAGTGGCACAATCTTGGCTCACTGCAACCTCTGCTTCCCGGGTTCAAGCAATTCCCCTGCTTCAGCCTCCTGAGTAGCCAAGATTACAGGCATGCATGACCACGTGTGGCTAATTTTTTATATTTTTAGTAGAGGCAGGGTTTCACCATGTTGGTCAGGCTGATCTCAAATTCCTGACCTCAAATGATCTGCCTGTCTTGGCCTCCCAAAGTGCTGGGATTATAGGCATGAGCCACCACACCCGGCCTCCTCCAAGATTTTTTTAATCAGTAAATATAGGTGTCTTAGTCTGTTTTGTGTTGCTATAACAGAAAACCTGACACTGAGTAATTTATAAAGAGGTTTATTTAGCACATCATTCTGCAGTCTAAGAAGTTCAAGGGGAATGGCCCTAGTATCTACTCAGCTTCTGGTGAGGGCCACGGGCTACATTAAAACATGGTAGAGAAGGCCAAAGGGGAAGTGAATACACGCAAGGAACTCGTGGGAACCAGATCGTTCCTGGGAGAACTCACTCCAATGAGAGACACCATTTATCTATTAATTAAGGATCTGTCCCCATGACCCAAACACCTCCCACTGGGCCCCACCTCCCAACACTGCCAGCTGGCAGTTAAACTTCCACGTGAGTTTTGGTGGAGACAGATGACATCCAAACCATAGCAACAGGTATTTCTTATCCATATCATATTCTTTTCTCAACTGTATGACCATATTTGTAATATTTATTTATTTACTTACTTGATACAGGGTCTCACTCTATTGCCCAGGCTGGAATGCAGTGGTGTGCTCATGGCTCACAGTAACCTCAATCTACCTGTGATCAGGGATCCTCCCATGTCAGCCCCCCAAGTAGCTGGGACTACAGGTACACCCCACCACACCTGGCTAATTTTTGTATTTTTTGTAAAGATAGGATCTCGCCATGTTGCCCATGCTGACCTCAAACTTCTGGGCTCAAGGCACCCACTGGCTCGACCTCCCAAAGTGCTAGGATTACGGGTGTGAGCTACCATGCCCAGCCTGGCCGTATTTTTTTAAATGAGGTAATAGAAAAGGTAACGGTAGGGCCTATTGACAAGTAGGCTTTACTCCAGACTGGGGCTTCTCAGCCTTGACACTACTGATGCTTAGGCCTAAGTCTTTGTTATGGGGCTGATCTGTGCACAGTAGGATGTTTAATGGCATCCCCATTCTCAACCAACTGGATGCCAATAGCCCCACCCCTCTTGTGGTGACTATCAAAAATGTCTCCAGGTATTACCAAATGTCTAGTTAGGGCCAAAATTACCCCATGGTTGAAAACCACCATCTCATCATCCTACTTGAGAATTACTTAGAAATCCAGGCCAGCCGTGGTGGCTCTCGCTTGTAATCCCAGCACTTTGGGAGGCTGAGGCGAGTGGATCATGAGGTCAGGGGTTCAAGACCAGCCTGGTCAACACAATGAAACCCCATCTCTACTAAAAATACAAAAACTAGTCAGGCATGGTGGCATGTACCTATAATCCCAGCTACTAGGGAAGCTGAGGTAGGAGAATCACTTGAACCGGGAGGCCAAGGTTGCAGTGAGCTGAAATCGCACCACTGCACCCCTGCCTGGGTGACAGCATGAAACTCCATCTCAAAAAAAAAAAAAAAAAAAGAAATCCAAATACTCAGGTTCCACTCCAGATGTCCTGAATCCCCTAAAACTGCTTGCAGGTGGAGAACAATGCTCCTGGTAATTCTGAATCACAGAAATGCTGGACAATGACCGCTCTACGGTAAGAAGGTGAAATACTTTCTATTTTACTGGCACACTAGAACATTAAAAAAGAACATGATTTTTTTCACCTCCCAAGAACTGAGCGCATAGCCTGGACTCTCCATTATCAGCCCTGCTTCCTGCTCCCACCCTTACATATTTTAGTCTTCAAGTCAGGAGCTTGCACTAACTTCCACCAGGCTGATCACCCCCTCTATGGCTCACCCATACTCCAGTATTCTAGGGTGCCGCTCCCCACTCCACCAGTTCACGCTCTGCCTCTCACTGTGCGTTTCCAAGAAAACTGATGAAACCTCCCATAACATTGCTTCCCTCCCATTCTCACTGTTTTGTCAGTTTCTACCTTTCTTATCCCTGTACTATAATCTGCTAAACTGTGAATAGGGGGAATAGCATCATGACTAAGAGTTTGGCTCCTGGCGTCAGACTCCCTGGGTTCCTCTTCTGGGTCTGTCACTTCCTAGTTGTGTTTGTCTGGGCAAGTCACTTGACATTTCTCTGCCTCAGTTTCTTCATCCATAAAACTGGGATAATGGTCCTTACCCCACAGGATAGTTGGGAAGGTTAATGAGTTAGTGTATGTAAAAAGAAAGATTTGCCATTAAATATGAAGAATTGGCTGAGAGCAGTGGCTTATCCTTGTAATTCCAGCACTTTGGGAGGCCATGCTGGGTGGATCACCTGAGTTCAGGAGTTCATGAACAGCCTAGCCAACATGGCAAAACCCCATCTCTACCAAAACTACGAAAATTATCTGGGTATGGTGGCATGCACCTGTAATCCCAGCTACTCGGGAGGCTGAGGCAGGGAGAATTGCTTGAAGCCAAGAGGCAGAGGTTGCAGTGAGCCAAGATCGCACCTCTGCATTCCAGCCTGGGCAACAGAGTGAGATTCTGCCAAATAAATAAATAAATAAATGGATGGATGGATGGATGGATGGATGGATGGATGGAACTGAACACATGCATTTACTTCTAATCCCTCCCACAACCTGACTAAGATTTTAAGAGACAGAAAAACGGAGAACTGGAGTTGAGATCATTCTGGAGGCCGAAAAGCAGCAGGAAGGTGGGAGAAGCAGCCCACATGGCACTGGAGAATCCCCTAAAGACTTGGGAATTAGCCGGGCGTGGTGGCTCAAGCCTGTAATCCCAGCACTTTGGGAGGCTGAGACGGGCGGATCACAAGGTCAGGAGATCGAGACCATCCTGGCTAACACGGTGAAACCCCGTCTCTACTAAAAAATACAAAAAGCTAGCCGGGCGAGGTGGCAGGCGCCTGTAGTCCCAGCTACTCGGGAGGCTGAGGCAGGAGAATGGTGTGAACCCGGGAGGCGGAGCTTGCAGTGAGCTGAGATCCGGCCACTGCACTCCAGCCCGGGTGACAGAGCGAGACTCCGTCTCAAAAAAAAAAAGACTTGGGAATTGATGGCACCAGGTACCTCTTCAAAACACAGGCAGAGTAAGTAAAAGTTTGCCTATTGAATGCGAAGCTTGATTTCTGCACTGCAAACCCTCCCCACCCCCAGATTTCCTCCCTGACTCAGCTCCCAGAAGGTTAGCAGCCAGGCTCATACTCTTCCAGCCAGAGAGTTGGAAAGAAAATTTTCCGAAAGTTAGAGACCTGAATTTCCAGATACGTAAGTCCATCTCATGGTCTGCAAAATACATGAAAGTGATCCACATAGAGGTACCTCATGTTTCAGAACAGCAAGGCCAAAGAATAGGTCCTTCAAGTTTCCAGACAGGGAAAAAAAATAGGGCACACAGTCACCCAGAGACAGGAATCTGCCAAGCTTCAGATTTCTCAAAAGCAACGCTGAGCGCACTGCCTTCGAATGTTGGAGGGAAAATGATTTCCAACCCGGAACCATGCCACAGCTTGGGGGTTTGATCCTTCCAAATCGAATGCTGGAGTCTGATCCAGCGTTGGAGGTGAGGCCTAACGGGAGGTGTTTGGGTCATGGATCATCCCTCGTGAATAGATTAATCCCCTCCAGGAGGTGGGTGGGGGTGAGTGAGTTCTCGTTCTATCAATTCCCATGAGAGCTGATGGCTAAAAGGAGCCTGGCACCTCCTCTCTGTCTCTCTCTTGCTTCCTGTCTTGCCGTGTGATCTGCACACACCAGCTCCCCTTCACCTTCTTCCATGAAATGGAGGCAGCTTCTGCCCTTACCGGATGCAGAGGCCCAGCCTTGAACTCTTCCAGACATGAGAACCTTGAGCCAAATACACCTTCTTTATAAATTACCCAGCCTCATATATTCCTTTATAACAACACAAAACAGATAAGACAAACCATAGGTCGACTGAATTACCATGTGAGAGTACACTAAGAACATTTCCAGGTTTGGAGAATCTCAATCCAAATTAGATCTACTATTCTTCTACTGTCAACATTCCCCTTTGCTTGCCTTTAAGTGGGGAGAAGGCAGTAAGGCGGTACATGCTCCCCTAGAACAGAGATTCCCACACTGCATGTCCTGCAGAGTGCCCATACCCCGCAATTCCCCTCTGTGAACCGAGGGTGGGTGGGGAGGTCCCTGCCCCTCCCCCGCCCTCCCCCCCTCTCCCACCGCCATTCCTCTCTGTGGAAGGACAGAGAGTGAGGAGGCCCCACCCCACACCTCCTCTCCACGGGATGAGGGAGGGTGGCGACCAGGCCTTCTCATGACTTGCTGATTCAAGTGTTGTAAATTTCACCCTTCCCAGTAAACAGGTAGAGGAGGAAAACTTTTTTCTCTGTACTTCTAGGTTCTCCAGCTGGGGTTCTGGAAATTAAACTGGCAAAAGATAGACTAACCAGAAGAAAGCACAGTGTATTCATATATACAGCGTGTATCCATGCGGGGAAAATGTAGTGACCGATAATTGGAAGGGATCATTAGAACTTAAGGTTCTACAGCATCTTAACAAAGAACAGTAAATTTGTAGAGAAATGACAACACTAAGGGGTTTAGGCTTTGAGGGACGGCACACCGTGGGAAGGTAAATGTACAGAGGAAGCTAATGGAAGATACGGGTTATTTTAGGAATGTTTGTTGTATAGATTCCTGCGCTGTCTTGAAGCAAATAAGTCTAAGCCTACTTTTATCAGGCAGGGGAAGCAGAGAGTGCTTTTTTTGGCATCTGCTGTTCCTCAGTTGTCTTCAGCTCAAAATAATCCTTATGCCAGAATGGCATATTTTGGGGTGACGTATTCTGATCCCCTACACTAGGGGTTCCCAATCCTCAGGGTCATGGTCTGTTAGGAACTGGGCTGCATAGCAGATGAGGAGGGTCCGAGAGAGCATTACCACCTGAGCTCCGCCTCCTGTCAGAACAGTGGCAGCATTAGATTCTTATAGGAGCACAAACCCTATTGTGAGCTGCACGTGCGAGGGATCTAGGTTGCATGCTCCTTATGAGAATCGAACTAATGCCTGATGATCTGAGGTGGAGCAATTTCATGCCAAAACCAACCCCCCTCCCTTGTCTGTGGGAAAACTGTCTTCCATGAAACTGGTCCCTGGTGCCAGCCAAAAAGATGGGGGACTGCTGCCCTACAGTATGATGAAAGAATTTGTTCCAAGTCCTATGCCCTTCAGGTGACATCCCAAGCTTAATAAAAATAGCCCATAAGCTTGAATTAAACTTCCTACCTTGGTTAAGGAGTTGGGAGGAGAGGAAGAGAGTGCGTGATGATCTCTCTGGTTAATTTCCCTTTTCTGTAAAATGTAAACAATAGTATCTATTTTTCCAGGACTCTCTGAAAATCAGAGATAACATATATTCAGGACTTAGTAGATTAGTTTGCTTATGTTGGAGACAATCATAACTATTTTATTACTTAATTACTTCAGTTTGCCCTTCTTAAAATACAGCAGCCAGTTGTTACCTGAGTGGTACCAAATATAGAATCTGGACTCTCCACTCTGATTAATGCTGACTGTGACTAGTGTGGCCTTCTCCAGCTGCTAACTCAGGGTGGACTGGAATAAGCTAAAATACCCGATCTTTTTTCTCTTTCCTTTATGTAGTAAAATTTAAGTGCTAAACCATTTATTTCTATTGAAATTCACTTTACTGGTTTCAGTTCAGCATGATAGCCTATTGAAATCATTTTATTAAGACTTTCTTCTATAATATTAGGTCTGTCTTCCCACTTTTATCTCATAAGCCCACATTTGACAGTCACTTTTTCTACATCTGTATCAAAATCATTAATAGGAATATTAGGACCACAGGCAAGGCTATCCGCCTCTCCACTAGTGACATCACTGCCTAGTAGAAGACAGTTCCCTTTTCAGAGTTACAATTTTTTTAACCTATCCTCACATTTCAAAATGTGGAAAAATTATGTGATTTTTTTTTTTTTTTTTTTTTTGAGATGGAGTCTCACTCTGTCACCCAGACTGGAGTGTAGCGGTACAATTTCGGTTCACTGCAACCTCCACCTACTGGGTTCAAGCGATTCTCCTGCCTCAGCTTCCCGAGTAGCTGGAATTACAGGCACCTGCCATCACAACCAGCTAATTTTTGTATTTTTAGTAAAAACAGGGTTTCACCATGTTGGTTAGGCTGGTCTTGAACTCCTGACCTCAGGTGATCCACCCGCCTCAACCTCCCAAAGTGCTGGAATTACAGGCATGAACCATCATGCCTGGCCAAAAATTACATGATTATTATATAGAAAAAGTAAATTGAAAAAAACCTCTCATTTCATTGATAAATAGCTGTAACATTTTCCAGTTTTGAAAATGTCTGGATCCTGATAAATCTTGATAAATAACTGTGACATTTTCCAGTTTCGGAAAGGTATAGATCAACACCCCTGAGCATGAAAACATCACAATACCCCCATAAGGATTTAAAATAAACATAAGACTAAGCCGCAAAAATCTATTGTTTTGCAAAATGACACACAGCACACAGGAATGCCAAAATTGTTTTAAAGGCTTTCCCCTAGGTGTTTCTCATCTGGGTTGTGAATGGGTTTGATGGCGGTAATGGTGGTTTTCGTTATCGTTATTTTTACTGCCGCTGTATTGGTGCCCCAAGCAAGTGACTAGCCAGCATTTTGTTATCCAACAGCATTGCTGAACCAACTATAAAAATCATCAGGCCAGTGAAAATGGCTCTTATTTGAAAATTCATAAAAATACAGAGTTAGAAGGAACATTAGATATAATCTAATCCAAACTCCTGTCATGAGAAAGAAATACCCGATGCTTTAAAATTCACAGGGAAGATTGTTCACATCCATAATCTAATTCTCAGCTCCACACTGACAGGCATCCCATCCCACAGCAGTCCGCCTTCTCCCCGGATTTCTGGCCGTTTGTCCACAACTCTACACAGCTGAGAGCAGCAGTGGACACAACTCCACACTCCCTGCCCAGAGGTGAATGCTGATTACTCAAACCCCTTCTCCTCCAGGAAAACTGCTGAAAAAGAGTCCTTATACCACTCGGATGCCTCTTAGGATACCTGGATCCTAAGAAAGAGGCAATGAAAGACAACTGTGGAGACTGTCATGGTTGGATGTGACGTCACCACTATATGAAATCTCTCGTACAGGACAGACTACATTTCCTTGTTAACCAGTTTGAGTCCGTTTTTCTGTTTCATGCAGTCAAAATAATCCTACCAAATATAGGAGGGCGTCTGAGTTCCATTAAACACCTGAGGAGCTGAGGCTCAAAGATAAGTTACTTCCCAAACTAGCACAGGAGCAGAGCCAGCACTAAAAGCCCCCGACAAATATTTTAATTCATTCCACTACACCCCAGAGCATGGGGGCTGAGGCTTGAGCCACCCCTTACAATGGCTCCTCCATGTGTTCAACTCACGTTTTATTTCTTGAAACCCAAAGGGCACCTGGTCCTCACCTGCCTCAAGGCGAGGCACTGGGGAAGACGGTCAAAGAGATGTTGTTCTCGTTCACAACAGAATCATTCCTTCATGGACTTGCCGGGCCTGTTACTTGGAGCAACCTCAAGGCTGCAACTCAACAAGCATCTGTTAAATATAGGTAGATAATTAGCAAGTTAGTCGCCAGCTGCTACCTGGAGTTTGGACACAGAAAAGATTCAAAGGCAGCTGAGATTGCCTTCAGCACCAACTTTAGAGTCCTGGCTTGAAAGTTGGAACCTTTGCTTCCTCCTAGAGCTGGGATATTCGAGTGTAAAGAGATCTCAGAGGGGATCTTGTCCAACGGCATCATTTCACAGGTGACACGAGTGAGCCCCGATTGGCTAATGCCAGACAGCAGGTTGGTTGTGGAGCTGGGGCTACAACCCAGTTCCCCGGCTGGGCTCTCAACAAGGCATTTCCCAGAGCAATCTGCAACGTGGATGGTAACACCTGAAACTTTTTAATGACCTATCATTCTTAAACGCAAATGCACTTTGCTTATACTGATACGGCCCAGATGAGTGGAGGAACACCAGGGTTCTTGGTCCTTGCACTGGTTTAGATAAAATGACACAGACACACGTGGAGTGGTTTTAAGGAATGGAGAGTTTAATAGGCAAGAAAGAAGGGAGAAGAAAGAAGCTCCCCTGGACAGAGATGAAGGGAGGGAGCTCCAAAGCCAAGACAGGAAACCCAAGTGCTGCGGATACCAGCCAGTTACATGAGGAGTTTGGAGGCATGTCTGATTTGCCTAGGACTCAGAGGATTGGTTTGACCAGGCATATCATTCATGTGGCCACAAAACAAACTGGCCCTCTCACCCTAGTCTTTTAATATGCAAATACAGGGTGCCATGATGTTCTACACACGTGGGGATATGTGGGGGTGGCCATGCTGCCAGAAGCATATGGGGGGCAGAGGAAGAGGAGAAGGGGCGATTCCCCATGTTAGGGCGGACCCAGTCTCTAATGGCTTGCATTTGCATATCAAAGGTTGCCAGCCAGGCTCTAAGAGCCGAGGCCCTCCTGCTAGACAAGAAACTTTTCTGGAGCTGCTTTAAAAGAGACAGACACAGTGGCTCACACCTGTAATCCCAGCACTTTGGGTGGCCGAGGCGGTTGGACCACGAGGTCAGGAGATCAAGACCATCCTGGCTAACACAGTGAAACCCCGTCTCTACTAAAAATACAAAAAAACTAACCGGGTGTGGTGGTGGGGGGGCCTGTAATTCCAGCTACTCAGGAGGCTGAGGCAGGAGAATTGCTTGAACCCAGGAGGCGGAGGTTGCAGTGAGCTGAGATTGCATTCTAGCCCAGGGGACGATGCTAGACTCCATCTCAAAAAAAAAAAAAACTTTCCAAGGACCTTTTCCTCTCTATCTGCCTAAAATAATTTCTTAATAACTCCTATAACAATACCACGGAGTTCCTGATTTTGGTCTGAACTGTGCTCACCCAGGATTCATGCATGTCTTGAGGACCCATAGAATGGGAACTTGAGAGCCTTATTCCATAGGGAACCCGGGTGGCCTCAGGGAGTGAGCCATCCTGAAAGGGGACAAGCCAGTGCCTGAACCAACCACATCAGGGGCTCACATTCTAATGCCAAGTGTGTGTGGAGTGCTTGCATTTTTTATCTCTATCTTTACAATTAACCTAGGAGGCAGCAACTATTTGTACCCTGTTTTATTCATAAGGAAACCATGACCTTCAGAAGTTGCAGAATTTCCCCCAAAGTCATACAACTGGTAAGTTACAGAGCCAGGTCTCCGCAGGCTCCAGCAGAGCCTGGTCTGTCAGTGACAACTGCTCAAGCAGTTACCTGCTATGCTAAATTGCCCCCAAAGAAGTAACAGCTGACGTATGCCTGTTTCTAATTTGTGCAAAGAACAGTTTTAAGGACCCTCTACAAAGTAATTTGCTTAACCCTGGTAACCTCCTGTATCAATTTCCTAGCACTGTCGTAACAAATTACCACAAACTGGGTGGCTTAAAACAACAGAAATTTGTTCTATCAGAGTTCAGGGGGCCAGAAGTTTGAAATCAAGGTGTTGACAGAGCCATGCTCCTTTCAAAGCTTCTTGGGGAAGATCCTCCTTGCCTTTTCCAGGTTCTGGTAGCTCATTAGCAAGACAGTGGAAGCATAAAGTAGCACCACTTAGGTCCAATATGATAGAATGTGACACAGAAATGTTGGTCAGAGTTCAACACGTCTACCTTGGAGGCTGTAACCCATCAAAGGCTCCAGCTATTTCAGATGCTAGGACCTACTCCCAATATTCTGACTCCCAATATTCTAGATGCCAGGAGCATCTTCAGCGGAGCAATGCACCTGCCGACATGAGCCAGCGGACAGCACCCAGGCCCAGCACCTCCACGGGACCCTTCAAGAGCTGAGGCCTCAGAGTTGACGTCCCTATAGAAGATGGAATTAGAATCAGAGACAATAGCCAGAGACAGAGAAAACAGTAGGCACTATATGGGGGTGGAATCCTAAGAGGAAACCTATACTGGCATTTGAAGTGTGTCAGGCTTTGTGCCAAAAAAAACACTCTGCTTCTGTTGTCTCGCTTTATCCTCACAAGACTTCCATGACAAATGAGGAAACTGAGGCACGGAGATTTTAATAACCTGCCCAAGGCCAAGTCTAGGTGGTCTAGCTCTGGAGCCCGCTGCATCACACAAAGACCTGTGACCACCAGCACATGGAAGACAACCTCCCTCTCTGTTCCATCTAATTTCACAATTATGGAAATGTTTTCAGAAAAGCGTGGGCAATTTCATCAGTTAGAGGCTCAATAACACCTGGAAATGTATTCGTCAATTGTTAATTCTCCTACAACCTAGTTTCCTGTGCATGTAGAATTCCTGTTCAAAATTGTATTTTTTAATATCAAAGGTTTGTTTCTTTGTACAACTCTGATTGACAATATTCTGTTTCTAAATAAAGAGAAACATTCTGAAATTCTGCGACCAAACATTGAATTACTAGGAAACAGTAATTTCAGCAGTAAGCCACTAGATGGCACATTCTCACAGTTTGAGGCACAGACACACTATTGAACAAATAAATTACCATCAACAGAACATTTTTAAAAATAGGTTCCAAATCAAATACTAGCATCATATGTAATCAAGAAATTGTCTGTGATAGTAACTTATTCCTTAGGGAATAAAATGATAGGATAAAAGTGTGACTCCCATCTACTCCCAAGCCTTACCCCCTAACAATCAATAAAAATTAGTACGACCAGGAGGATTTATACAGAAAAGGAAATAGGTTATCTATGTGCTTCCAGCTGAGGCTTAACTATCAATCTCTTTGGATAGGAGAGAGGGAGCCTTCTCATATATCTACAGCTGCAACTGACAGGCTGTATCACAGAAACTGACCACCTGGGAACCTGTGGCACCCGGCTCATCCTCAGGTCAGGTTTTTGCCATGAGGTGGCAGCCAACAGGCATTGATTTATGGTGGTAGAAGGGGCATGTGCATGGAAACCTGGGTTTGGGCAAGTCACCTGGGTTTGGCCAGGTCACTTCACCTTTCTGAGTCGCAGGGTCCTCACCTGTATTTAGAACCTATTTGATGAAATATATATGGTAACTATGTGAGGTGATGAATATACTAATTTGATTGTAATCATTTCACGATATCTATCAAATCATCACTGTACACTTTAAAATATATAAATTGTATCTGCCAATTATACTTCAGTGAAGCTGAAATATATATAAGTATAAAATATATATAATATGCATATATCATCTATTTGGGAGAGTTACAGCAATGGTTGGGAATAATGACTTTAAAGCACCTCCCACATTCAACAGTTGTCAGATCATTCTTTATAGCTGTTACATCTGTGTCACTTTGGGAAAGTCACTTCACCTCTCAGAGTCTCAGACTCTTCGTCTGTGAAATAGAGACGGTTCTCACCACTCTCCGTCTTCAAGCCATGACTCCTACATTTTATCTTTCTTCCTTCCCGATTTGTTTTTCTCAATAGCTCTTAATGCCACCAGACATAATTTTGATTCATTTGTTTGTTTCTTAAACGTTTCAGCATACAAAAATGCAAGCACCATGAGGGAGGGCTTACCCTCCATCTGGTTCACTGCTGTGGCCCAGCATCCAGGACAGGGCCTGCATACAGCAGGCATGCATAAATATCTGTGCCAGGAATAAATGGAATAAATGAATAGTACTACCTCAGACTGTTGCTGCAGACTTAGATGAGGATACTTTAGCAGAGTTTAGCAGAACATCTGGCCCACAGTAGACGTTCAGTGAGCGGTAGGTAGTAGTTAGTATGATTACCTGTGTGTCTTTTTTTTTTTTTTTTTGAGACAGAGTCTCGCTCGGTTGCCCAGGCTGGAGTGCAGTGGTGTGATCTTGGCTCACTGCAACCTCTGCCCCCTGGGTTCAAGCGATTCTCCTGCCTCAGCCTCCTGAATAACTGGGATTACAGGTGCCCGTCACCACACCCGGCTACTTTTTGTATTTTTAGTATGTTGGTCAGGCAGGTCTTGAACTCCTGACCTCGGGTGATCCACTCACCTCAGCCTCCCAAAGTGCTGGGATTACAAGCATGAGCCACTGCGCCCAGCCATGATTGCTTGTGTCTTTGTGCATACAAGTGCAGAATCTCTCAAAACCCCAGTTACTGTAGTTCCAAGTGGAACACAGGTTTGCTATCCGGATCAATTGAGAAGACATATGCAACTCTTAGCTCAACACCTGGCACACGTCCATCCGTCAAGGCTCTGGTAACAGAATCCAGGCTGTGGAAGTTGGCAGCACTCATTTCTCCTACGTGAGGAGCTCACAGAATACACTGTCTTCGTTTCCCAGGTCTGCAGAAACAAATTGCCACAAATGTGGTGACTTGAATCCACAGAAATTCATTCTCTCACAATTCTGGAGATCAGAAGTCTGCGATCAGGATGTTGGCAGGGCCACAGTCCCTTCAAAGCTACTAGGAGAGGCTGCGCTTCCTTGCCTCTTCCGGCTTTTGGTGGCTCCAGGCATTCCTGGACCTGGGCAGCATCACTCTAATCTCTGCCTCCATCTTCACATGACCTTCTGGGTCTCTTCGCGTTGTGTCTCCTGTGAAAATTGTCAGTGGATTGAAGACCCACCCTAATAATCCAGGATGATGTCATCTGGAGAACCTTAATTGAATTGCATTTGCAAAAACGGTATCCAAATAAGGTCACATTCTCTGTCTCAGAGGCAGAGACACAGACAGTGACTCTTACTTCTGCCTTCACCAAGGTCTCTGACCTACAAATGGGCTGCATTCCAAAGGACATTTTGTCATTCAAAATGTGTTTTCCCAAAGAAACAAGGTCATAAATGGAGGCTAAGTTCTCAGGCGCACCAATCTACAACAGTCTGTATGACCGTAACACAGATAAAATTGCATACAAGTGAATTTCTAAATCATAGTGAATACTGGCCTGGCACGGTGGCTCACACCTGTAATCCCAGCACTTTGGGAGGCCGAGGCAGGCGGATCACCTGAGGTGTGGAGTTCGAGACCAGCCTGACCAACATGGAGAACCCCCGTCTCTACTAAAAATACAAAAAATTAGCCGGATGTGGTGACGCATGCCTGTAATCCCAGCTACTTGGGAGGCTGAGGCAGGAAAATCACTTGAACCCAGGAGGCAGAGGTTGTGGTGAGCCGAGATCGTGCCATTGCACTCCAACCCGGCAACAAGAGCGAAATTCCATCTCAAAAAAAATAATAATAATAATGAATATCATCACGTCTAATAATTAATATTAAAAATGATAAAGTTAAATAGATCATTTTGTGTCTTAAATGCTAGTCCACACTTACTTGGAGGGGGATAAGGAGACAGATGAAAGTTTTGATGGAGATGCTAAGGGGTCTTCAAAGGATGAGGTCGTGATCTTTGTTTCATTTAATTTCCTATTTTAGGCGTTTCTTTTTTGTAGTGAGGCTCTATGACCAGTGGCACTCTTACACCTGCAAGCTGGTTATGAATCAAGTTGGCTGAAGGAAGAAATAAGAAGAGATTTTTCTGAAACAACCCATTAAATTCCCCTACGCAAAACATGAGCCTATAAAGATTCTTAAATTTTCTGCATAGACAATGATATCAATTGCTCACAATGACAGTTCTGTTACTTCCTTTCTGACTCTTACGTTTCATTTCATCTTTCTGTCTTACTGGGCTTGGTAGGCCCCTCAGTACAGTGTTGAACCACAGTGATGATAGTAAATACCCTTTTCTTTCTTTTTGAGATGGAGTTTCGCTCTGTTGCCCAGGCTGGAATGCAGTGGTGCGATCTCAGTTCACTGCAACTTCTGCCTTCTGCGTTCAAGCAATTCTCCTGCCTCAGCCTCCCAAGTAACTGGGATTACAGACACATGCCACCATGACCGGCTAATTTTGTATTTTCAGTAGAGACGGGGTTTCACCATGTTGGCTGGTCTCGAACTCCTGACCTCAAGTGATCCGCCCACCTCAGCCTCCCAAAGTGCTGGGATTGCAGGCGTGAGCCACTGTGCCTGGCCATGAATATCCTATCTTGATCCTGATTTTAAAGGAGATGCTTTTAATACTATGTCAGTAACTATGAAGTTTGCTGTCTTTTTGTTTGTTTTTGTCAATGCCCTTCATCATAATAAAGAATTTCTCCTAAAATCCAGGAAGGCTAAGAGTTTTACTCTAGTTTTTGTTCTTTAATAGTAGATATTGAACTTTTTTAACTTTTGAAATAACTATAGGCTCCGATTCCATATACCCTTCAATGGGTTTCCCTGAATGGTATCATCTCGCATCACTATAGTACAAAAGCACAACCAGGAAACTGACATGAACACAATCCATGGATCTTATTCAGATCTCACCAGTTTTACTAACACTCTTCTGTGTGTGTACATTTAATTCTCTGCAATTTTATCACCTGCGTAGATTCACGTAACCACTACCACAGTCAAGACACCTTTCAGTTGGGAGGATCCCAGGTGCTTCTGTAGCCATCGCCACCTCCCTCCGCCCCCACCCCAACCTCTGGCAATCATTAATTTCTTCTGAATCTCTATAACGTTGTCATTTCAAGAATGTTATATAAATGGAATCATAGAGTATGTACCTTTGGGGATTGGCTTTTTTTTTTTCGTTCAGAATAATTCCCTTGTGATCTATCCCAGTTGCTGCATATGTCAAGAGTTTGTTTCTTTTTATTGCTGAATAGTATTCCATGCTATGGATGTATTAATCCCATAGTGTGTTTACCATACATGCATTAAGAGACATTGGTGTTGTTTCCAGTTTGGGACTGTTATGATTAAAGCCTGCTTTGAACACGCATGTAAAGTTTTTGTGTGAACATGAGTTTTCATTTTTCTGGGAAAAAAAGCCCAAGAGTGCAATTGTCCGTGGCTATATGGTAAGTACATGTTTAGTATTGTAAGAAACTGACAAACTGTTTTCCAGAGTGGCTGTACCATTTTACATTCCTACTAGCAGTATATGAAATGATCCACTTTCTCCACATCCTTGCCATCATTTCACATTATCACTATTTTTTAAGCCATTATGATAGGTGTGGAGTAAAATTTCACTATGGTTTCGTTTGCATTTCCCCAATGGCTGATGGTGTTGAAGATTATTTCATGCACTTATCTGTCATCTGTATATCTTCTTCAGTGAAATGTCTGTTCATGTCTTTTGCCCATTTTCTTACTGGATTGCTTGGGGTTTTTGGGTTTTTTTTGGTTTTTCTTTTTAACTGTTGAGTTTTGAGAATTCTTCATATATTCTAGATACAAGTCCTTTGTCTGATATGTCATCTGTAAATATCTTCTCCAAGTCCATAGGCTTTTCATCTTCTTCACTGGGTCTTTCGCATTGCAATCATCTTTAATTTCGATGAGGTCTAGTTTATCAATTTAACCTTTTATGGATTGTGCTTTTGGTGTCAAGTCTAAGAATTCTTTGCCTAGATCTAGTTCCCAAAAATTGTCTGCTATAATTTTTTTCCAAAATTTTTATAGTTTTATATTTTACATTAAGTCTTTTATCCATTTTGAGTTAATGTTTGCATAAGCTGTGAGACTTACACAAGGTGTGAGACTCTTTTTTTTGGCTATGAATGTCAAATGGATCCAGCACCATTTGTTGAAAGACTATCCTTCCTCCATTGAATTGCTTTGTATTTTTGTCAAAAATCAATTGGTCATATTTGTGTGGGTCTTTTTGTGAGTTATCTGTTCTGGTCCATTGATATATATCTACCCCTCTGCCAATACCACACTGTCTTGGTTACTATAGCAATATAGTAAGCCTTAATGTTGCGTACAGTGATTCCTTCCTTCCACTTTATTCTTCTTTCACAGGATTGCTTAGGGCCTGTGCCTTTCATTAGCTTATCTACAAAGATTCTATCTGGGATTCTGATAGAAACTGCATTAAACTTACAGACCAGTTTGGGGAGAATTGACACTTTTTTTTTTTTTTTTTGAGACGGAGTCTCATTCTGTCACCACGCTGGAATGCAGTGGCGCAATCTCAGCTCACTGCAACGTCCGACTCCCTGGTGCAAGTGACTCTCCTGCCTCAGCCTCCTGAGCAGCTGGGATTACAGGTACACCCTACCACACCCAGCTAATTTTTGTACTTTTAGTAGAGACGGGGTTCCACCATGTTGACCAGGCTGGTCTCGATCTCCTGACCTTGTAATCCACCGATCTCACCTTCCCAAAGTGCTGGGATTACAGGAGTAAGCCACCACAGCCACCTGAGAATTGACATCTTTACTATGTTGTCTTCTAATCCAAATAGATGTTGAATTTTCTCAAATGCATTTTTATATATTGAGATGATCATATATCATTTCTTTTTAATATTTTGATGTAATGAGTAAAATTTTTATATTGCCAGACATTCAACCAACCTTGCATAACTGGGCTTAATAATTTGTTTATGTTTACATTTGTGAATGCATGTATCTGTACATGATTGCTACATTGCTAGATTAGGTATACTAAAATTTTATTTAGAATTGAGTTCTAAATCAATGACTGATTTTTCTCTTTCATACTGTCCTTGCAGTTTTGGTTTTAAAATTATATTAGCCTCAGAAAAATGAGTTATTGTTTTCTTTCTATTTTTTAGGAGAGTTTCTTTACAAGTAAAATATTTCTTCTTTAAAGTTTTGTTAGAACACCTCTGTTTGGTGTGGTGTTTCTCTTGCAGGCAAATTATTAACTACTTACTGATTCAAGTTCCTTCATCTTAAATTCATTGGATACATATTTTTCTAGGTCCATGTCCATTTACTCTGAGTTTTCAAATATGTTAGCAAAAGTTGTTTGTGATATTCTCTTATCTTTGTAACCAGCTGCATCTGTAGTTACACCTCCCTTCTTAGTGCAGGTATTGTGTATTTGTACCTTCTCTGATTTTTCTTCAATTAACCTTTTTTGAGGTTTGGTTATTTATTTATTTATTTATTGAGCAGAGTCTCGCTCTGTCACCCAGGCTGGAGTGCAGTGGCATGATCTCCGCTCATTGCAACCTCTGCCTCCCGGATTCAAGTGATTCTCCTGCCTCAGCCTCCCGAGTAGGTGGGATTACAGGCGCCCACTACCACACCCAGCTAATTTTTGTATTTTTAGTAGAAACAGGGTTTTGCCATGTTGGCCAGGCTGGTCTCCATCTCCTGACCTCAGGTGACCCGCCCGCCTCAGCCTCCCAAAGTGCTGGGATTACAGGAGTGAGCCACCGCGCCTAGCCAAGAGGTTTGGTGATTTTATTAATGATATCGAATAACCAAGTTTTGGCTTTATGCTGCTCTGTATTACATGTTTATTTCTTTAATTTCTGCTGTTATATCTTCATTTTTCCTTCCCTCGTTATTTTTTAATTCTTTTTACTGTTGTGATTTCTACTTCCTAAGGCAAAAGCTTAGCTCATTAACTTTTAGGCTTTCTGCTTCCTGTTTTGTTGGAGTAGGGGTAGGACTAATGATTTAAGGTGGGAAGGCGGTTATATGCACAATAATCAAAATGTAATGTGATATATACTACACTGAAAGTAAATGCATGTTATTTGTTTATTAACATATTTAGTTTTTATTTCATAAAATTTCAAACATATATGAAAAATAATAATATAATGGACCCCAAGTACCCATGGCCCAGCTTCAAAAATGACGAAAATCATGGTCAAATTTGCATCAGAGATGTGCTCACTCACATCTGCTCCATCTTGCGTTATTTTGAGGCAAATTTCAGACACCGTATGATTTCATCTATAATATGTATCTATGAATGATAAAGAGTTTAAAAAAACAAAATGCCATTATCACACCTAAAAGGTAATAATTACTTAATATCATCAAATACAGACTCAGTGTTCAAATTTCCCGAACTACCTTGTGCAAGTTTTTCTTGTTTGTTTGTTTGTTTTGTTTTAGTTTTGTTTTTTTTTTAAGATGTAGTCTCGCTCTTTCACCCAGGTTGGAGTGCAGTGGCCCAATCTTGGCTCACTGCAACCTCCGCCTCCCGGGTTCAAGCAATTCTTCTACCTCAGCCTCCCGAGTAGCTGGGATTACAGGCGCCCGTCACCATGCCCAGCTAATTTTTGTATTTTTGGTACAGATGGGGTTTCACCATGTTGGCCATGCTGGTCTCGAATGCCTGACCCCAAGTGCTCTGCCTGCCTCGGCCTCCCAAAGTGCTGGGATTACAAGAGTGAGTCACCATGCCTGGCCCTTGTGCAAGATTTTTTTCAAATCTTTGATTTGTATGAATCAGGATCTAAACAACCCTGACATTTAGCTAATATGTCTTTTAAATGTCTTGTAATCCCCAGCTTCTCCCTCCTGTTTATTCTTACAATCTAGTTCTTGAAGAAACTGGACTACTTGTCTTATAGCTGTACGCATTCTAGATTTTGCTCATTAAATCCGTATGGTGTTGTTTAACAGGTTCCTGAATCCTTTATAATTGCTGTAAACCAGATTAAATTCAGGTTCAAATTTTGGCAAAAAAAAAACAAACCAAAATACAAAAAAAAACACTTCTTAAGAAGTGTTTAGGTAGGATTGATTAGTGGATTGTTTAAGCCACGCATCATGAAGCTCCCTATCAACTTTCACCAATGGTTTTGGCAGTCACTGGTAGTCATTATTAGAGTGAATATAACATTGATAATGTTTTTACCAAAAGAAGATGATCAACTAATCTCACTTAAGGAATATAGCTGTAAAAATCTTTACTAAAATATTAACAAACAAAACTCAAAGTACATTTTTAAATAACATACCAAAACAGAGGGGTTTATCCCAGGAAAACAAAAGTGGTTTAATGTTAGAAATTCCATTAATATAATCTACCATAGAGCCAAAAAGAAAACCTACACACTCATCTCCCTAGATGCAGAAAAGCTTTAGAATTCAACTATTTGTGTTAAAAACACATATTTTCTTATGCTGATCAAATACATACCAAAGCCCCAATGCCATTATCTTAGTAAAGATACACTAAAAGTTGTTCCACTAAAGTTTAGAATAACACAAGGATGCCCACAGTCTCCACTACCCCTTAACACTGTGTTGGAAGTATTAGCCAACGCAATTAGAAATAGAAATCAATTAGAAGCATAAGAAATGGAAAAGAGAAGGTATTAATAAAACCATTTCTGGTAAATAATGCTTCTATATATAAGAAAACAAATTTTAAGGAAAAACATACAAATAATAAGAAATTTTAATAAAATGACAGGTGATGGGAGTCTCTGATATTTTTAAGATTCTCCTGCTCTCAAGGTTCTCAAAGCTCAGTTGCTGTATCTCTGCTCCCTCTGATACACGTGTCATTAATACTTGAGTCTGTCACCATTGGTGTGTTCCCATACAGTCATGTTTGGTGGTTTATAGGGTTACCTTGCCATATTGCCACCTAGTTTTGTTGTAAGTGTTAATCTCTAGTTTTGCTATTGTCGTGGCTCTTTTTGTTTCTATGAGGAAATTTGGGTAGATTCAAACACCACGCCACCTTATCATCCATATTAGGCCATTCTTGCATTGCTATAAAAAAAAAAAAATCCTGACATTGGGTATTTTCTAAGAAAAGAGATTAAATTGGCTCATGCTTCTCCTGGCTATACAGGAAGCATACTGGCATCTGCTTCCAGGGAAGTTTCTGGAAGCTTCCAATCATGGCGGAAGATGAAGGGGGAGCAGGCATGTCACCTGGCAAAAGCAGGCGTGAGAGAGCAAAGGGGGAGGTGCCACATCCTTTTAAACAAACAGATCTCATGAGAACTCCTCACTACTTCGAGGACAGTACTGCAGGGGATGGTGCTAAACTGTTCATGAGAAATCTGTCCCCATGATCCCACCAGATTCCACCTCCAACACTAGGGATTGCATTTCAGTGAGATTTGGGCAGGGACATCATCCTAAATTTTATCATTGATTCTTCTTTATGTCTCCCTGGTCACCTTTGACAGCCTATTACCCTTTAATCATATTTTCAATTTCTGTGTTATTCCTTCATACATATTAAACATACTTATTTTATCTTATATATCAGACATTTCCAATATTAAAAGGCTCTTCAGGTCTGATTCTGTTGCTTGTTGTTTCTGCTGGAATGTGTGTGTTTTGTTTTTTGAACCCATTTCCCCTGGAACTTTGCCGAACCTCTCTGAGACCCACTTGAGGATATTACTCCAGAATAGATTCATGTTTTCTTTTTTAGATGACTGGAAACATTACAAGTCAGAACTAATTTAAACTAAATTTTCAATTTGGGTAATTTCATCACACAGGCAGTGTGAATTCAAGACTCACACCCACACATGAACTAGTTTATGGTAAATTCTCAATGTAGCCTTTTGTGTTTTAGCCCCTAAACCCAGAACCAAGGTTAAAACAAACAAGTTTCCTCGTGGTCTACTTTTTTGGGGGCCTTTTCTTTCTTCTAGTTTACCTTTTCACAGAGAATTTGGACATTAGAGATCCAGCCTTACTCTGAGGTTTCTAAACTGACTCCCAACTTGTATGAACCCAAAGCGTTGTTGTCCCTTATCCCCTATGCCCCTATGTAGCCTTTGAAATTGAAATTCTTATCAGCAGAGGCTGGCGGATGCCCTTAAGACATATACCATTAGGACAAAGGGTTAGAAGTCTTTGTCTCACTTTTGGTTTTGACTGTTTAAAAAAAAAACTTCCTCTTCCTAATTTTATATCTTACTCTCTAGAAAGACACGGTATAGAACTTGCATATACTTTCTGTGTTCTGAACATTTGTGTCCCCCCAAATTCATATGCTCAAACCTAACACCCGATCTGATAGTATTAAGAGGTAGGGACTTTGGGAGGTGATTAGATCATGAGTACAGAACCCTCCGAAGTAGGATTAGGGCTCTCATAAAAGAGGCCCAGAGGAGCTTGTTGGCGCCTTTTGCATGTGAGAGAACACAGCAAGAAGGCACCATCTATAAGGAAGCAGACCCTCCCCAGATGCTGCAGACACCTTGATCTTGGACTTCCCAGCCTCCAGAACTGTGAGAAGTAAATTTCTGTTGTTTACAAGTTACCCAACCTGTTTGAGTAACTGAGGATACACACAGACTGAGATAATACTTTCTCTGTCTAGCAATCCTGCAAGTATAACAAAGAAATTGGTGCTGCTGTGGTACATTATTGCCACTCTCTCCTTCCATGAGGTTATCATTGAAGGCCCCTGGTAAGAGATAAAGCATTCTCATTGTTCACCTTTTTTTCCCCAGACCGCTCAAAGAGGGTGGAAGAGCTGTCATTAAGCCCTAAAGTGGGCTGTAAAGAGAGGCACCTGCAGTGTGCAGATGAGACAAGGAAGAGTCTAAGTAGGAAGAGAAAGAGATTCAGAGACCGGTGGGTGAGCATCATGCCTATGCCATGGTAACCTCCAAATTCACCAAGAACCTCATTTGGGGTGTTTTCCTCAGGTCTTCTGGGGACAGACTCACCCTTCAGCAGCATCACACCCTCAACAGCAAGACTGGGCTGCTTATCAGCATCACGTCCACCAATGCGACCCTCCCCACATGCTAATCACTACATTCCTATCATCATCTCTATAGATGTGGTCAAATGCTTTTCTTCTCTGCTCACAAACACATTCCTCAAAGTGATGAATCATAGCCTAGACTGGAGATCTAGTCTACCCAACAGGTCAAATCACATCCTGAAAGCTACAAAGCAAAAGTTAAAGCTAAAGGGACTTTAAAGAAAGGGGTAGAGAAGGACCACCAGCCTCAGTTCATGGTACCATTTGAGCACTCGGTCCTAGCTTGGCCTTGGGGGCCCTACATAGCACTCATCTTCGTGGTTCCCGTTCGAGCATCAGGAGTCTTATTCTTGTTCCAGCCAAGTCCATCCTCGTAAATGTTGGTGTTTCCATAGAGTGGAGCCCTTATGGTCTCTTCCTTTCCTTTCCCTTTCCTGCAACACAAGCTGACTCCATTGTTTTCTCTGCTAAAGCAGTTCCCAAAATTAATTGTAAATGAATGCATATGGCTGTGTATAAATAAAACTTTATTTATAAAAACAGACAGCAAGCTAGGTTTAGTTAACCTCTGTTATAAAGGGATATTAAAATCAAATTGGTTTCAGTCAGCCAATTTGCCTGAGCCTCTGACTCATACAGCAAATTCTCTAATAGACATCTCATAAGCATCTCAACATTTTCTACAAAATGGGGCTCATCATCCTTCTTTCTAAAACCTGCTCCTTTCCCTGAAATCTACACCTGGTCACCCTTCACCCAACAGAGCAGACAGCAGGCTTCACCTGCCCACTCCACATGCATTTAGCTCCAGGCTCTACCAGTTCTCTTTCACAAGGGCTGTCGAAACTGCCCACTCTTCTCTATCTCATCCATTCATTTATTCAACAGTTTTATGGTGGTGAGTCACTAGTGGACCAACATTATTTTTGCTTTCTAAAAGCAGCACATACAGAATATAAAGATGGCCCACACTGAATCTCCTTTCCTGCTTTTCAAAGAAGCCACTCACTAAACAATTTAACTCTTTACTGCCTACCTACTTGATTTCATCACAAATGTAGAAATAAGGACATTTGGCATCATGGTGTGCCCATGCTGTTTGGAAAATACCTTGTGTGTTCAGTCATCCAAGAGGTAAGCATGCCAGGCTTTGTTTCTACAACAAAGACATAGTCACCCTGTATGTGTGTATCACACACATAAAGCATTTAAGTTTCATAATTTACAGCACACACTGCATAAAGTTTTAACCCCAAACAACGAGATAGTTCTGAAGGTTTGCAGGACAAGAGCAATTTGTGATTGTTACTTGTATTTTGGCTTAAATTGTAATGTGAGTCACTTTTATTTTGGTCTGATCAGTATTTCCTGCTTTATATAAATAATATATATGTTTAAAAACTCTATATATGTGACACCTCTATTTCTTATAATTTTTCAGCACACTTGATTTTAATATCCCTTTATAACAGAGGTTGACTAAACCCAGCCCACTGCCTGTTTCTATAAATAAAAGTTTTATTTATACACATCCATATGCATTCATTTACATGTGGTCTATGGCTGCATTGGTGCTAAAATGGCTGAGTTGCATACTTACAACAGTGACTCACAAAGCCTAAAATATTAATCATCTGGTCTTTAATATAAAGAGTTTGCCAACTTCTGTTTTATACCATTATTATGGACTTCAGGCCAGCCTTAAGGCTGTAGTCACTGCTTTTCATAGTCAATTTGCTTCTCTTCTCATGCTGATAACTATGGTCCTCTCAACAATGTTCTCCAACAGTCACAAGATACAACAGTACCAGGTTGCTTCCTTGGATGGTTTGGCTGTGTCCCCACCAAAATCTCATCTTGAATTACACTCCCACAATTCCGACGTGTTGTGGGAGAGACCCTGTGGGAGATAACTGAATCATGGGGGCAGTTTCCCCCATACTGTTCTCGTGGTAGTGAATAAATATCTCAAAGATCTAATTTTTTTTTTCTTTTTTAAATTTTAGTTTAAGTTCTGGGATACATGTGCTAAACATGCAGGTTTGTTACATAGCTATACATGTGCCATGGTGGTTTGCTGCATCATCATCTAGGTTTTAAGTCCTGCATGCATTAGGTATTTTTCCTAATGCCCTCCCTCCCCTTTCCCCCTACCACCTGACAGGCCCCAATGTGTGATGTTCTCCTCCTTGGGTCCATGTGTTCTCATTGTTCAACTCCCACTTGTTAGTGAGAACATGCGGTGTTTGGTTGTCTGTTTCTGTGTTAGTTTGCTGAGGATGATGGTTTCCAGTTTCATCCATGACCCTGCAAAGGACATGAACTCATTCTTTTTTATGGCTGCATAGTATTCCACGGTATATATGTGCCACATTTTCTTTATCCAGTCCATAATTGATGAGCATTTGGGTTGGTTTCAAGTCTTTGCTATTGTAAATAGTGCTTCAATAAACATATGTGTGCATGTGTCTTTATAGTAGAATGATTTCTAATCCTTTGGGTATATACCCAGTAATGGGATTGCTGGGTCAAATGGTATTTCTGGTTCTAGATCCTTGAGGAATTGCCACACTGTCTTCTAAAATGGTTGAACTAATTTATACTCCCACCAACAGTGTAAAAGCCTCCCTATTTCTCCACAATCTCGCCAGCATCTGTTGTTTCCAGACTTCTTAGTGATCGCCATTCTAACTGGCATGAGATGGTATCTCAGCGTGGTTTTGATTTGCAGTTCTCTAATGACCAGTGATGTTGATGAGCTTTTTTTCATATGTTTGTTGACCACATAAATGTTTTCATTTGAGAAGTGTCTGTTCATATCCTTTGCCCACTTTTCAATGGGGCTGTTTGTTTTTGTCTTGTAAATTTGTTTAAGTTCCTTGTAGATTTTGGATATTAGACCTTTGTCAGATGGATAGATTGCAAAAATTTTCTCCCATTCTGTAGGTTGCCTGTTCACTCTGATGATAGTTTCTTTTGCTGAGCAGAAGCTCTTTAGTTTAACTAGATCCCATTTGTCAATTTTAGCTTTTGTTGCAATTGCTTTGGTGTTTTAGTCATGAAGTCTTTGCCCATGCCTATGTCCTGAATGGTATTGCCTAGGTTTTCTTCTATGGTTTTTATGGTTTTAGGTTTTACATGTAAGTCTTTAATCCATCTTGAGTTAATTTTTGTATAAGGTATAAGGAAGGAGTCCAGTTTCTGTTTTCTGCATATAGCTAGCCAGTTTTCCCAGCACCATTTATTAAATAGGGAATCCTTTCCCCATTTCTTGTTTTTGTCAGGTTTGTTGAAGATCAGATGGTTGTAGATGTGTGGTGTTATTTCTGAGGCCTCTGTTCTGTTCCATTGGTCTATATATCTGTTTTGGTACCAGTACCATGCTGTTTTGGTTACTGTAGCCTTGGAGTATACTTTGAAGTCAGGTAGCACGATGACTCCAGCTTTGTTCTTTTTACTTAGGATTGTCTTGGGTATATGGGATATTTTTTTGGTTCCATATGAAATTTAAAGTAGTTTTTTTCTAGTTCTGTGAAGAAAGTCAGTGGTAGCTTGATGGGAATAGCATTGAATCTGTAAATTACTTTGGGCAGTATAGCCATTTCCACAATATTGATTCTGCCTATCCAAGAGCATGGAATTTTTTTTCCATTTGTTTGTGTTGTGTCTTATTTCCTTGAGCAGTGGTTTGTAGTTCTCCTTGAAGAGGTCCTTCACATCCCTCGTAAGTTATATTCCTAGGTATTTTATTTTCTTTGTAGCAATTGTGAATGGGAGTTCACTCATGATTTGGCTCTCTGCTTGTGATTTTTGCACATTGATTTTATACCCTGAGATTTTGCTGAAGTTGTTTACCAGCTTAAGGAGCTTTGGGGCTGAGACAATGAATAGGGTTTTCTAAATATACAATCATGTCATCTGCAAACAGAGACAATTTGACCTCCTCTCTTCCTATTTGAATACCCTTTATTTCTTTCTCTTGCCTGATTGCCCTGGCCAGAACTTCCAATACTATGTTGAATAGGAGTGGTGAGAGAGGGCATCCTTGTTTTGTGCTGGTTTTCAAAGGGAATGCTTCCAGCTTTTGCCCATTCAGTATGATATTGGCTATGGGTTTGTTATAAATAGCTCTTATTATTTTGAGATATGTTCCGAGATAGGATGGTTTTATCAGGGGTTTCCATTTTTGCATCTTCCTCATTCTCTTTGCCTGCCACCAACCATGTAAGATGAGACTTGCTCCTCCTTGCTTTCTGCCATAATTGTGAGGTTTCCCCAGTTACGTGGAACTGTAAGTCCAGTTAAATCTCTTTATTTTATAAATTGCCCAGTCTTGGGTATGTCTTTATTAGCAGTGTGAAAACGGACTAATACACCTCCCTTGTTCTAAGATCCAACTCCTGGGTCCCCTTTCATAAAATATAGCTGTGAAAGAAAAATAAATCCTCAGACCCCCAAATCACTAAGCTAAAGGGAAAAGTCAAGCTGGGAACTGCTTAGGACAAACCTGCCTCCCATTGTATCCCTCTGCTCACTGATAGATGCCTATCTGATTGCCTCCTTTGAAAAGGCTATTCAGAAACTCAAAAGAATGCAAGCATTTGTCTCTCAGCTACCTGTGACCTGGAAGCTCCCTCCCTGCTTTGAGTTGTCCCTTCTTTCTGGACGGAACCAATGTACATCTTACATATATTGATTGATGTTTCATGTCTCCCTAAAATGTATAAAACCAAGTTGTGCCCTGACCACCTTGGGCACGTGTCGTCAGGACCTCCTGAGGCTGTGTCATGGCTGCATGTCCTCAACCTTGGCAATATAAACTTTCTAAATTAACTGAGACCTGTCTCAGATTTTCACAGTTCACAAGCGTAAGTGTATCATCCCAAGGACCAGAAGGACATTTTATTTTTTAAATTGACCATCTTTACTAATTTTAAGTGACTAGTTCTGTGGTAATAAATACACACATCTTTTTTTCCCCTTCGTCTCCCCATCTCTCTCCCCTTTCCAGGCTCTGGTAGACACCAGTCTTCTCTGTACCATCGTGATATCCACTTTTTTAACTCCTATATATAAGTGAGAATGTGATCTTTATCTTTCTGTGCCTGGTTTATTTCAATTAACATAATGGCCTCCAGTTCGATCCACATCACTGCAAATGACAGGGTTTCATTCTTTTCATGGCTGAATAACATCCCATCATCTATATAAACCACATTTTTGGCCAGGCACTGCAATCCCAGCACTTTGGGAGGCCAGGGCAGGCAGATCACTTCAGATCAGGAGTTCAAGAACAGCCTGGCCAACATGGCAAAACCCAGTCTCTACTAAAAATACAAAAATTAGCCGGGTGTGGTGACACACCCCTGTAATCCCAGCTACTCGGGAGGCTGAGGCACGAGAATCGCTTGAACCCGGGAGGCAAAGGTTGCAGTGAGCTGAGATTGCGCCACTGCACTCCAGCCTGAGTGACAGAGTAAGACTCTGTCCCAAAAAAATAAATAAATAATAAAAATAAATTATATTTTCTTTGTCCATTCATCTGTTGATGGGCCAGAAGGACATATTTTTGTATTAGTCCTATGATTACTGATTAATTCGGCAAATACTTCTTGTCTCCCACATGCACCAGGAATAGTGTGGCGCGAAGCACTGCCTCAGTCCCTGACCCCATGGAATTTTAGGATGAGTGGGAAAAACAGATGTTAGGCAATAACAGCAAAAGTGAGGCGCCATCAAAAGGAAGTGCGCGGGAAACCGGAGCACACAAAAGGAGGTCGGGGCCAAGTCTAAGATGTCCAAAACGATGGCCTGGATGAACTGATACTGACATTTAAGCCAAGACCTAGAGGATGAACAAGAGCAAGCTTGGGAGAAGCGGGTAGGCACCGGCAACAAAAAAAAGAGGGGAGAAGGTTCTCCAGACACAGGAAACAGGGCTGAGTGCATAAGCCACCTGAAGCTAGTGAAAGCAACCAGTAGAGCCTGATCCTTTGTCTATTTTGTCCTCCTTAAAGACTTCAAAGTGACACAGAAGCCTCAGAACCACCAGTGACTCGAGGAGATTCACCCATTCACTGAGTCAGCACATGTTCACTCATGGCCCACCACGTGCCCAGGGTTATTCCAGGTGCTAGAAATGCAAAGGCAAACACCACAAAGTCCCAACCTGCTCTGCTTCTCTGAGGCAGGAGGAAAAAATGCCCCCAGAGGGAGAATCATTCACGAAGGATGAAAGCAGCCACCTGGCAGATGAGTGGAGCCCTGGTTAGTAGTTAAGTTGAGATTAACTCAAGGTACATGTCAGCGGTCATTGATCTGACTAGCAGAGAAATTGGATTTACTTTGGGAAATATATTACGATTTAAAGGATGGCAAAAAGAATTTTACTTAGCAGGTAAGACTATTCATTTTAGGACTGAATCGGTGAATTTGGGAGAGTTTGAGACTTGATCAAAAAGAGGTGGTGAGAAATTAGCCATTCCAGTAAAAGTAGCCAACAGACTTAATATTGGACACCCAGAAAGTGTAGTAAGGCATGCTGACAAGGGGAGGGGCTGGCTAGCCACATACAGGATGCTGTTTATTTTTAGTAAAGGATCGGAACCATGTGAGAGCTGCTCAAAACATACTAGGAATACAGCTAAAAATATGATCTCATATGTAGGAGCTGGTCAGAAATGTTTCAGGTAAGGAGAACAATGCCTTTTATTTACCTACAGAAGTGTTAACAGCATAACCTTTATATTACCAGTGCCTGTCACAAAATAGGTTTAAAAACAAAATAGATGAAGGAAGGGAAGAAAATTATCTAGACACCGCAGGAAGGCATCACATCCTAAAACACTGCTGTGGCAGCCTTAGGGATCCAGATGAAGGCAGGGATGTGGCTGAGGATGTAAAAGAACAATGAGGTGTTTCTAAGAGAGATCACAATGAGATGGGAAAAATAACAGAATTAGATGGGAAACAGAAGATGTACCATATGACCCAGCCATCCCATTACTGGGTATATACCCAAAGGATTAAAAATCATGCTGCTATAAAGACACATGCACACATATGTTTATTGCGGCACTATTCACAATAGCAAAGACTTGGAATCAACCCAAATGTCCATCAGTGACAGACTGGATTAAGAAAATGTGGCACATATACACCATGGAATACTATGCAGCCATAAAAAAGGATGAGTTTGTGTCCTTTGTAGGGACATGGATGCAGCTGGAAACCATCATTCTTAGCAAACTATCACAAGAACAGAAAACCAAACACCGCATGTTCTCACTCATAGGTGGGAACTGAACAATGAGATCACTTGGACTCGGGAAGGGGAACATCACACACCGGGGCCTATCATGGAGAGGGGGGAAGGGGGAGGGATTGCATTGGGAGTTATATCTGATGTAAATGACGAGTTGATGGGTGCTGATGAGTTGATGGGTGCAGCACACCAACATGGCACAAGTATACATATGTAACAAACCTGCACGTTATGCACATGTACCCTAGAACTTAAAGTATAATAATAATAATAATAATAAAATTAAAAAAAAAAAAAAGAATGAGCAAAGGGGCTGTGTACCATGGCTCACACCTATAATCCCAGTAGTTTGGGAGGCCAAGGTGGGAGGATGGCTTGAGCCCAGGAGTTCAAGACCAGCCTGGGCAACAAAGCAAGACTCTGTCTCTACAAAAAATACAAAAATTAGCTGGGCATGGTGGTGTGTGCCTGTAGTCCCAGCTATTTGGGAGGCAGAGGTGGTAGGATCACTTGAGCCTAGGTAGGTTGAGGCTGCAGTAAGCCATGATTGTACCACTGCACTCCAGCCTGGGTGACAAGGTGAGACCTTGTCTCAAATAAAAATAAAAATAAAATAATGAGCAAAGGGTTCTAAAAGTAAAAGTCGGGGTGAAAATGGCTATACTGTGCCAACAGAAGGGTCTAGTGAAATTCATGCAAATAAAAAACAAAAAGAATGAGAAGAGCAGGCCACTGTAGACCAAGCTGAAGACCCACAATGAGAAGAGAGGAGGAAGGAGGCCAGCAGAGAGCCAGAGGGGAGAGAAAAGGGGCCAAAGATGAAAAGAAGAAGGAAAGTGGTTATTCAGATTCTTGAAGCAATTATGAAAGTCACAAACACAGATAAAGCTCAGCTCAAGGAAAGATCGTGTGCCGCCTGGAGCATGAAAACACAGTCGTGAGCTTTGGCCCACAGGACTCTCAAAGAGAAAATGAGAGACAATCTGTTTGTTTCTCTCAGCTGCTTACAAAGAGAACTATAACCATGAAGACATTTCTTTAAAAGTTGTCTCACCAATTTACAAAAATAGAAGAGAAGCATACAGAAATGACAACGGTATTGAAGAACATATTTTAAAAGTTTGGAATCGTTTTTGGTTGAAAGGTCTATGATCACAATGCAAACTGGAAATGTGAAAAAGTGCATCTGTGAGGGTTTATGCTACTCCCACCCTCTGCAGTAGCAGAGAAGGAGAGAGGAGGGAAAAACAGAAATATGTGTGAAAGATGAAATGATTTCAAGCTTTGAAACTCTCCTGAGTACAAGAAAGGTGACAACGAATTTTGCTGTTTGTTGGACAAAGTTGATCATGCTAGAAATGACCAAACTCGAAGTCAAAATGAAGCCAAATCCAGACGGGCAAGGTTAAAAGTTCAAGATAAAATTGTCCCTTTTCTATAAACTATATCACAATACTACAACGTGCTATGATTAGAAACACAGAGGGAGAACAAGTAAAACAGCATTTATGTTTCGGAAAAGGTAGGATAAAGGAAAATGTATTGTATTTCATTGTCACACTAACAATTATCAGAATTACCTTCTCAGAAGTGGGACACTTTAGAAGAGGAATATGGAAATTAACAAATTCCTATAGTGGAAGAGGATAAATTACATGAAGGGTGATAAAAATCTTCCTCACTTTTTTTAATGAGGTCGGCATAACTCCGATACCAAAACCTGACCGAGATTACATGAAAAAAAAACTGTAGACCAATATCCCTCATGAACATAGATGCAAAAATCTGTATATGAGTTGATCCAGCAATCCCACTTGGAGCAGTTTATCCTGATGAAGCCTCCTTAGAACTGTACAAAGATTACAGACCGGGTTGTTCATCACAGCGTTATGCTTTTGTTGTTGTTTGATTAAACTTTTCTAAATTAAACTTTTAATTTTAAGATAATTATAGATTCATGTGTCATTGTAAAAACCGAGAAGAAATTCCCACATATCCTTTACCCAGTTTCCCCCAACAATAACATCCTGCAAATTTTCAGTACAATGTCACAAACATAATGTTGACATTGATACAAAGTAATTTTGGATATGCAAATTGAAAAAGGACCTAGAAATTATGGAGAAATTTCCACTGAAGACTAATTTCTGTTCTGCATCAATGCTAAGTTAATGAGTATATCACTTTCAAAGGGAAGGAAAAATGTTTTCATCCACTGTGTTTATCCACTCTTTCATTGTATCAGCTCTGGAAAGTAATTTTTGTTTATTCAGGATTTGGACATGCTACATAAATGTGCTTCATGATACATCATCAGTTTCTTTTTCTGACAAAGAAAAACAAATGCATCATGAATGAAGGAAAGGTTTTGTCTTATCCCTCATTTTAAACCCCACCTAGGACCCTTCCCCTTGGGGTCTTCCCTCTCGAGAGCCAGTGGACTTGAGCATGGAAAAGCAGTGCTTTGTCATCCCTGCCCATTTCTTCTTCCGGCATGTTGCAAAGATGCATGCTGAAAGCATACACAGTCACATTGGTTGCACAGTCATGTTTTTTAAAATTCCTTCCTTCAGTGCTAAAGGTCAGAGGCATATCATTGACTGCCAACTGTTTTCTGAGAATAGAGCAATTCTCTTTTTAAGCTGATTTTGACATTTGGGTTGCCACTTCGGTGAGCCTCTCTGGGCGCACACATAGCTGTTGTTCCATGAACACTGCCCCAATGCACATTGTCTAGTCTGTATCACAGCACACAAAGTCACCAATAACACGACTTCAGAAACTTCTTCTGTAGCGTGAATTTTCAATGATAAGAAGAACAAACTGCCATCAAGTGCTTCTCCTGTCTTTTTCAAGAACTGACTCATACTTTATATGCAGCAAACTTACACTGCTACAAAGCAAAACTATTGATGTGCTCTTCCATATTTTATGCCATATAAATGATGTGACATCCTACGGAGTCATATGATTTAGGAATTTAGCCAGTAGCTTGTTCTGTTTTTCTCTCTGAGCTCAGAACTATGTGGCACTCACTTTTGCAGCTGGTTTTATAAGTTCTCCCACAACTGTGTAACTAATAGTATTCTTGCTACGGAAAGTATAACTGGGTAAACTCTGAATGAACTTTGAGGAGTTTTGGTCTCATCTCCACTTTTAGTAATGAAATTTGTTTGTTTCATGCTGGAAGACTTATTTTGTCTTTGAAGGGGGCATGAAAAGAAAAACTTGGTTTATTAAGGTGGTCGCTATATATTGTTAGAAAATGATGTGAACAGATTAACAGTTTCATGTTACTAACTTGAAAAGTTTTGGCTGGGTGCAATGGCTCAAGCCCGTAATCCCAGCACTTTGGGAGGCCAGGGAGGGTGGATCACTTGAGGTCAGGAGTTCAAGACCAGCCTGGCCAACATGGTGAAATCACATCTTTACTAAAAATACAAAAATTAGCTAGATGTGGTGGGGCACACCTGTAGTCCTAGTTACTGGGGAAGCTAAGGCAGGAGAATCACTTGAACACGAAAGGTGGAGGTTGCAGTGAGCCAAGATGGTGTCACTGTACTCCAGCCTGGGCAACAGAAGCTCTGTTACAAAAAAAAAAGCCAGGTGTGGTGGCACATGCCTGTAATCTCAGCTACTTAGGAGGCTGAGGCAGCAGAATCGCTTGAACCCAGGAGGCAGAGGTTGCAGTGAGCCGAGATCGTGCCACTGCACTCCAGCCTGGGCTACAGAGCCAGACTTCATCTCAAAAAGGAAAAAAGTTTTGGAAGAAAATAAACTGAGAGCAGGTTGCAAATGGCCCAGTAAAACAGAGGGGTTTTTTTGGTATTTTTTTTTTTACTGCATTTCCCAGCTGTAATTATCTTGTTAGGCTGATTTTGATCATCATTCCCCTCCCAGATACGGTTTTTCCAGTTCATACAGATCTGCATTCTGCAGTTGCACATTCACTTCAGATGTTTACATTTTGTAAACCAAAAATACAATTCTAAGCCCCTCATCTGACTGAATGGACCCCTCCTCTTAGCCAAGGAGATTTCAAAGTAAACCTGAAAAACTAATTCAGGCCATGATGGGAAGGAGAGGTAGGGCATGCCTCATGACACCTTCCTCCCTTTGGAGTTCAGGCACAATTGACCAGCATTAACATCAAAACAGACATCTTAAGATTGACAAAACAGACCCTCTGTAGCCGTAAGATACCAAATTCCAACCTGATTCCAGTATAGCATCACAAGACAGACAGCAGGTCCTACAAGAAATCAAGATACTTTACCCCAAAATACATTTCTCTGACATATTTTGAAGTGGCCCTGAAAAGCTGTCTCTTGTGGGGGAAATTTACATTCTGTACAGAATCTTGATCCCTCTCTGGTCTTTTTCTGATCCTGAGGAGATTAGCTGAGAGTCCAGCAACTTTTTAAGGTCTGCATAGGAAACATTTGCCATCTATTGCCACTAAAGGTATCTACCTATGAGACTTCATCTACATAATAAGAACCTTGGTCTCTACAGCCCCTTATCTTAATACAGACACTCCTTTTTGTTGACTCCAGGCATTTAGATAGTAATTTAACTCTGTCAATCAACTGCCAATCAGGAAATCTTTGAACCACCCATGACCTAGAAGTGCCTATGTCAAGATGTCCCATCTCTCCAGGCCAAACAAATGTAAACTTTACATGTATTTGATGTGGGCAGGCAGGTGAGCTCAGAAATTGGGGCTTAGCCCAGCAGGGTTCTTGGCTTCTCCCAGGAAAGAATTCAAGGGGAAGATGGTAGTGTTAGGCAGCAATCTTTCATTGAACCAGAGCTGCTCTTTGTGGATAAGGTCTAACTCCTAGGCAGTGGGCTCAGAGTCAGCAGAGCGTGGGCTGTTGGCAGCTGAATGTATACCCACTTTTAATTACATGCAAATTAAGGGGTGGATTATTCAGAAATCTCTAGAAAAGGGACGGTAACTTCTGGGTCATTGCCCTGGCATTTGTAAACAGTCATGATGCTAGTGGGAGTGTCTTATGCTAATGAGTAGCAAGGGCAATGACTGGTTGCCTTCAGTGCTGCCTGCTGGTTCCTGCTTCACTTCAGTTGGGCGTCACCTGCTGGTTGTTGCCAGTTTCTTTACTTCATCCTGTCAGACCTGCTGGTCTCCTGCCTCATATTGATTCATGTCGGACTGTAACCTCTGTCCCTTTAAAATGTATAAAATCAAACTGTAACCCAAACACCTTGGGCATATGTTCTCAGGACCTCCTGGGGCTGTGTCATGGGTCATGGTCCTCATATTTGGCTCGGAATAAATTTCTTCAAATATTTTACGAAGTTTGGCTTTTTTCATCAACAATTTTTATTTTAATCCCTTTTGAATCATCGATCCATTCTCGTGCATGAAGGATATGACATAACAGTAATTTTGAAAAATTCAACTTTAACAAAGAATGATGTGTAAACTATGCAGAAAGATATCAGAGGCAAACTGCCTCCTGTTAAGTAATGCTAACTGACGTGAGCCGACCAACAGGTTCCTTGCACTGCATGGTCAGCCCCTCCATCCAGCTTCTCCTCTGGAAATAGACAAGGTCGTTGTGAGAATGAGCAATATTCCCTGGAAGGGACCTGCCTGGTACACAGTGAATTATCCAAAAGAATGGCTGCAACTGTAGTGAAAACAGTGCTCAGAAACTGAAATGAAAAACCAAGATGTTCCTTATGAACTCATTCAAGAACAAGGAGAAGTAAGACAGTAGAAGAAGCAGACAGAAGCATCCAGAACCTGACCCAGCAGCTGCGGGTGAGCAACGCACTCCATCAAGCATAAAAGAAGATCACGAGCAGTGGTTTGGAGTCTGAAGGACACAGACTGAGTTCTCAGATGCTGCTGAGCAGAACGTCTGTGCTTTCTTCAAGTGAGGTCTGCAACAAAGCAAGAAATGCTCACAGATTCTAAAGAGGCAAAAGGACCTATACGGGAATTCAACTCGAGTGGGGCAAACTCACGTCATACAAACAGACTATTCTTGGAAATTTCTGGGAAAATTAGAAATTCTAGGGTGAGGACTGGGTAAGGCACTACATACCCAAAATTTAAGGGAGCACCACAAATCTCAGTAATTGAGATAAATAATAGTTTAATGCAGAAAAAAAAAAAAACAAAAAAAACAAAAAACCATGCTATGCACAAAATATCATGATTTTAAATAAAGACAGAACCAGTACTAGTTTTTCCTTTGCTTCAGGCTCCAATCACTCAGCAGGCACTGATTCTAAGTATCCGCCATTTTCTCTCCCCTAGTTGACTTTCTCAATCTCTCTACCCTAGCCCAGCTGGCTCTTGCTAATCCTACACATGAGACAATGACAGTCATCTTTGTGCTTAACCCCAGTGCATGGGCACACAGATTTCGTCACTTGTTATTAAAAATGCAGTTTCTTTTTCCTCCCATTAATCCATGAAGTCAAAATCTCTCTGAGGGTGAGGGTCTCCCCAGATGAGCCCTACAGATGTTGGAATTTGAGAGTCACAGTTCTAGGGCACTCTGTGTCCCTAGCTTTCTTAACATGAGTTCTGAAAAATTCTTTTTCCCTTAGTCAACTGAGAAATAAAACTTTTCAAAAGGAACATCAGCTACAAGACTGAAAGGGGCTGGGCATGGTGGCTCACGCCTGTAATCCCAGCACTTTAAGACATCAAGACGGATGGATCACCTGAGGTCAGGGGTTTGAGACCAGCCTGGCCAACATGGTGAGACCCCATCGCTACTAAAAATACAACAATCAGCTGGGCATAGTGGCGCTCACCTGTAATCCCAGCTACTCAGGAGGCCAAGGCGTGAGAATAACTTGAACCCAGGAGACGGAAGTTGCAGTGAACTGAGATCCTGCCACTGCACTCCAGCCTGGGCAACAGAGCAAGACTCTGTATCAAAAAAAAAAAAAAAACAAAAGGAAAAAAGAAAAAAAGACTAAATGGGAAAAGAAAAACTTTTCAATGACTATGTGAAAGCAAAGAAACATGATTTTGCAAAGCACATACTTCTCCACAGGAAATTCATCTTTAGTCAAAGATGGAAGTATGCCCAGATGGTTTTGTTTCCTGGTACTTTTCTCCCTCAGTCCAATCTCTAATACAGAAGCATCTTCAGAGATATTCTACAAAAACAATGTTCCATGGTCAGATAAGTTTGGGAAATACGGCATACTCTAACTCCCTCTAGAAGTTTAAATTTTACATCAGTGTATAAAAATCCAGCAATAAAGAAATGTGCTTCTCTTGGCTTAACCCAGACCTTTCAAAGTTTATTACAACACAAAATCATTTTTTTAATCGATCAAATTTTTATTTCAAAAAATTTACATAACCACCTTGAAAGGAAGAAACTAATCCAAGTAACTTTTCTTTAAAGTTTCTTTATGCGACTTTATTTCTAATTACTTGGCATTTTATATCAATTGTTTACATTTTTATATTAACAGATGCATAGTTTTTAAAATTGTGGTAAAAATTTACGTTAACCACTTTCAAGCATACCATTCAGCAGTGTTAAGAATTTTCACCCTGTTAGGCTGGGCACGGTGGCTCACGCCTGTAATCCCAGCACTTTGGGAGGCCGAGGCGGGTGGATCACGAGGTCAGGAGATTGAGACCATCCTGGCTAACATGGTGAAACCCCGTCTCTACTACAAAATACAAAAAATTAGCCAGGCGTGGTGGCGGGCACCTGTAGTCCCAGCTACTCAGGAGGCTGAGGCTGGAGAATGGCGTGAACCCAGGAGGCAGAGCTTGCAGTGAGCCGAGATCACGCCACTGCACTCCAGCCTGGGCGACAAAGCGAGATTTGGTCTCAAAAAAAAAAAAAGAATTTTCACCTTCACCCTTTTGTGCAGCAACTGAGAGCCTTTTTTGTTTGTTTTTTTTTTTTTTTTTTTTTTTGGCCTATAACATTTATTTTCCTGTACCAGCTTTGGAAGATGCGGCTCAGGGGGTCAACTGCCAAGCTGGCTTGGATGACAATGAATTTCATCCATCAGTACCTAGTCTGGCTAGAAATATGTAACCACTAATACCATTTGTCAAACACTCTACCTTTCACCATGCATTGCCTGGACTGGCTTAAGCTCTTTGTTTCATTTTCAGATGCCTATTTCACCCTCTTGGTGGACTTGTCACTGGAGTCCTCTTTTCAGTTAGAAGGAAGCTTCAGGTCCTCAGCTAATTTCCTTAGGCAAGAAAACCAAACAATTTCCAAGCCCTTCCCAGCTTGGGTTCCACAACCCCAACTCTCACAGGTGTTCGCCTTTCAGTAAGGCATACTGCCTGCCACCCAATTGCCTTTCTGAAAGATGGCACCAGGTTATGGATCTGCAACTGTGGGGCACGCTTCCCATGTCACTGCGTCTTCATCAACCTGGATGCAACCTACTCGGGCAATACCTGTCCCCACCTCTTTCCTATCACTAGGGAAAATGTTAATACCTACAAATAAAAAGTCCTTATACCCAGTAATGCCCCCTACCACAAGTGAATGTAACTTTAGGCCTTCATCCTTCCATATCGAAATGGAGATGGAGAATAGGAGTCTCACTGAAAATTCTGGCAATAATATTAGGTTGGTGCAAAAGTAATCGTGATTACTTTTAATTACTTTTTTTTTTTTTTTTGGAGACGGAATCTCACTCTGCCTCCCAGGCTGGAGTGCAATGGCGCCATCTCAGCTCACTGCAACCTTCGCCTCCCGGATTCAAGTGATTCTCCTGCCTCAGCCTCCTGAGTTGCTGGGATTACAGGCGCGTGCCACCACGCCTGGCTAATTTTTGTATTTTTAGTAGAGACGGGGTTTCACCATGTTGGTCAGGTGGGTCTCGAACTCCTGGTCTCGTGATCTGCCTGCCTTGGCCTCCCAAAGTGCTCGGATTATAGGCATAAGCCACCGCGCCCGGTCACTTTTAATTACTTTTAATGACGAAAACCACGATTAGTTTTGCAGTAACCTAATAGCACCCATTGTGATCCACAAGCCATGGCCGCATGCCCTAAATGATGGGGAAGAGCTGCTAGTTTGCACATAAGAGAAGCCATAAGGTAGGGAGGACATTTACATCTGTGGATAGATCAGATACAGCATGACTGTGCCCTTTAAATGTGCAAAGAGATGGTGGGTGAGATACACTGCTGAGTATGCAGGAGCTGTCATTCTGAGCAGGAGGTGACCAGCATCTATCTCTAATCTGAATGACAGGCAAGGATTTAAAGGAACAGAGGCCATGAGACAAGGCTCTCTATGTGATGCCTTATTGCCTGCAGACCTTCTGGGGTTTAGTCATTGTAAAACTGTAAAGAGAAAGGGGCAGTAATGTGTAAGCTGGGCCCAGAGGCATCATATAGGATGGGACTGTGGCAATAACTGAAGTGGGGGAGTGTTTTAAAGATATTTAAAGTTTTTATTATATACAGTCATCTCTCCTGATTAATTCTGGGACGTCACCCAGATACCCAAATCCACGAATGCTCAGATCCCCCAGTCAGACTTCCATATCCACGAGTTCCAAATCCCACAGACTCAGACAACCTCAGATTTTAAAAACTGCCTGCTTGCTAGGCACAGTTACTCACACCTGTAATCCCAACACCTTGGGAGGCCAAAGCAGGTGGATCATTTGAGCTCAGGAGTTCGAGACTAGCCTGGCCAACATGATGAAACCCCATCTCTACTAAAAAAAAAAATACAAAAAACTAGCCAGGTGTGGTGGCTCGTGCCTGTAATCCCAGCTACTCGGAAGGCTGAGGCATGAGAATCACTTTAACCCGGAACGTGGAGGTTGCAGTGAGCCAACAACGCACCACTGCACTCTGCCCTGAGCAACAGATTGAGACTCTGTCTCAAAAAAATAAAAATAAAAAATAACTGCCAGTGTGGTACCTCAGGATACAGGGGCCAGCTGTATGTGTTTATGATTTAATAATTTAAAAAATCATCCACCCATCATCCATTATCCTATCACCCAGAAGTAACCATTAGTATTTCCTTCCAGTCTTTTTTTCTTCATGCACATTCACACATATATGTATATACATTACACATGTGTATGTAGATTGCAAAGTTGGGATCATATGGTATGCTTAAATATGTACCCTGCTTTATTCGTTTCAATAACATATAATGAATATTTTTCAAATCCTTCAATATTCTTTTAAAATATTATTTTAAATGGTTGCAAAATACATCTTATGAATATGTCTATATTATTGTTTTTAGTTTCTCATTTTTACAAATAATTATAGGATGAATGTTTTGTGTGAGCATCACTATGTCCATGAGAAAAATTACTAGGAATAAAGTTACTGGGTTAGGCCAGGCATGGTGGCTGTATCCCAGCACTTTGAGAGGTCGAGGCAGCAGGATCACTTCAGGCCAGGAGTTCAAGACCAGCCTGGGCAACATAGCAAGACCCTATCTCTACAAAAAAATTTTAAAAATTACCTGGGCATGGTGGTGCATATCTGTAGTCTCAGCTACTCAAGAGGCTGAGGAGGGAGGATTGCTTGAGCCTGGGAGGTCAAAGCTGCAGTGAGCCATGATCATGCCACTGTACTCCAGCCTGGGCAACAGAGGAGGAGGAGGAGGAGGAGGAGAAGAAGAAGGAGGAGGAGGAGGAGGAGAAGGAGAGAAAGAAAGAAAGAAAGAAAAGGAAGGAAAAAAAGATACTGGGTCAAAGGATTACAAGATTAAACATTTTTAAGATTTGGGCACCTGTCACCCAGTTGCCTTACTAAAAGGCAGCACCAGGTTATGGGTCTGCAACTGTGGGGCATGCTTCCACGTCACTGCATCTTCATCAACCTGGATGCTTCTTTTTTTTTTTTTTTTGTAATTTGACAATTTTCTAGGAAAGAATAGTATCTCATTGTTTTAGTTTGATTTAAATTTCTTTTTATTCCTAATGAGGTGGGGCATGTTTTCATAATATTATTGACCACTGTATTTCCTTCATTTGTAACTTACTCATTCAAGTGTTAATTCATTCTCCTATTAGAGATTTTACCTATTATTGATTTCATATAAGTTTATGATGAGGACTGAATTCCTGTGTCATTTATGTTCCAAATGTTTTAGTCAGTTATTCATTTACCTCTGATACTGCTGATGGTGCTCCAAACTTGTTGGAATTTATACATTAAATATATCCAGGTTTTTTGTATATCAATTATACCTCAGTAAAGGTGTTTTTAAAAATGTATATATTTCTATAATACTTTCTGACACAAAAGTTTTTCGTTTTAATGTAATCAAATTCACTGGTCTTCTTCCTTATGGAGAAAAACATATATGCTTAGAACAGTCTTCTGGACTAACATATATGCTAGTCCAGATCTGATAAGATCTCGTAAATATTTACACATATTTTTCTGTGGTTCTTCAAGAGTTTCATCATTACATTTACCTTGATTTACCATCATTTACATTAATTAAACAATATAAAATTTATTTTGGCGTAGGGTATAAGGTAGAGATCCAACTCAATTGTTTTTGTGAATACTTAACAAATTATCCTACTATCATTGTTACATTCTTCACATTGATCCTGCATGCTTCCGAAGATTATTTCCAATTATTTCATATTTTTGCTGCTATTACAAGTAGGATTTTTTAATTATGTTAACTAATTGGCTTTCTGTTTTTAGAATGTGAGAAGATATACTTTGTAGACATATGTTTTGCAACAAGCAACTTTGCTAAACTTTCTAATTTTGCATTGTCTATCAGTTCATTGTATTGGATTTTTCTAGCTATAAAATGTTATCAGTTATAAATAGTAATTTTGTTTCCTCCTTTCTAATAATTAAGAAATTTCTTATTATGTTATGCATTCACTAAAACACTACTAAAGTGCTAAATAATTTATAAAAGACTACCTCACATCTTATTTTAATACAAAGTATGATACGGTTTGGCTCTGTGTCCCCACCCAAATCTCATCTCAAATTGTCACCCCCGTGTATCAAGGTGAGGGACCTGGTGGGAGGTTATTGAATCATGGGGGTTGTTCCCCCATGTTTTTCTCCTGACAATGAGTAAGTTTTCACAAGATCTGATGGTTTCATAAGTATTTGGCAGTTCCTCCTTTGCTGCTGCCTTATGAAGAAGGTATATTTGCTTCTCCTTCACCTTCCACCATGATTGTAAGTTTCCTGAGGACTCCCTAGCCATGTGGAATTGTGAGTCAACTAAACCTCTTTCCTTTATAAATTACCCAGTCTCAGGTAGTATCTTTACAGCAGTGTGAAAACGGAATAGTAGAAAGTATGATAGCATTTATTACTCAAATATTTCTTGAGTGCCTGCTATGTGTTAAGGTCTGTCCCAGATGCCAGGGATACAATAGTGGACAAAACAGTAAAAAAAAAAATAAATAAAATAAAAAAAATACACCTTTCAGAAGCTTACAATTGTAATGGTGCTGATTCCTATCTTAAGACAGATCATTCTTTATAGAAATAACTTCTTGAACAGTCAGGATTGTCAATAGATTAATGAGTTGTCTCAGGTGGCAGGGTTTTCTGATATTGGTATTCAGCCATAGATTAGACGCCTATGCAGGAATGTCCTAGAAACTATTCACAGCATTGAATGGATGGCTGCGCTAGATTAGTTCATTTAATAAACATTTATTGAGTATCTATCATCTGCTAGCTGCAACACATGGAGTTAAACAAAATATTCTCTGCCTCAGAGTCCAGTGGGGACATAGCCATGTGAACAAATATTTATAATAAACTAAAATACAGCATAAGAGAAGTGTAAATCGGGTTATTTACAAACATGGAGAAAGAAATGAGTACTTAACTCTGCTTGCATGAGGGAATGAAGGTGTCATCTGAAGCCTGGGGAACAGCATGTGCAAAGTCAGAGTGATGAGAGAACATGTTTATGGTTGACTACAAATGGTTCAATATGATGCAAATACAGAACTTTGGAGTTCCCTTGCAATCATGAGATTTTATTATTCACAATTAAGCTATACAAATGTTCATAGGGTGTTACACTTCCAATTTCTTATTAAGCCTCTCTTCTCAGAGTCTTTACTATGCTAATATGCATTCTGAATCTCTAGTTATAAGATATTTACTGATAGTCAATAAGCTACTTGTCTTTAAAAAGAGTTTAAGGATTTCAGGCAGCTAACAAAATAGTAAAAATATAAAAAGGTAATTAAAGTAAACATTTTAAATCAAAACCTCATTAAAGGAGGCCAACACAAATTGGTTTTAGGACATTTTGTGTTGCTATAACAGAATACCTGAGACTGGGTAATTTATAAACAATAGAAGTTTACTTGGCTCACAATTCTGGAGGCTGGAAGTACAAGAGCATGGCAACTGCATCTGGTGAGGACCTTTGTGCTGCATCATCTCATGGCAGAATGCAAAAGAGCGAGAGAATATGTGCAAGAGAAAGGAAGGGGCTGAATTCATGCCTTTTATCAGGGACCCATTCCAGCAATAACTAACCTTCTCCCTCAGTAATCCTTGATAATAGCATTAATCCATTCATGAGGGCAGAGCTTTCATGACCTGCTCACGTCTTAAGGGTCCTAACAGTCAACACTGTCGCAATGGGGACTAAGTTTCCAACACATGAACTTGTGGGATGCATTCAAACCACAGTATAAATATATCAATCTATTGGATGTGTAGTTCCCCAAAGTGTATTCTAGAGAAGTAGAATTGTGATGGTTGCCAGGAGCTGGGAAGAGGGGGAAATAGGGAGTTACTGTTTAATGAGAAGTTTGGGAAAGTGAAAAATGTTCTGGAGATGGATGGTGGTATAGTTGTACAACAATGTTAATGTTCCTAATGTCATTGAACTGTATATTTAAAATGATTAAAATGGTACATTTTGTGTTATGTATATTTTACCACAGTAAAGTATCATATGGAAATCTAGTTCCAAATAGATGTTACCTATTTTTAAAAGGCTCATATCCTTAAATAGAGAGGAGGGAAAACTGAGTTAGAATAGCATAGGTTTCTGGCTGGATGCAGTGGCTCACACCTGTAATTCCAGCACCTTGGGAGACCGAGGCAGGTGGAACACCAAAGGTCAGAAGTTTGTGACCAGCCTGGCCAACATGGTAAAACTTCGTCTCTACTAAAAATACAAAAATTAGCCGGGCATGGTGGTATGCGCCTGTAGTCTCAGCTACTCTGGAGGCTGAGGCAGAAGAATCGCTTGAATCTGGGAGGCAGAGGTTGCAGTGAGCCGAGATCATGCCACTGCACTCCAGCCTGGGCAATAGAGTGAGATTCCATCAAAAAATAAAAATAACATTAAATTAAAAATAACATAGAGATCTTTTCTTCAGACTCTCTGAGCCCTTAGTATACTAATACGTTCATGAATCTCCAAGAGAAATGTTGTACACCAGTATTTCCCAATTGTATTCAAGCACAGAGTACCTTGCAGAGCTCTGTTTCATGGAACTCACACAAGGCAGTGGTGATGTAGGAAACAGAGCATCTACACAATTTATTGTTACAATTACTGTCATTTTCTACACAGCTAAAACAAACAAAAAAAGAAATGCAACAAGAAATGGAAACAACAATTTTCTTTTTTCTTGTGCCAAATTCTTTTAAAAACTGAGTGTGTGAATCCTTCTATGGAGAAACAAAGTCCCCAAAAAAGTATCGTCAAGAGTTTTGCAGAAGATGTAGAAATGTTCTTCGTGTAGCTCTTTCTAATATTGACCCTCAATAAATGTGAAGCTAAAATATGAACATGTAACTAAGTAACGGTGTCTAAATTGATGTGGTAGAATGTGGACTACAGAAGAACTTTGCGGAAGCAGTTATAAATTACAGAATGGTGGTTCTAGAAATGAACCTTAATTTCCTGTCAGTAGAACATAAGGTCATAATATTAATAAACTGACCTCTCTCGTGGCCTTCCCAGGAAACCACAGTCTTCACATTTTGATGTTTTATGTCATGCTGTACTTTTCTTCATACTTTTCAGTTTTCATTTGTTTGCAACAAAGGACAATGCTGTAATTTTTTGTTACAATTTCTTCCAATACTGAGGGGATAACAGTCTAGTATTTACGCTGCTTTTAAATATCTTTCAGTCTCACACACATCCAGAGGCAATTTTTAATTGCTGCTTCTGACAAACTATCGCCACTTTGACTTCCCTAAAGTCTCTGACAAATAGCCTGGAAACTCCCACTCAAAAACAATCGTTCTTGTTTGTGAGCCTTTCCGAGAGACCAGGCTGGCCAATTGTGTCATAATGTATTGCTGTAATTAAGCATTTTGACGGGAAAGAGACTTGTTTACTTCCCAGCCAATGTACCCTGCTAGGTTTCACACCCGGAGCTGAAGACGGAAACTGAACAGGGAAGCTGGAGCGCAGCAGAGGAGCCTGTCAGATATAGAAACTGTCCATCTCTGCCAGAGCCTGGGGGGCAGTGCTGCTCTTGCCCATACTTGCTCTGTGACATCAACTGTATGGACTCAGACTGGGATGGAACTGGCTCTGACACTTGCTGTTTCAAAAGGCAACCATGTTGCAAATTCTCCCTCTGTGTTTCCAGTGCTGGTTAACAGCATAGCCATCCATCTGGTCAACCACGCTGGAAAATGCAGGGACAACCTTGATCTTTGCCTCTCCTTCGCCTTACATGTTCAATCCATCACACAGTCTTTCAATCCCATCTCAGAAAAGTGTTGAGACAAAAATCCTTCCCTTTCCACCCTCATGATCACTATCAATACTTTGTGCCATCATTTTTCTTGGACTAGTTTTCTTGACTTTAGTTAGATCCTTTTACCTAACTTGAGTCTAACTCTCTTTAACTCAGCTTTTAACCTGCTGCCTGGGTTATTTTTCTAAATCACAGATTATCCAGTGATCCCACTTAAAAAAGAAAAAAACAGAAAAAAAGAAAAACCTTGACCCTAATCACCTGTAATTACCGGCAACATTATTTTCCAAAATGAGATCTAGGGAACACTAGCACTACAGGATTTTTACAGGTATTACTGGAAGCAAGGGTTTTGTTTGGTAAACTACATTTAGGACGGCCAAGTTAAAGGATGGGTTTATGATTCTTTATTATAAAATGTGCCAGCCAGGCACAGTGGCTTACACCAGTAATCCCAGCACATTGGGAGGCCAAGACAGGCAGGAGTTCAAGACCAGTCTGGCCAACATGGCAAAACCCCATCTCTACTAAAATACAAAAATTAGCCAGGCATGATGGTGCATGCCTGTAATCCCAGCTACTTGGGAAGCTGAGGCGGGAGAATCGCTTGAACTGGGAAGTAGAGGTTCCAATGAGCTGAGATCATGCCACTGCACTACAGCCTGGGCGACAGAGTGAGACTCTGTCTTAAAATATAAAAAATAAAATAAAAATGTGTCCGAGCCTTTAAAGTATCATGTAACTCCAAGAGATGGGGTGGAGCACTTGGGGATTTCCAAATGTATCCATTCTGGAACTCTTTTTAAAGAATATATTGTAGGCCGGGTGCAGGGGCTCACACCTGTAAGCCTTGCACTTTGGGAAGCTGAGGCGGGTGGATCATCTGAGGTCAGGAGTTTGAGACCAGCCTGGCCAACATGACGAAACCCCATCTCTACTAAAAATACAAGATGAGCTGGGTGTGGTGGCGCATGCCTGTAATCCCAGCTACTTGGGAGGCTGAGGCAGGAGAATGGCATGAACCCAGGAGGCGGAGGTTGCAGTGAGCCAAGATCGAGCCACTGCACTCCAGCCTGGGCAACAAGAGCAAAACTCCGTCTCAATAAATAAATAAATAAATAAATAAATAAATAAATAGCATATTGTAAGAGTAGGGCTCTTATGCTCCTATGGAGCATACTTCAGAGGACACTGATCTACAGTATAGCATAAAGATCAAGATCTGGACTTGAAACGCCCTTTCCAGCCATGATGGTGTGGATTAGGATATGACACAACTAGGGATTGGTTCCCATCCTCTGTCTGGCCCATTTTCGAACGTGGCTGTGTGGACCCTTTCTCATCCGTTCTCATCTGCCGGGTCAGGGGGAAATGAGTAAGTGACTGCCTTTTGGGGAAATTAAAATCTGTCATCTCTCCACACAGAAGTAGCACGATCCTTATGTTTGGGAAGGCTTAGAAAGTGGAAAACGTGAGCTTGACAGACTGTTCTGAAGCGAGAAGGCTGCCATGGGGCAGGCTGCTGACGGTGTCAGCACCAGCTCCCCAATTTGAACAAGACACCCAGGAGCCAACAAGGGCTTTTTTCTGTGACCAGTCCAGAAAACTGGTCCCTAACGTTCCCCTGAAGCCATTCAGCTTCTACTGCAGGCCATGTGCTCCCAGCCTGTCAAGGAAGAGGCCCAGCCTGCACTCAACAGTCGCCCCCCTCCCCATGGCACCGGACCACTCCCTCCCATGCCATGCTGCCCTCTTGGCAAGGCTGATCCCAAATGATCTTAGACTCTGTCTTTGATGTTCTGCTTGTGAGAACCTGAGTGAGAGCAGCTCAACAGGTCACACCCCAGTGAGGGAGAACAAGGCTGAGAAGAACAGGGAGTGGGAGAACCCTGATTACGTCAGTCTCTTTCATAACCCTCCACGGCCCTCCATTATCTAACCAAGATGACGCTTCGTCTGACATCAGGAATCTCTGCGACAGCCCGTCCTCTGTAACCCACGCCTCTAATTACCAGGACAGCACAGTGATTAAGAGTGAACCATGGGGGTAAGACTCTCTGACTCAAATCCTACCTCTACGTGACCTTCACTTCTCTGAGCCTTGGTCTCTATGTCTGTAAATAGAAGGCAATGGTAATAAATAGTGCCCTGCTTCCATGATTGTTTTCAGAATTGAGATCATGCATATGAAGTGCTTAGCCCGGAGCTGGTCACGTAACAAAGCATTCAATAAACCAGGGGTTTGTAAACTCTGGTCTGTGAACCAAATTCAGCCCACCACCTGTTTTTATAAGTAAAGTTTTATTGGAACACAGTCACACCTGTATGATCTATGGCTTCTCTCCTGCTATAGCAGCAGAGTTAAGTCATTGCGACAGAGACCGTATTGTCCACAAAGCCTAAAATATTTACCATCTGGCCCTTTACCAAAAACAAATTGTCCAACCCCTGCAATAAATGCTAACTTGTTAGTGTATTCCACTCAAGCCATATTGCTCACCATTTCTTCAATACACCCTGTCATTCCCTCCTCTGTCCTTTGCAGAGGCCTTCTGTTCACCCAGAACGCCCTTTTCACCCACCTGCAGAGCTAAAACACCTACCACCATGCCCAACTCTAGTAATGCTCAGTAGCTCTTTCTTCCTTCTCTTCCCAGCTATGAACTTCTATGACTCTAAGATTCTCCTGATGCTATTACAACTAAAAATGATATCTTTCTAACATCAGTTTCTTCACTGATGCAAACTCACGACACTGTTTTCAGATACAACTTTATATCTCCCTGTTCCTTTTTTTTTCAATAGAACCTCAATAAATATTTGTTAAATGAATGACAATCATGCTGTATATCATCATATATGTCTCTGTGCCCTTAGGCTTCAACTCAAGCATTAGCTTCTCCAGGAAGCCATCCCCGAACCTACAGTTTGGACAGGTGTGTAGTCTCAGTGAAGCACCACAAAGATCCAATCTGATCAAGGATACATTTGGAGTCCAGAGACTATAGAAATGGTGAGGACATATCTATTACTTCCCCCAGATAACCATCCACACAGTGCTGAATGTGCCTCACACGGGGACCCAAAGCATTACTTGCTGTCTCCTTTGTCATCATCATAGTCATCATCTTCCTCTCTTCCTCCTCCTTCTTCTTCCCTTTTCTTTAAAAATTATAAAATATATCATGCAGAGTAATTGTATACACACATATATAGTTTAAGTAATGTATAGTCTAATATATAGTTTAAATAATAATAAAGCAAACACTTACATGGCCACTACCCAGCTTAGGTAATGGACCACCATCCATCAATGATGGGGACACTGTCTTCGTACGCATGTCCATCACACCCCCTCACTCTCCATCTTCCACCATAGGTAGCCACTATCTGATTTTCACATTATTTAATCTTTTACTTTTCTTTCAATTCTACCCCATATCTCTAAGCAACACATTATTGACTTTTGTCTGTTTTTCGACTTCATGTAAACTGAACCATACTGGATGCATTCTTCTATGACTTGCTCTTTTGTTGTTGCTTTTACTTTGTTTCTAAGATTCACCAGTATTGATTCTTGGAAGTGTACTTCCTCCGTTTTCACTGTGCATAGTATTCTGCTGTATGAATATGCCAAAATGTACCTATCCACCCCTGTTAATGAACATATTGGGTTGTTTTATATTTTTACTGTTATAACTAATGATACTATGCATACTCCTGCCAATTATAGTCCTTGTAATACATTCCTCAGTGTAATTGCAGAGGTGCTAGAAGAGTCAACTTTGTTCATTGATGTGAAATTGTCTTCTGATGCAGTTATGCCTATTCATGCTCCTCACGGCATTGTGGGAGAGGCCTCTGCTTCACAGCCTCAGCAACACTTTGTATTATTTTACTTTATTTTTTGCCAATTGAGTGGGTTTTGTTTTATTTTATTGTTTGAGACAGGGTCTTGCTCTGCCATCCAGGCTGGAGTGCAGTGGCATCTCCATAGCTCACTGCAACCTTCAATTCCTGGCCTCAAGTGATCCTCCCATCTCGGTCTCCCAAAGCACTGGGATGACAGGCGTGAGCCACCTCGCCAGGCCAGTTGGTTTAAAATTTATATTTTCCCTCTTGTTAACGAGGTGGAACATTTTTTCATAAACTTATTGGCCATTTATGTTTTTTTCTTCTGTGAAATGTTCATTCATATCTTTTGCCTGTTTTTTAATGTCTTTTTCTTAGTGATTGATTTTTTCATTTATTTAAAAAATTTTTTTTTTCTTACAGATTGGTAAGAATCTTTTTTATGTATTCTGGATTCTAATCTTTTGCCCATTCTATGTGTTACAAATAACTGCTCTGGAACCCTAGAAGAGGATCGCTTTTTAGGAATCCGGTCCCAAAAAGATTCACGTCCCGAGTACCAAGTCTGGTGACTCAGCTCAGAGTAGCAGATTCCTGGGTGCTGAGGTTGCAGGGTGCAGCCAGGGCCAAGCTTAGTTTTCCTACTGGGCCAGTACAGATGCACAGAAGGCCTGTGACCATTCCATCTATGGTGCTGGTAATCAAACCTAGAATTCTGGGTCTGCTGTCTGGAGACAGAATCATGGGCAAGGGTTTCCATTGTCCCTTCTTCAGCAACAGTTCTCAGCATCACCTCAGCAGTTCTCAGTTCCCACAAGCTGCCTCCTGCCCACTCAGCACCAGAGCTGGTTGGTCCAGGGAGGCTGAGGACCCTAATGACCACTTCTCTTCTGTGTGGTCAGCGTCCAGCTGGTCGGCGTCCAGAAGCTTCTGCTCCGCAAATAGCCTTTGGCTGCTCATGCACAGCCTCTCCAGTGATGTCTCAGCTGAGCTTTTTAGCAGCTGGCTGGGCTTTTTCAAGGCCCAACAGCTCTCCATGCTCCCTAAAGAGGCCTCTCACAATGCAGCGAAAGACAGCCCAGCAACACCCCTGCAATGTGTGGGGTACTGAGGTCTTGGAAACAGCCCCTTTGTCAGTTTGAAAACAAAGATGTGAACATAAAGTCCTAAATTGTGTTTTCCAAACGGTAAATATGTCAAATATGTAAACCAACTTTACTTCAACCTTGATTTACAATAACTTTTCCAGATCTGAGAAAATTCCCCAAATTAAAAATCCAAAATTGATTCTGTTGGCATGGTTGAAAACATGCTTCTTCTCCGGTCCAACTATTTAAAAATTCTACTGAATTTTTAAATTCACCGTGGCTGGGCACGGTGGCTCATACCTGTAATCCCAGCACTTTGCAAGGCTGAGGTGAATGGATCACCTGAGGTCAGCAGTTCAAGGCCAGCCTGGCCAACATGGTGAAACCCTGTCTCTACTAAAAATACAAAAATCAGCTGGGTGTGGTGGCACAAGCCTGTTATCCCAGCTACTGGGGGAGGCTGAGGCGGGAGAATCTCTTGAATCTGGGAGGCAGAGGTTGCAGTGAGGGAGATCGTGCCATTGCACTGGAGTGACAAGAGCAAAACTCTGTCGCAAAATAAATAAATAAATAAAATTAAAATAATTGCAATTCTAGAGGTGAAGAAAAAACCCTGGTCCGTTATTTTCTGTGAGTGCCCTCAGTACCCCAAAAGAGGGGAAGCTCCCTTTCTGGAGATTAGTTCATTATCTGCACTAGAATTACCTTCAATTGTACACGTTAATTCACATAAGGCAGGCTATCAGGAAGTGAAATCTCTGGGTACCATGAAAACTTATTTCAGTTATTGATTTAAACTTCTTTTCCTGCGAAAAGTATAAAGAGAAAGAGCATCAGAGTTGATTCCATGTTTTTAAATACCCTAAACAGAGAGATTCTTTGCCAATAAAATAACATGAAGTGAGAAAGTAGGGTAGACAGTGTCTAGAAACTAAGTCAACCCTCCCTCCTCTAGAGCTGATAAAAAGAGATCAGCTTCTTACAAAGAAATCATATTCTTCCAATAGTAATAAAAACTGAAGTGTACAGGAACAAATCAATCCTGTGTTAAATGTGTGAGAATATGTTTGCATCCCCCTCATTTCCTACTTATTTGTACTATAGACTTAAAGCAATTTCGCACACATTGGAAAAGCCATCAGAACACTAAATTCCAAAACAACAACTGTGAAATGGTCACAGGATGCTGCCCAGTTCATCCTCATTTTTTTCATCCCAGAACACAAGAGAATGAAATGGATGCAAACCAAATGGAGCCTGGAAAGATGAGTATACAAAACCTTTTCTGTAGGTGAAGTTGTTCAATACACCATTTCAGGGACACATAAATAATAGAAGGAGAAGATAATTAAAGGAAAAGGAAGGAAGGAAGGAAGGAAGGAAGGAAGGAAGGAAGGAAGGAAGGAAGGAAGGAAGGAAGGAAGGAAGGAAAAGGAAAAGGAAAGGGAAGGAAACCTATTTGGAAATGAGAAGAAGATGTAAATAACACTGAGCTAGATTACAGGGTAATGGGAAAATAACTTATCACTAAACACTATTGATTCTCTCTCTTAAATGTTCCTCCGATTTGCCTCTTCTCTCTGTCATCCAAATCCAGGCCCATATCATCTGTCCCTTGGAAGACGTGGCAGCCTCTTAAATAGACTTGCTCCTCCATCTCTCCCACACCAATCAATCCTACACACACTTCCAAAGTGCTTTCTCCAAAATGCAAGTCAAATCAGAATAGCTCCCCAGTGTCCACAGCATAAAATCAAAACTGCCTAGCCAGGCAGGCTCAGCCCTTTACAGTCTGACCTTGCCTTTCTCTCTGACCCAGCTTTTCCCGAATGTGTTCTGTAGAATACTAATTCAAAGGGATGTTACAGACACAGACACACAAAATGGTTTCTTGGTGAAATAAATTGAGGTAGTGCTAGCAGGACAAAGCTAACTGCAGGATTCTTCAGAGCCTTTTAAATGCTAATAAACATTATGAATTTCTAAGAGGGTCTAATAAACACCGCAGTGCTCCAGCCAACTTTCCTCTTCAGGGTAGACAAACCTATCCTCCAGCTTCCGGGAATATCGGCCACTGACCATTCACAGGCCACCATCCAGAGCTCTGGCTCTCACTGGGATTTGTCCTTAGCCACAGAGCACTGTCTTAACCAAGGATGTGCTTTGGGTATCAGTGACTGGTGATCTAAAGGCCTGGCCCTCTTGCCTCAATTTGGGACATCTCTGAAAGGCCATCCCAACCCTAACGCTCTCTGGAGGATAGTCTGAGACCTCAGCTCCAACCACATCAGGTATCAGTGTGGAGGCTGTGGAATGTGCCTGGTAGAATTCCAACTACAGGGAGCATGAGTGACCCAGGGCCCCATGTTCTGAAACCTGTCTATGTGTACACTGAGGCCATGTCTACAGTGGGCTACTGCCAGTCCTGAGAGGCACGGGATGTCTTTGCCAGCAGACTTTGGCTCAAGCATTCTCCAATTTGGCTCAAGCGATCTCAGCTGCTCCCACCCAGACTCCACCAGCCCCAGTGATGTGCTGGTAAAGGTTCACCAACTACATGAGTTTACTATAGATGGTGTTGATATAACGGACTTGTAACACACAACGTATACATAATAATAAAATACACAATACGGTTTACTGTAAGCTCCATATAGCCATTGATTCTCACCGAATGCTTTCATTGGTTTTTGCTGAATTCTGCGTCTGTAGCCAGCGTAGGGTCATCAGGGATGATTGAGCGTAGACACAACATGAAGGTTGATTGACATTCTGTTTATATTAATGAATAAGGCAAAAGTGAAAGCAAAAAACGTGCATCAGAGCTTCACCTGATAGACAATGACATGAGTGAATTCTTTGTTGACTCCGATGAGGGTTTTCAAGTATCAGAAGCATGTGTTCTCAATTTTTGTGCTATTCACAATGTCACAGCTACAGACGTGACACACTTTTTTGGTTTAATACGCATTATTAGCATCCTTTCCATCATTTTTTTAAGCCTGGCAATCAACAAAACAGTAAGTCAGGCCCCAATTTGAAGCATATGTCCATTTTTGTAATGCCAATCATTGCACCATGGCTGATGTCAAGCTACTAGCATGTGGTCACAGAGTGTGGAGTTGGGAAGAGATGGGCCCTGCGTCCCATGACACAAGTAGGCACAGGGTGCCTGGCCAGTGGAAGTCCCAGGGGCCTGAGGTGGGTCCGTCTCACTTCCTTACACGCATACCTCCCTGGAGCATTCGCCAAGAGACCTTCTGCACATAAGTCTCCACCTCAGAGTCTGTTTCCCGGAAATCCAATCTAAGACAACAGAGAATATAACACGCAGCATGCCCCAAACATACTGATCATGGGACGAATTTCCATAAAGTGTCTCACTGAACTAGTGTTTTATGGAATAAAATTTAGGACAATGTCTTCCAGCTTCTCCTCCAACACTTATTTATCCATTTACATGCAATTCTCTAAATACACTATGTTTCTCCAGGCCACAATTCCTTTGCACATCGGTTCCTTTTCCTGGAATTTCAAGTGGACTATGGGGAGGAAAAAGTCAGTTTCTCGGAGAAATAAGGGGAGGGAGGAGAGGAAGTTTTAACCATATTCAGCAATACACACACACAGTATTCATGCCATATGAATCAGGCCTCAGGATCACATTAGGTACATAAGAATCAGGATTTTGAATCAGGATTTGTGGGTACTCAGAGATTCTCTGCGTTCATTCAGGGGTTTGACTTCAGAAGGTAACAGAATAGCCACGTGTCTCCTGGTTGCTTGGGAAGACACCACAGGAAGGGCACTTCTTAGAAACACAAGGTAGAAACAGGTTCTTGGTTCTTACCCAAAAGTTTTTCTTTTCTTTTTTTTTTTTTAAGACAGAGTCTCACATTGTCACCCAGGCTGGAGTGCAGTGATGCAATCTCGGCTCACTGCAAGCTCATTCTCCTGCCTCAGCCTCCCAAGTAGCTGGGACTACAGGCGCCCACCTCCATGCCTGGCTAATTTTTTGTATTTTTAGTAGAGACGGGGTTTTACCGTGTTAGCCAGGATGGTCTTGATCTCCTGACCTCGTGATCCACCCGCCTGGGCCCCCAAAGTGCTGGGATTACAGGCGTGAGGCACCACGGCCGGCCAAAAGTTTTTCTTCACAGAAGATCAACTGTTTTTAAAATGAGAAAACAAAATCCTAAAGACAGCAAAATAAATGATCAAAACCAGAGTGCAGCCAGACGCAGTGCTCATGCCTGTAATTCCAGCACTTTGGGAGGCTGAGGTGGGCAGATCACTTGAGATCAAGAGTTCAAGACCAGCCTGGCCAATATGACAAAACCCTATCTCTTCCAAAAATACAAAAAAGTTAGCTGGTCATGGTGGTGCAGGCCTGTAGTCCCAGCTACTTGGGAGGCAGAGGCAGAAGAATTGCTTGAACCAGGGAGATGGAGATGCAGTGAGCCGAGATCATGCCACTGCACTCCAGCCTGGGCAACGGAGGGAGACTCTGCCTCAGAAAAAAAATAAACAGAGTGCTAGATACACGCTTCCCTCCCCACCCTGGCAAAGGCCTTTCAGGCCAGTGTTAACTCTTTTGCATATACTGTTCAGGATAGATGCTCAGATATTTAGAAGTCAACAGTGTTACTGCAAGTTAGGAGCAACCAGCACTGTCGGGAGGCACGGAGTCTAGAGCCAAGATGCAGCCGGGCTTAAATCCCAGCTCTCAACTTTGCTGTGTGACCTTAAGCAAGTTGCTTTACCTCTCTGAGTTTCAGTTTCTTCTATCTGCAAACTATAGATGATAATACTTACATGTTAAGAGTTGCTGTTAAGAGCATGGACAACTTCCACAAGATGCTTGGTGCATCTTGTACATGCTAACTATCACTATTATTAAAATGCTTATTACCAAAAATTAAACAGAAAAACTGAGGCACTAGGGTTTATTTCTTCTTGTAATCCTATATGACTGTTTTACACTGAATGAAATTGGGAATCCACATCCTTTGGTTTCGCAACCAGATCTTTTGAATCCTGTGCCATACCAATGATTGTCAATGACCTGAAAAATCATCCAAAACTCGGTTGGTGCTGACAATGACATTTTCCATGACAGTGGAAACAAAACTGTAATCTGCTTTTAGATTTGTACCTGGCAGGATGCTTTTAGAAAATTACTTAAATTTTCAATATAATGATGGTTGCTTTCTTTTACAATAATTGGGTGATGTACGGTAGACTAGAAGCCTAACCCTTACCATTATGTAATATACCCAACACAGCAAACCTGCACAAGTACCCCCAGATCTATAAAATTTTAAAAAATAAAACAAATAACAAAAACCAGCCAAAAGTATAGATGTGAAACATTTCTCTGAGTGCTGCACCATTTTGATGGAAGCTGACAGATTAAAATTCTCAACAAATACACCCACTGTGGAATGCTAAAGTACACTTTCGGGCAATTTTTCAGAGCAATGGATTCAATTTATTCTTGTCACCATGGCAACAAGAGGAATCGTTCTATTATTTTCATCATAGCATTTCCAATTATTTTCTCTCACAGTTTAGGCCAGAGACAAAACTAGAAGGAATGAGGCTGACCACAAAATGAACCAAAACCTCATAACTTCCTCCCTGGATTACAGGTTGCTCTTGGATAGGTAATGCTCTTTAGCCATCATAAATCCCATATTAAAGTCTCCAGATCTTCACCAAAAAAAAAAAAAAAAAAGTATTTACTTATGAATTTATCACTTTGTCCCTTTTGAGTTGGGGGAAGCAAGAAATGAGACCATTTTACCAAATATATACACTTTAAGAATGTAAAACTAGTCATTTAATTTTCAGAGAGCTTTCCTTTTGGGGGCGGTGAAAGTAAATAATGTTACTCTTCAATGATTACGGACTCTCAAAAACTAAGCAGGATTCTATTCTATGCCTCTAAATTGTCAAATTTCATATATCGGGGTTAAAATCTTATGGCAGCGACATATCCCTGAGGTCAGCATGTCAGATGTGGCCCTTCACGCACAAGACAGAGAGGAAGAGGCATAAATGTTCAAGCAGCACTGATTATTTACCACACACATTACCCACGTGACCCCTTAAGAAGCACGCACCTGGGGAGCAGCCAAAGATAAATACATTCTACAGAAACGAATACAAATGACTTTTCTATCTATGTAACCAGCAAGCTCAGGCCTTCCCAGCTTTGGGCATAAAATGATGCCACAGTGTAATCCCCACTCGCTGGATTAGAGAAACGGATCTCCCTTCATTCTGTGTCCCCTTCCCACTCCTGCCACATATCTGATCATCTGAAGGTGCAGCCTCCAGGAGGCTCAGAAACCTGACCTCCACTCCAGCTCTTCAGCTTCCTTCTCGGCCCGTTTGCTTTGACTACAGCTCCCTTCCCGCAGCTCCAGGATGGCGGCCACCGCCAAGGGAGGAGCCACTGCCCTTCCCTTTCCATCTCTTTCTAAACTCAGTACAGTCCCTTCTCTTAATTCCTCACAGCATGGCTGAGCACTGTGGTTGCTCTTCATGTTTCCACAGAAAGGTCTAGGGATGAGACAAGACACGGTGCGGCTACTCTCAGAGCCCATGGCCCTAATGTCACTGTGGCTATCGGAACGTTTGGCAGTGATGGAAATGTTCTACATCCGCACTGTCCAGTACAAGAGCCACTGACCACGACTGTGGCTACTGAGCATTGTACTGTGGCTACTATGACGGAGGAACTGAATTTTACTTTTATTTATTTACTTTTTATTTTAATGAGTTTAAATTTAAGTTAGCCACATGTGGCCAATGGCTGCTGCATTGAGCCGCACAGTTCTAGATAAATCCATGGAGTCCTTCAAGAAACACCTCTCTGTATGTCCCTCTGTAGCCAGAAGTCAACCTTTTCCCCTCCTAGGATTCCAATCCCAGGCCAGCTTTCTGGGGTCCTAGTAGCTTCCCTTCCTCTCCTGACCACATCACTTGATCCAAGCTCAGCTTCTTCTCACATACATTCAGTGCTCCTGGAGGTAGAGTAGCTGCTTTTCTCCTTTTCATAACAGCTTCTAGACCATTCTCCCTCTTCCATTTAAAAAAAAAAAAAAAAAAAAAAAAATGGCTGGGCGCAGTGGCTCACGCCTGTAATCCCAGCACTTTGGGAGGCCGAGGTGGGTGGATCGCCTGAGGTCGGGAGTTTGAGACCAGCCTGACCAACATGGAGAAACCCTGTCTCTACTAAAAACACAAAATTAGCCAGGCATGGTAGCACATGCCTGTAATCCCAGCTACTCAGGAGGCTGAGGCAGGAGGTCAAGGTTGTGGTGAGCCGAGATCATGACATTGCACTCAAGCCTGGGCAACAAGAGTGAAACTCCATTTCAAAAAAAAGTTTTGACTTTCATATCATCAGGTATGCCTTCCACTTCATCTATTGCCACTGTCACCTACTGACCTTGAGGTCACTCCCTTAACTTGGCTCTTGGTTCACTGCCACTCTCTTCACTACTACCCTGTAGTAGTGACTCTGGCCTCACAGTTCCTTGAACTGTCTTCTTCCAGTGATTTTTTTTTCCCATTGGAATTTCCTACCCAACTCAGGCACACTCATATCTATGACCATGCCCCAATCATTACTGGGAACTGTAACCTTGACATTTCCTGGATAGCAAGCATTCTCCCTCAGACAACTGTCTTCTGCCTCCCAGTTTCCCTCCCTCTTGTGCCCAACCCCCACAATCCTTTGGCTGTGCTAGAACCTCCAATGTATTGATCCTAACCCCTTTTCACTGTCCCTCATCCTTGTTCTCTTCCATTCTGACTTCACTTAGAGTCCACGGTTAGTCACTATAATTTATTCCTTGCATGTCCCTTCAACTCCCTTCCTCCACTTCTGTTTTCTTATACCTACTTGGCAAAACTAAAGCCCTAATTAAAATTACTCCTCCACCTATTTCATCCCTCCACTCATGCAACTAATCATGGCTGGAAAAAAAAAATGCCCACGGTGACTGGTCCCAGCTTAACTACATGACCACAAGGCTCAAGAGGGCCCTGATGCCACCAGGCAATCATAGCGTGCATCCCTAATCAGTTCACTTCCCTTCTGCTTCAGGAGGCTATTTTATATTTTTTTCTTTTTCCTTAAACTTCCTATACGTCCTACCTCATCCTCACTCTTGCTTCACACTGCTCTGAGAAAATTGCAGCCATCAGAGTGAAACATCCGTTTCCAGCAGAGGACTTGTACCCCAAAAAAGAACTCTCTCAGAACTCAACAATAAGAGAACACCTAAAGTTCTTTTTTAAATGGGCAAAAAACCTAAAGGTACTCTTCACCGTGAAAATATATGAATGGCAAATAAGCAAATGAAAAGATATTCAGTATAATCATTAGGGAAATGCAAATTAAAATCATGAGATATCACTACACACCTACTAGAATGACTATGGAAATAAATGACAGCTAGTGCTGACCAGGATGTAGAACAACTAGAAATCATACATTACTAGTGAGAATGCAAAATGGCACCACACCTGGGATATCAGTCTGGTTTTGTAGTTTTTTTATAAAGTTAAGCATACACTTACCACATGACTCAACAATCCCACTGCAAAGTATCCTAAGAGAAATAGAAATGTATGTTAACACAAGAACCTATAGGTAAATGTTTGTATCAGTTTTATCCAGTATCACTAAAAACTGGAAGCAACCAAGATGTTAATGTTCATTAACAAAACTATGGCACATCTATTTCATAAGATACTACTCAGCAATACAAAGAACAGACTATTCATGCAACAACAGGGAATCTCAAATGCATTTAGTTAAAGAAAAGAAGTCAGATCCAAAGGCTACATATTTTATGATTTTCTTGATATGACATCCTGGAAAAGCCGAAACCATTCTATTAGATGGGAGCTTAGATCAATGGTTACCAGGGATTGGAGTTGGGGAAGAGGATGACGTCAAAGGGATAGCATGATAGAATTTTTGGAGTGATGGAACTGTTCTACAGCATGACTGTGATGGTGGGCACCTCACTGTCAAAACCTACAAAACTGCACATCACAAACAGTGAATTTTACTGTAAGGAAATTTAAAATAAAATATAAAACAGATTTTAAAGAATACAACACCTGCAAACTACTTTTATTACAGCTGTACCCATGTACTCAGCCTTCCTTCCTGAGTTCAGGCTGTATGGGATATATAATATCAATTTTTGAAATTTGTTGACTATTTTTGTGGCCTAATACATGGTCAATATTTGTAACTACTTTTTGTATTTGATAAGAATGTGTATTCTCTGTTTGCTGGGTACAGAGAATCTTATTTGACCAGGCTTGTTATTTGTATTATTTAAATTCTCTATATACTCACTGATGTTTGGCTTGCATGATTTATCAGTTTCTGAGAGCACTATTAAATATTTTCATTGGCTCTGTCAATTTCTCCTGGTAGTTCCATCACTTTTTCCTTTCTCTACTATGTTATTGAGTACATAAATGTTTATGATTGTTATATCTTCTTGTTAGATTGCCTCTCTCATCAGTATGAAATATTGCTCCTTGTCCTTTTTTGCTTTAATTATATCTGATACCAATAGATCTATGCGACTTTTCATTTTGGTAATATTTTCATTATTTTTCTGCTCCTTATTTTCAGTCTTCCTATGTCATCTTCATTAAGAGTATTATTTCTAAATGCCACATGGTTATTTTTTATTTATCTGAGACTCTTTGCCTTTCATAGGCATAATGATCACATTCATATTTTTTAACCAATATATTGATTTGTTATTTACTAGGATTTTGCTCCTTCTAATCCTATTTTGCATTTCCTATTTTTAGTACCTTTTTTTTTTTTCATATAGCAAGTGATTTTTTTGTCCCAACTTTTATTTTAGATTCAGCCAGTACATGTGCAGGTTTGTCACCTGGATATATTGCATGATGCTGAGGTCTGGGGTATGAATGATCCTGGCACCCAGGTACTGAGCACAGTACCCAAGAGTTAGTTTTGCAACCCTTGCCCTGCTCACTCCCATTCCCCTCCAGTAGTCCCCAGTTTCTATTGTTGCCATCTTTATGTCTCTGCATACCCAATGTTTAGCTCCCACTTATAAGTGAGAACACATAGTATTTGGTTTTCTGTTCCTTCATGAATTAACTTCGGATAATAGCCTCCAGCTGCATCCATATTGCTGCAAAGGACACGATTTCATTATCTTTCATGGGCACTTAGGTTGGTTTCATGTCTTTGCTATTGTGAATAGTGCTGCAACAAACATACCAGTGCATGTGTCTCTTTGGTAGAATGATTTGTTTTCTTTTGGATATATAACCAGTAATGGGATTGCTGGATCAAATGGTAGTTCTGTTTTAAGGTTTTGAGAAATCTCCAAACTACTTTTCACATTGGCTGAACTAATTTACATTCCCACCAACAGTGTCTATGTGCTCCCTTTTCTCCACAACCTTGTCAGCATCTGTTGTTTTTTGACTTTTTAATCATAGCTATTCTGATTGATGTGAAGTGGGTCTCACTGTGGTTTTGATTTGCATTTCTCTGATGATTTGTGATATGGAGTGTTTTTTTCATATGTTTGTTGGCTGCTTGTATGTCTTCTCTTAAGAAGTATCTATTCAAGTTCTTTGCCCATTTTTTGATGTGGTTTTGTTTTTTGCTTGTTCAATTGTTTAAGTTCCTCATAGATTCTGGATATTAGGCCTTTGTGGGATATGTCGTTGGCAAACATTTTCTCCCATTCTGTAGGTTGTCTACTTACTCTGTTGATAGTTTCTGTTGCTGTGCAGAAACTGTTTAATCAGATCTTACTTGTCAAATGTTGTCTTTGTTGCAATTGCTTTTGAGGACATAGCTATAAATTATTTCCCAAGGCTGATGTCCAGAATGGTGTTTCCCAGTTTTCCTTCTAGGATTCCTATAGTTTGAGGTCTAACATTTAAATTTTTAATCCATCTTGAGTTAATTTTTGTATATAGTGAAAGGTAGGGGTCTAGTTTGAATCTTCTGTATATGAATAGCCAGCTACCCCAGCACCATTTATTCAACAGGGAGTGCTCTCCCCATCGTTTGTCATTGTCAGCTGCCAAAGATCAGATGGCTGTAGGTGTGCAACTTTATTTCTAGGTTCCCTATTCTGTTCCATTGGTGTATGTGTCTGTTTTTGTACCAGTACCATGCTGTTTTCATTACTGTAGCCTTACAGTATAAAGTTGGGTAATGTGATAGCTCTGGCTTTGTTCTTTTTGCTTAGGATTGCTTTGGCCATTCAGCCTCTTTTTTGGTTCCATATGAATTTTAGACTAGTCTTCTTTTAGGTTTGTGGAAAAATGACATTGGTAGTTTGATATGAATAGTGTTGAATTTGTAAACTGCTTTGGGCACTTATGGTCATTTTAACAATATTAATTCTTCTAATCCATGAGCATGGATGTTTTTCTATTTGTTTGTGTCATCTATGATTTCTTTTAGCAGGGCTTTGTAGTTCTCCTTGTAGAAATCTTCCACCTCCTTGGTTAGATCTATTGCTAAGTATTTTATTTTTTGTGGCTATTGTAAATGGAATTGTGTTCTGGATTTGGCTCTCAGCTTAAATGTTATTGGTGTATAGAAATGCTACAAATCTTTGTACATTGATTTTGTATCCTGAAACTTTGCTGAAGTCGTTTATCAGTTCCAGGGGCCTTTTGGTACTGTCTTTAGGGTTTTCTAGGTATAGGATCATATCATCTACCAAGAGAGATAGTTTGACTTTCTTTCTATTTGGGTGCTTTTAATTTCTTTCTCTTGCCTGATTGCTCTGGCTAGCACTTCCAGTATCGTGTTGAATAGGAGTGGCGAGAGTGGGCATCTTTGATTTGTTTCAGTTCTCAAGGGAAATGCTTCCAGGTTTTGCCCATTTCGTATGATGTTGACAGTGGGTTTGTCATAGACAGCTCTTATTATTTTGAGGCATATTCCTTCAATACCTAGTTTCTTGAGGATTTCCATCATGAAGGGATATTAGACTTTATCAAAAGCTTCTTGTGCATCTACTGAGATGATCACATGGATTTTTCATTTTTAATTTTATGTGGTTAATCACATTTCTTGATTTACATATGTTGAACCCAACTTGCATCCCAGAAACGAAGTGTACTTCATCATAATGAATTAATTCTTTTTTTAGGAAGTTGTTTTTATGGTGAATGAAGAACAAACTTAAAGTCCTACCACAGTGCCTAGCACACAGGAGAATTTGATACACATTTGCAGAATAAAAGAACATAAAGGCAACTCTTATTGTGCCTTCTCTCATTTCTCTCCTAATAATTAGCAAATTTTAGAATATCTGGACCACTTCCACTCTTAATCACCCACCAGTTAAAGACATTAAGCAGCACAAATTAACTTTTTGATGGATTCAGTTTACAGTATTTTGTTGAGGATCTTTCCATGTATGTTCATCAGAGATATTGGCCTGTAGCTTTCTCTTTTTGTTGTGTCTTTGCCAGGTTTTGGTATCAGGGTGATGCTGGTTTTGTAGAATGAGTTAGGGAGGAGTCCCTCCTCCTCAATTTTTTGGAATAGTTTCAGTAGAATTGGAACTCGTTTTTCTTTGTATGTCTGGTAGAATTGGGCTGTGAATTGATGTGGTCTGAGGCCTTTTTTTTTTTTTTTTTTTTTTGGATTGGTAGGTTTTTTATTACTGCTTCAGTTTCAGAAGTCAATATTTTGTTCATGGCTTCAATTTCTTCCTAAAACTGGAAGGTTGTATGTTTGCAGGAATTAATCCATTGCCTCTAGATTTTCTAGTTTGTGATCACAGAGGTGTTCATAATAGTCTCTGAGGATCTTTTACATTTCTGTGGGATCAGTTGTAATGTCACCTTTGTCATTTTCAATTGTGCTTATTTGGATCTTCTCTCTTTTTTCTTCTTTGGCTAATAGTCTGTCAATCTTGCTTATCCTTTGAAAAAACTAATTTTTGGTTTCATGGATTCTTTGGATGGATTTTGGGGTCTCAATTTCATTCAGTGGTGCTCTGATTTTAGTTATTTCTTTTCTTCTGCTAACTTTGGGGTTAGTTTGTTCTTACCTTTCCAGCTCCTCTGGTGTGATGTTAGGTTATTAATTTGAGATGTTTCTAACTTTTTGAGTTAGGCGTTTAGCACTATAAACTTTCCTCTTGACACTGCTTTTGCTGCATTCAAGAGATTTTGGTATGTTGTGTCTATGTTTT